>NW_008238355.1:5912732-5978818 GCF_000691975.1 Corvus brachyrhynchos
AGGTGTTCTGGTTTGGCCAAATCTAGAAATATATCCTCTGAGAGAAGGCAGGCTACAACCACCCCTCCCCCACCAGGTTCAGGAAAAAATAAATTTTCCTCGAAGGAAAGTGAAAGACATAAAAACTATTTATTTAACAAACACACAGGAAAAGGGAAAATGATGCTAAATAATGAAACCTCTAGATCTGCTGAGAGGAACCTGGGAAAATTTCAGAGTCCTTCCATAGATCTCTCTCTCCCCCTCCTTGGAGCTGGGACAGGGTGGTGGGCCCACCTCCAGGGCCAAGGCCTTGGTGGAAATTCCTCCCAATGTATTCTGATGTTGAAACAGTCCAGCAGAAAGAAAAGGGAAAAAAAAAGTCCCAGGAAAACAAAAGTTCAACTCTCCGAAGGAAAAGGAGCTGAGGAAAAAAACCTGCCAAAAGCTGACTGGAAAGAAAAGAAAGCCGGGTGCTTCCCTTCCCTCTTGCTCTCCTGCCGCAGCTGAAAAAAAAGTCTCTATCTCTGTGTGACCTTGAACAAGCTGCAAACTGCTTTGAAAAAGTTTTGCTCAGTTTTTCCTTCCTCCTCTCAGACTCAGTTTAAAAGCATAGAAAGGCACAAATTTAATTTCTGGGCTTAGGGCAGCGATATGGGATACACATCATAAAGTCACCCCAAGACAGAAGGACAGATTTGCTGTGGCAGACAGAGGGAGACTTCTAGAGAGAAAATACTCCACAAACTAAGAGAGAAGCTCAATATTTTCAACTCTAAAATGGTTTCTCTTTTTTTGAATTTGGAGGAAGTACTGTGTCAGTTATCTTGTGTAACACATTTTTATTAAAACT
Organism: Corvus brachyrhynchos; assembly: GCF_000691975.1. NCBI lineage: Eukaryota > Metazoa > Chordata > Aves > Passeriformes > Corvidae > Corvus > Corvus brachyrhynchos. The sequence continues at coordinate 5,913,565 of NW_008238355.1, forward strand.
GTTTTTCTTCTTCCTTAATTTTTCTCACTACTTTTATTTTTCTTCTAGTTCTCTCATTTTGCTAACCTTCCATATGTTTTTTCTTTTCCCCCATTTATTTCCAGGTATAACTTAACTTTTTTAGTCTCCTAGTGACCTTTACACATTATTCATGATATTTCCCTGACCTCTTCCCTGTTCTACTTACTTGGATGTTATCTCCCTAGTTCTCCTGATAGCTCCCCTTGGACAATCCTTCCTCCAGCCTTTGCTATTGAACTTAGGGATAAGTGCTGTGGTTTTTTTGGTGCTACCTCTCTTTCCAGAAATTTAAGGAAGAGACCAGTTTATCAGCAGCAGGGAAGAAGAATGTATTTTAAATGGAGTCTATGGTCAATTTATTGTTTAGCTTCAGCTCATTAGCAGTGCCTGTACAATCAGAGATGGAAAAAAGCTTGGTTAATCTTAATTATTTTTCTCCTACTACTTATCCCACATCCCACACCCACTTCATGTCTTATACTAAAGGCAGTGGAGACCAAGAGGAAATGGAGACAAAAAAGTTGGTAATATCTATTAATTTAATTAATTTTGAGCAGGATAACTAGGGCAATAACCCCTCTGGAAAGACTTTTTCAGATTTGACTTGGTCTTTGTCACATTACAGGAACATTTAGGGATTCTGATACCTCTACAGCCATGCAAACACATACAAGAAACAGAGACACTTGTATTTCTTTGAAGAAATATATGGAAATATAACTTGTGCTCTACTCTCATTCCACAAATATTTCCTTTTTCTTTTTTTTTTTTCTTTCTCCTATTTTCTTCTGTAATTCTTGAATTAGAAAGTGATTCTTAAAGCCTAGAAGTACAATGTGTTTAGTTGGTCATGATTTATATTAAGGTCTGGACTTAACTTCCCACATGTGCCAAAACAGTGATTTAAAAAATAATGAATCAATTATTATATAAATAAATACTTTTTTCATTTGGTTTTCCTTGGAATATTATGCCAGTCATTATTGATTCTAGTTGGCCTGAGCTTACATTTAAATGTCCCTGTCTTGGAGCCAATATTATGCCATTTGATATAAACTGGTGCAAATAAATTGGAAGGTTCCCAGTAAATGAGTTTAAAATGCCATGCTATTATATAGAATATAATTATTTTCTGTGTTGTTTTAATTATTTCTAATGCCACATGCAGCCAGCATTTTAGTTTACTGAAAGAGATCTGAAAACAAATATTGGTCTCTGACAGATTTGGCTGTAGAGGTGGTTTTATGGGAATCTGGTCTGGAAAATCAGTAATTTTTCTGTACATGATAAAGTGATTAAATAAAACCACTTGGTAAGCTTAATGCAAAGGAATGGATGGAACCAAAGTATTTTTTTGATAAGGTGTGACATGGGGAGAGGAAAAGATAACTAAAGAGAAAGAGGGAATAAGAAAAAGAAAAGAACCTAAAGATTATTGAGGAGATGTAAAATCAAGGTCTGTTAATATGCTGCAAATAATAAAATGAAGTATACAATAAATTACATAATAGTTTATGTTACTTTATTATAGAAAATAACCTTGTTTTCTGTGAATTACTGCTTTCAAAATAACCAGCAGTATATTAAATACATATATTTGTTCAGATGAATATGATGTGAATTTCCAGAATTATGGAAGTTTAGGAGATTTCAGTGGGGTTAATATTTTCTTGCTGGCTTTGGTATATGAGAGATCAGCAGTGCGCAAAGGGGAAGATTTTGTGCATTTATATAGAAGCCTCTTGGATATTCTGGGAAGGGCCAATTCTCAGTGAAGGAAACCAGGCGGGTCCAGGATTTTCATATTTATGTCAGAATCTGCAACATATAATCAGTTTCTAGTGCTAGGCAGACACAGCCACAGAATAGACCAACATTTACCTGAGGGATGCTTTGCTTCTGAGATGGATAAACCATCCAAGTGTATTTGTCTTATAAATTCTGCAATTGGCTTTATTGTCACAGTTGTTCACTGTGGACATACCTTAACCAGTATTAATGATAGTGAATGTAAGCACTGGAATAAATGTTCTGGAGCAGACAAATCCCTTCACGCTGAAGGAAAAGCAACAGTGCAATGTTTCCATGGTGTAATGCAGGATTGCATGACCTATATCCAGTAGGAAGCAAACAGACTGCAGGAGCCCTGAGCTATATCCCCCAAAAGCCAACTAACAAGCTAACACTTGCAGCACAGTACCTCACTCAGTGTTAAATTGGGGATTCTTATATTATGCTGAGTTTTAGAGGTTAGATGTGTCAGCTTAAAGTTTGGCATCTCCATTTAGCTATGGCAGGTCAGAAAGAGGCTGTACAAATCAAACCAAACTCACTCTCAATATTTCTATCAGTGACTGTAATTTCCAAAACGACCACAGAAATCTTGCCACTCACTGGAGAATCTACGAATACTGGAGTTGTGATAAAGTTATTCAGACTCCATATGGCATGAAATCAGACTTTTGTTGCTGTGCCAGCAATGAAAAGAATAGTACTTGCAGCAGCTCCAGAAAGTTGTACAAAGTTGAAGTGTCAATCATGTCTTAAGAGGTCTAGAAGATATCTAATACAAAGTTAGAAATTTTTATAGTTGGTTTGGGGTTTTCGATGGTGGTTTTTTATTGTTGTTGCTTGCTTGTTGGGTTTTTTTCCAGCATTATTAGTCTTCAGGCATAAAATTAAAGTCATCACTCTATGAGGTTGTAGGAAGCCATCAAAGTTGTCAATGCTCTCATAGATGATTTGTGATTTTTAGTTTGCAGAATGATTCTGCTTTTAATAAAGTGCCATCAAACTGATCAATTTGTGTTTTGACATATAATGAAGTTATTACCCCAAGTTTGCTCCCCCCTAGCCCCCTTCTGTTTACATTTCTCGGGGCCTGAGACAGTAAGGTGTCCTTGAGTTTCAGGCCTAGATAGGATGTGTTTTGTCTTACCAAAATGGGAGAAGAGTAGCTGTATGTCAGTTCTAAGCCCGTTCAAAATCAGAGGCATGTATTGAATGGATGGTTAAGAAATTATGTTTGTGGTAACCTTTTCAAAAAGGCACTGTAAGTGCTGAATTGTTTATCTGCTGATTTAAGAGTTAATTTAGTTACTTCAATAGTGTCCTTTTTAGCTTTGGAAGCACCTATTTATTGAAATTACTAAACCCATTATGATGAATAATCACAGCATTACAGAATGGGTCAGGTTGGAAGGGACCACAGTGGGTCATCTGGTCCAACCTCCCTGCTCAACCAGGGTCACCCTAGAGCACACGGCTTGGGATTGTGTGCGTATGGAACTTGGATATCTCCAGTGAAGGATAACCCATAACCTCTCTGGGAAATCTGTTCCACTGCATGGTCACCCACAAAATATAGAAGTTCTTCTTCATATTCGGAGGAGACTTCCTGTGCGTATATGATATAATGCATAATGAAAACATTAAAAGTTTTTAAAATATAAAAACATATATATATATCTCTATATATATATCTATATATATATATCTTTATCCCTTTTTCTTTAAAGGCTTCATCCTTTCAGAAGGAATGCTAAAAACTATCCTGATTTGAACAGTTTGATTTCTTTTGATTGAGAGTATATGAAAGTGAGCTGGACTCTATTTAATAATAAAGTCTATCATTAGTGAAGTACAGTGTAGGAAGTGGGAAAGAAGGAAGGGGAACCCAAAGCAAGGTTATGTTTTGATCATATCTTGAATTTTCTTTGAGAAGAGGTGTGAACTAAATAAACTTTGTATTCATTAAGTGTAGAGTGGTCATTCTGAAAAAATTCCAAATTAATGAACTTTTTTCAGTTTATTCCATTTTGTGAGCATGGTGAGAGTTGTCTCTATTTCAATTATATGATAAAGATTTGTAGGCATGTCTTCCTTTGTTGTTAATTCCTTCTGGTTTCAGATAACTGGTAGGTTATACTGAAGCTTAAACAAAAATACTTCTAAAATATATCTCTGAATATTTCTCTAATGCTTCTAAAATATGTCTCTAAATTCTAAAATTTGTACTTCAGCTAATGGTTTCCTTCTGCTTTGGCTTCCAAAGCTTAAATAAATATACTGCTGGTCAAAATATTTGGTTTTCTCTATGGTTATTCTCACATTAGTTCTGTATCTTTCTCTAACATTTTATCCGAAGTCTGTTTCCCACTACAATTTCCAAATTAAAAAAAATATGTTGTTTCAGTTTAGATACAAAAGAATTCATTCAAAAGACAAAAAACAACAAGCAACTTAATTTTCTTATCTTTAAGAAAAGATAAGAAAGAAAATCTGCTTTATTAAAATCTGTAGGGATCACAACTATGTTGCTAAGAGGAAAGCACAAGATAGAGATGTGTGCATTAGAAGGGATAGAAAATACAGAGTCTGCTTGGACTTTACAGTTGAATGGGTGGATAGGAAGGTATGCAACCCAACAGTTTTAGTTCAGAAAGCAAGAAAGATTTAGATAAACCCTGGATGTGACATCTGGCTGACCAGCTCTAAGAAAAACCTAAAAACTATCAAACCACAAACAAACCAACAAACAACACAAGAAAAAACTTCAAATTTAATTAAATGTGTCCCATTTCCACCGGGAACAGTGAAGACCTTATGGCAACATGTATAATGAGAAATGAGAGAACTAAATGAGCATGAGCTCTTTATATAAGTAAAATTAGTAGATAATTTTTCAGTATTTGCAAGAATAAGGATGAAAAATGATTAAAAGTTTTAATATTATTTCCTAAAATATTTCCTTTACCACTATTTTGATCACCTCAGAATTCTCCGAGGCTGTCCTGTTTAGCTACTAATATGAAAAAGATTCCTGCCTTTCTACTAAATCATGTCTGTTTTTCTATGAAAATGCTGACTGACTGACAAGTTGGTCAGTTTGCATTGCTTCTACATCTCTAAAGCTATACCTACAATGAAATTTGATTAAGGGTTTCATTTTATCATCACTCAGCTTGTTGTCTTTTCCCTTCTTTGCAACATTAGTGAGTTGTTCTGTATAAGTTTTGCAAGGTGATGCAAAGGAAATTTTAGTGTAAAACATGGTGTAATAAGGGAGTTAAAAATATAGTACAGCTAAGTAAATTTATCCTGTCTATAAATACCAGTAAAATCTTGTTATCAATCGGTTAAGAAAGAATAACTTTATTTAATGAGTACGAATCCCTGCCTAAGAGCTCATCAGCTCTAAGTGAATATTTCATTTCTTGTCTAAAATTAACAGGGAATCCTAGTTTCCCTTTTATTCTGTGCTCTCCTACTGCACAAAGGAGTACAAAATGGAGATGTATGGTAATTGGAAATTCTCAGATGTGTTTTGAAGAGGTAGTTCTCCTCCATTCCAATTTCAAAATCCCAAGGTTGTTAGAATGTACATAAGCTACCAAAACTACATGGAAGAAACACAAAGCAATGGGTCCCCAAATCATTATTAATGTCTAGATATACTAATTTTATTTGTATGGAGTGGTAAGTAAGAGGTAATCTAGCAGACACTGCTGTACTATATCTTTGCCTAAACTCTACAAATAATTTTTAATTTCCTTGATGATTTGATTAACAATCCCTGGATTTTTAATGCCATTGAAAATCAAACCACAAGAACCACGGAAATCAATTACAGAGTTTTCAGTTCTGCTTGTAATTACCCATGGTCTTGGATCCCATAGTGAATCTTGTATTCTAATTCAGCAAGAACATAAGTGAACATAATGTTGACAACAAAAGATAAACACAGAAAACTGGTATTAAAAGGTTTCAGAACTCTAATGAACTCTGTAATGACTTAGGAAAACTGCCCAGTTTGCTCTGCCCTTTCTTTCTCCATATTGCAAAATGATGTTCAGTTTTCAGCTGGGATAGAGTTAGTTTTCTTCACAGCAGCTAGGATGGGGCTGTGTTTTGGATTTGCGGTGAAAACAGTGTTGATAATTCAGGGATGCTTTCATTATTGCTGAGCAGGGCTTACAAAGAGCCAAGGAATTTTCTGGTTTTTACCCTTATAATAACAGTGATGAGGGGTGGTACAAGGGGTTTGGGAGCAGACAAAGCTGTGACAGGTGACCCCAAATCATCCAAGGGATATTGCATAAGACTGTATGATGTAATGCAAAGAGGGACTGGACTTTTTTACTCCAGTCTCTGCCCTGAGATTGAAGGTCCCAAGAGATACAAGAAGAGCAATTTCCAGTGAAAAATGAAAAAAATGTTGTTGACTACTTCAGCCTTCCCCATGTCAGCTGTCATCAGATCCCCTGTCTTATGGAGGTGCAATTTCTTTTGTCTTCCCTTTCTCACTCATGTACCTGTATGAAACCCTTATTACTTTTCTCATCCCCTGCTAAATTTAGTTATAGCTAAATTTGTCCCTTATCTTTCCCAGTCTCATGCCTACACTCCCAACCCATATCCCCATAATCTTCAAAGGAGGTCCCTGCTTCTACTGCCTATCCTTTTTCCTCTTGTGTTTCAGCTCAACCAAAAGATCTTTATTCATCTATGCTGGTCTCCAATCATCCTTGCCTGATTTCTTGCATAGGTTTGTGCTCTAAGAAAAATGTCATTAAGTATCTGACAGATCTCTTCCGCTCCTTTATTCCTGAGGGCAGTTTTGAAGAAGGTCTGTCCCATCCACCAGTTCCTTAAGCAACTACTTTCCCAAGGCTTAAGGTCTGGACTCTACTTTTTGCTTGGCTTTACCTTGAAATAGTGAATTTCACGAAGGCACAATCACTGCAGCCCAGGCTTCTACCAATATTGACCTCTCCAATAAATACATGACAGCAAACTTCCAGAATAGCTAGAATTGTAAAAATCTTCCTTGCAGGAAACTTTTGTCTGTATCAATTTACACGGATGGAACAATAAAATTAAATTGAACCTGACAAATACCCAAAACGTTTCGGTTAATTTTTTTCAGTCTTTGGAATTTCAGCACCTTAATGCTAGATATTACAAAGAAAAAGCACCTGCTAACTGATTGTGAGTATATGATATTTTCATTATCTTGAAGTAATAGTGGGATAACTGTATACAACATTTTATTGTGAGAAGTGTAATGTAAAACAGAAGAAACATCAATGCATAATGCCCTGCAGGTGCCATCAAGATCTGTGTGTGTAAGGCTCCTGTAAGCCACAGAACTTTCCTACCTCTGTGAGCGTAAGCACAGGCACGTTTGGAACTGTTTGCAGAAGTCATTTCCAAAACATCTTGATTTGATTAACCAAACATCAGTGTTCACAGATGTTGAATGCCATTTCAGGGGAAGTAAGTGGGAGCAGTGTCAGCATCAGGGGTCTTTTACAAATAAGTGGTGGTCTCTTCACAACAGAAAGGGGAGGCAACCTTTGTTTTCAAATCCTACTGTCAAAGGGAAAAGGCAAAGTGAATAATACATGAGGCTATTTTAATGTCTGACTACTACGGTATTTCAAGTAACAATATTTTTCACTTTTGCTTGAAATCAACTCATGAGAAGGAATTTATTCCCTTTGCAGCTCAGCATCACTCCTGAGCATCCAATATGACTTTCAGAAGTAAGTAAGAGATGATATATTATTTGCTACCTTATGCAGTGCATTCATTTCAGGATGGAATTACAAATAACTTTTGGGAAGGCCATTCTTGTCATAACCTGGAAGTAAAACAGTCTCAAATAGAGATTACATTTGAGATAATCTCAAAAGTTTCAAAGTGGTATTTGCTACATTAGAGGTTGGAGAAAGACTAAAATGGATTACAGAATATGCTAAGTTGAAAGAGACCCACACAGATCATCGAGTCCAACACCTAGACCTGCACAGCACCATTCCCAAGAGTCACACTATGTACCTGAGAGCATCATCCAAATGCTTTTTGAACCCTGTCAGGCTTTGTGCTGGGACCACTTCCCTGGGCAGCCTGTTCCAGTGGCCAAACACAAGCAGAACCTTTTGCTAATATCCAGCCTAAATCTCTCCTGACACAACTTCAAGCCATTCCCTTGGGTTCTGTCACTGGTCACCAAAGAGAAGAGATCAGCGTCTGCTCCTCCTCTTCCCCTCACAAGAAAGTTCCAGACTGTAATGAAGTCTCCCGTCAGTCTTCTCTTCTCCAGGCTGAACAAACCAAGTGACCTCAGCCCCTCTTCATATGGCTTCCCCCTAAGGCCCTTCACCATCTTTATGATCCTCTTTTGGACACTCTCTAATAGTTTCAAGTCTTCCTTATATTGTGGTACCCAAAACAGGACTTGAGGTGAGGCTGCCCCAGCTCAGAGCACAGCAGGACAATCCCCTCCCTTGCCCAGCTGGTGATGCTGTCCCTGATGTCCCCCAGGACACGCGTGGCCCTCCCGGCTGCCAGGGCACTGCTGACTCGTGTTCAACTTTCCCTCAACCAGGACCCCCAGGTCCCTTTCCACAGCACCATTTTTCAACTTGTCTTTTCCCAGGCTGTACATATACCCATGGTTGGCCCATCCCAGATTCTTAGATATGCTGTCCCATAAAATGGATTGGACTGATGGGTAATTGTATGAATTGGTGTTGTGTATTGAAATTCTTCCTTACTTTGAGGAAGTCACATAGCACTCTCTATACCCAGACTTTTTCCTACTCTTGCAGTACAAGCACTTTTTACTTTACACTGAAGATTTTTATGTGACTTATAAATCTCCTCCAGGGGGTGTGGTTATCATAAGATAATCACACCCTTGGGGGATTAAAACCACTTATCTCTGGATCATGACTTCTAATACCCCAGGGGTGTGATTATCTCAGGAAACCCACACTCTCTGTCATGCCTAATTGCTTAATTATTACAGTGGCAAGTTCACACTACTATGTAGGAGTGAAGGTTGTGTCAGCAGTTCTCTTAGAAATTTCTGTTTTCGGAAATCTGCCATGAAAACTCTGCTTCAGGCTGAAGCAAAAAAATATTCTGCCTGGGAGCAAATACCTCTACCAGATTTCTAAAAAATATCTTGATTATATTTTAGCAGTATCAGTGAGAAATACAAGTTAAATTTATATGCTTATGTTACAATTGACATTCAGCCAAGGTTCTGATGGGGAATTAAATGGAGTCAGAGATAACTACATTTATTTAAAAATATTTATAATTATGTAATTATTCAAATTCACAAAGTCTTTGGGGCAACAGTATACAGGGTTCAAGTATCTCTCTGAAAGTTTACTATGGCTTCAATAAGAGTCAAGAAGGAATCAAACTTACGGAATTATAACACTAATGAATCCAACCCAGCTGGATTGCACTCAGCGAGCACATAAGTACAAACTGAATTTCTTAACCAGGTACCAAGAAACACTGATAACGTGGATCTACAACCAGAAATGCTTGTTTGTACAAGTTTTAGTATTTAGACATATCTTCTAATTGTAGTTAAAAAACTTGCCAATTTATATTTGTAGAGCTAGGAATTGCTGTTCTTTTTAATTTTTAATCGAAGTGAAAATGGAAGGTTAGCACAAAATATACTGGTGTTCTTGACCTTCACCTTAAGTATAGCTAAAATAATGGTAGTAATGGTAACTCTGCAATGTATTCCATACCTTCAGCAGTTTAAAATATTCTACCTATTTTGCACAAAAAATTTGATTTTCAAATGTTTAATGTTCAAATAGGCTCGTGTGAGTTTATGGCCACATATCTATTTTTTCCAAATAAAATTTAACAAACACACAATATATATCATTGCCTTTTACTTTTACTTCAAGCGAATGCAAAAATACATGAAAATATCTATATTTTGAAGTATTTTATTAAGACCCTGTGTGGAAAAGGACAGTCTACAGAGAATTTGAAAAGAAATTAATGCTATAATTTCTTTTTTTCTCATAAAATATAAAATATAAAATCGATCACTGGCTTATGCATTTTATGGAAAGTTATTTATGATTCAAAAATGATGCAGAAAACCCATTATACTTCTGTCTTTATATTTCCTAACAGAACAAGACCTGAACTGACTGGAATGGCAAGATAAAACCTGTAATTTAAAGGATTTTTAAATACTATTTGTCCATGTGTTATTTGCTGCTTTTCTTAAATTTAAAGATGAGAGTATGTTATTTTTTTCTCTGAACTGGATATGGCTGGGGGGGCCATACCATCCACATGTATGAATAATGTGAGCAGCACAGAATTTCATAACACTTACTTCTGTGTTAAAGAATGTTACTCACAGAACCTGACACAGATAAGGAAAAAGAAAAAGCCTGAGAGTAGCTTATGTGTAACTGTAGTAGCTCATCTGGCCAACCGTATAGCCAGAAAGGAAGATTATTCCTCAGTGGGAAACTTGAGGAAGAGGAAGGTGGATTACATTGAGGGACTACATATTGCCCTGGTCTTCTGTAGGTCATCAGTTCACAGTGAATAGCTAGCAACAGATAAATAGCAAACTTTCTTTGAAACCTAAAAGATACTCTAAAAAGCAGAAAGAAGTAGATGGAGGTCCAAAGAACATTATTACTTAATAAGAAGTTGAATTTTCTTTTTTTTAGATTATTTAAAACATTAATTTCATTAATATAGCTCAGACAAATTCAAAGGGTCTGTGTGCCATAATAAAGAGGACTGTTTAGCTCAGTAGAAAAAATTCTTAATGTCACAAAGTCTTGCAATAAGGCTGGTCCATAGATCTGTGCTGAATTTTCTACTTCAGTTCTGCATTCATTTTCAAATGACAAGTTTTAATCTAACCATGTGAAATACTGGCATACTTTGATTCAAAGAATTAATGCATTTTGTATGGTTTCTACCACATATTAAGACTTTAATCCTGCTTTCCTGCAGATAAGCAGTCCTGGAAAGATGACTGAATGCTGTGGATCACTGACAATGCAATACTCATTTGATACTGTCAGAAAAGGCAGTTTAATCTGATACTTTTTTTTTTTTTGTGCTTTATTCCTCTTTTCTGCTCTATTGCTGTCCACATGGCATGCTTTTTTTTTTTACAATGTCTTCCACCTCACAGTATGACAGTAACTACACAGATACATTGACCACCAACAGACGAACAGTGGGTAAAATCAGCTGGCGTTTTTGGTCATGGACTCCAAGATGGTTCATAGGGAAAAAACCCCTTTTTTGAATATGACTAGTTGTGAAGTGATATGATAATGATGCCTTTAGGGCTACCTAAAAACAGAGGCTAGACAAAATTAAGAGAATAAAAGTGGTTATATTTACTGAAAGACCTTCAGGTACCTTAGGACAGTCAAAGCCCACCAGGGGCTACACCCAAAATGGACAGTGGGGTCACAGGTTTTCACACTTCTATAAATTTGGTTCATTTGCAGATTAGGGGTCAATCCTCCAATTACAGCTTCAGATAATGAAGTTATTACCCCAAGTTTGCTCCCCCCTAGCCCCCTTCTGTTTACATTTCTCGGGGCCTGAGACAGTAAGGTGTCCTTGAGTTTCAGGCCTAGATAGGATGTGTTTTGTCTTACCAAAATGGGAGAAGAGTAGCTAAGAGGCTATATGGAGTTTAGAGTCATACAGTAAAGAATTACAGGATATGAAAAATATAAAAGCTAAAATCCTAAGGCATCAATAGGAGCTGTAAACCCAGGATATAATTTTGCTATAATGAAGGCTTTTTGTTATGTACCGTCATATATACAGAGGAAAAAAAATATATCTTGTATAAATTAAAGCATGGTTCATATACAGATTAGTGAATTACATAATTAGAGATGAATAAAGGGGCTTGGTGTTTCCTACTAGGTACATTAGTGGAGAGAGATATACCATATGATGCCACTGTCGAATAAACAATAAAGATTTCTTGCCCACTGGCTCACAGTTAAGAGTCAAAGCATGTTTGGATTATGTTATTTCAAGAAGAAATTCCTTTTAAAATTACTTACCACGAGTGCTTCCACTCTGGATATAATAAAAGATAACATGACGACTTCTGACAACAATCCAGAAACGTCTATGTGGGTATTTGTGTGTGCATAACAAGGTAGTAAAAACTGTTAGAGGGCAAGGGAAGGGCAGATATGTGAAACAAGAGGAATGCAAAGAGTGAGAGAATCAGTGAGGGGACGAAAGGTATGGAAAGCAAGAGAAAAAGAAGAAATTCTTTCTTTTGAGTAGAAAGAGTAGAGAAAAAGGACAAAACCTCAATTAAATTAATGAGAAATAAGAGTGACAAAGCATGAATGAATGAAATGAAGAGAAATAAGGACAAGTGGTGATGGCTTGCCAATGGCATTTCTGATATAAATGGTGAAATTCCAGGTTATTCCCTTGCATTGTTGTGATTTTGCTGACTGGTATGTTTCACTGGAGTACTTTTATAAGTACTTATTCAAAGATAAAAATACCGTGATACTTCTGGGGATTTTCTGTTCACACTACTTTGAACTACTGCTACCAATCAAAATCAAATAATTTTTCTTACATACTTTATTTTATAGCTTTTACAGCTACAACAGTATTAAAAATGCTTAACAGCAATAAAATAAAACCTGAAATTTTGTTCTCAGTGCAATACTTAGCCTTTCTTTGCATAAATAATAACCTTCAGAGACTAAATTTATGACAACACTGACAATATGGTACCCATTGAGGGCTGTACAACATTAAAGCTAAGCACAAGTTTAACTACCTTATTTTCTCTTAAGTCTTTTGGTTTCAGACAGAAAAGTTTGAGTTGTGCTGTTCCCTTTAATAACTGAAGAAGACAGTATATGCCTCTCTCATACTACTTTTATGTGAGCAAAAAGAAATAGCTTTAAACCTGTCAGTTTAAAAATAGAATATCTTATTAATTTCTGTATTTTTCTCAATTCAAAATGAACTTTTTTAGTTACAGAAAATTATAAATTTTATACAAAAGCAACTGTCCAGGAAAGTAAAGAACACATGTCAGTAGCTCATGTTTTATCACTCATCCATAGCACATGCTGTACAAAAGAAAGCAATCAACAACTATGGATAACAACTAGAATTATTCTGACCATAATTTTTAGAACAGCTTCCTTTCCTCTAAGTACTGGAAAATTAATTTCTAATTTTATCAAAATTATATATACATATTACATATTATATAATACATAATACAAAAAATTACTATATATTATATACAAATTTCAGCTAAAATGGTGACATTAATTAAATTGTTTGCAATTTTATATAATTCTGCTGCTGCTGAAAGAGCTTGTGAAGACAAAGCATGTTTCAAAGAATATTTTCTACATTATCAATGTAATTTTATTAAACAAGAGCAACAGATAAATCACATTTTATTGAATGCAGATAAGCCATTACAAACTTTTTTGCTTCTCTCTTGTATAACAAGTCTGACCTTTTGTCAGACATCAGCTACGCAGTATCTTATTCTTAATGAATTTGGAAAATTACATTACAGAATGACTGTAATGAATGCTCTGTCACTATGATGTGAACATATGTGACCAGGAGTTGCTATAACAATGTAAAGGTCAGGTAGGAATTTTCAGTTCAGTACAACTCCTAAGAAATCTTACAGAGGTATCAAGTATGCAATTCCTTATTCTTTCTTTAATTAAGATAATATTTAACTGAGAAAATACTAAAGACTGATTAATATTTGTCTGTGTTGTAGTCTTCCTGCAAAATAGAATGGGATGGGGTTGATGGTGGGGTAGGAGGGGAAAATTGGGAATGAGTGAGCTGAAACATTGGTGGATACAGCCTCTGAATTTTGTTCCATTCTTCAAGACTCTGTTAGAAAATACACAATAAATGTGTTGACATTTTTAAATGTTGCTGAATTCAAGGATTTGTCATCTAGATTATACCATCTCCTTCACTTTTGTCAGTGATGAGAAATGGACCAACATCTTAGTGTTAACCTAGTCCTCTTTATTACATTTTAGTAAGCAGAATGAATCAAATCTTGCCAGGACTTTTCCACTTAACTGTAGAACGGCTTTTCTTTCATGACTTTTGGTGTCAAATGGATGTTCACATCACCAATGGCAAGTATGACAAAGAGGATTGGACTCATAGAGAGCCTCAGAACTAATTTCCATTATGCCAAATAGTTCTATGTCTTTTTCATGTATTTTTAGGGAAGTGTTCTTTGTTGATTTGGTGGGTTTTTTTCCCAAATGGCAGCTGCAGTAAGAACTCAAAACATTTGTAGATGATGTATCGCCTGTGACAGCCTTTATATAATAATTTATCCTTCATGGCAGGAAGGAATTCCACAAGTGCCACCACTTATTACAATTTTCACAGTTCATAGAGCTTATAGTTGGAGGGAGCTTCTGGGTCATTTGGTGCAAGATTCAACCTATGCATTAAGTTTCCTCACGTAACATCTACCATCTCTTTGAACACGGCTGATGGAGCTTTAGTGACTTCCCTGTTGATGACTGCATTAACCCATTGAGACCTAAGGTGAATTTCTTCTGCCAACCTATCATTTCTTGGGATGATTTCAAGTTTAAGCCTCCAGCTTCCTGAGCACACCAACACCCCTCGTCACCACCCTTGTTTCTTTGGGGTATTTTAAATGAACATTTATGGTAAAATTAGTGAGCACCAATCTAAGCTTCCTAAAACAGAAATATTAAGCCTAGCTGAACGTAATTAGATAACTTCATAGTAAATGGGATAGTAGAGCCATTTGATACTATAGCTTCTTGAAAATCAGTATTTTGCCTATTACTTTCATTGGCAGTATCTGTAAAAAAAAAAATGGCAGTTAGCAACAAACCCAAGTTTCATAAAGTTCTTCTACAATTTAAGATAAAAGAGACCAGAAAGTTTTGTTTAATAAACTGGAGTTCATTGTGAGAATTACTTCTACCTTGGAGAACTGGTGCTCAGGAAACCGCTAAGAATTTTGTTTGGAAGAGCCTTTTTTTGGCAATAGGTAAGAAACGGTCTGGTTGTCTGATAGCACCTAAGGATTTTCCAGTTTTAAAATCCATTGTGACAAGATCTTCTAAGGCAAAAAAATGCTCAGTTGACCAGTTCACCATCACATTTCCTTGGCACTTAATTTTGATATATTTTCCTCATATCTCTTTTTCAAGATTTTTCTGCAGTTACATTTTTTGGAGTACACCATGTTAACCTCTCTTAATTTTTGCATGCTTTCTGGCTCATTTGCATCCTTTTGTAGAAGAAAGTCAAATGTGAATATATTCCTGTGTTAATGCTGCATAAAAAAATTATTGCATCCCTTCTTTTACTAAATTTTACTAAGATAGTAGTACTTTCATTGCATGTTTTGAATTTCCTGATATCAGTTCAATGTAATAGTAGTTATTTTGTCAAGCTATTGATGGCTTTAACCACTGCATATGGAGTATTTTGAATTGCTGAGTTACTTTCTACACTTTTTAATATTTATTTATAACAGAATTTCCTGGTATATTAATTGACAGATATTTCAACATTTTGGGATTTTCCTTTACTTAGTGTAAATTGTACCTATACCTTGAGATAAGGCAAGAGATTCCTGAAGAGGGATCCCAGAAAATTTCGTCACCTCATGGAATGTATTTGCAACAGAGAAATACAAGAAATTTTCACTATTACTGGCAACTCTTAAGAATACAATTCGTCAGTGTAAAACCCTATGTTGAAACGGAAAGTGCTACTCACCAGGGAACTGATGAAGACTTTCTCAGTATAACCTACCACCAGCCATGCATGTACTTTTTTCCTAATTTCTTAAATGAAGGATTTCAACTGTACATGACTGGACTCAATTCCAACTAGGAGACCAAATTTTGAGGAAGATATTTTCTTATTCTTACCTGTTTAATAGAGATAAAAATTGGTGTGTGCTAGAGTTGTGGTCCTGTGACCCTTTGAAGGATAGCTGAGTCCTTTCCAAAGCATATCTCTATTTTTGTTTCAAAACTGTCTGAACTGGAGAAACAGCTTCCTAATTTTGTTTTGAGAAATGACTCATCTGGTTTTGCAGACACTGAAAAAAGGTCAGCCTAAGGCAAACAGTCTTTTTTAACCCCAAACCCTGAAGTCTGACCAAGATATGTAAATCATGAGGTTTAAATGGAAAGCATTGGACAGCCTTAATTATACCAGATTATGCTTCCTATAACATGAATTAATCCATGGTCATTACTGGCTGTGTTTTGACATCTATGCTATTAGTATAAACATTTACCCTTCCAGAATAGCCTTGAAAATCCATCAACAAACCAATAGCAGAATGCTCCTGTAAGTGAAATATTTTAATCATAATTTCAAAGTAGATGAAAACTCTTTAGAAATTCTGCTGCAAGATACCATATGAGAAAATGATATGTTAATATAAGGAAAATCAAATGGCTCTTGATTGATTCATAACATTTCTGTCAGAAGAAGAGCTGATTTAATTAATTTACTTATTAAACACAGTGAAGCTGGGTTAGTATATTGAGACAGCATTAGGAAAATGTGCACAGGGTAAGCACAAAGTTTCAAGCATCGAGGTTAGATTATTTCTCTGCCAAGATAATATATTAATGATCAAAGCTGACACTGACAAGCATGGGAAAGAGATAACAAACATCTTACTGTGCAAGATGTGAACAAAAGGATCCTGTGTCTCCCATACCTGCCAGTTTCAGCTGAAGGACATTTAATTTTTCCCTATTGCTTTTCCAGCTACTTACTGGTGAAAGATAAATTCCAAACACAGAGTCTGTGGTCTTTCCTCCCTCTCTCCCCCCATGGCTTCCCACCCCCTTTCCGAGAACTGTAAAGGAAAGCTTCATTCAGTCTTCTTATTCATTGTACATTTGTTTGAAAATCAGTCAAAGTACTAGTCTACTATCAGGTGTAAATCCCAGAGGATTTCTTTGGTTAGGCTGGTCGTATATTGAATTTGAAAGTAGGACATTTGGCTGGAGAAAGTCAGGCACATAAATACAGATTAGTCTCCCTG
This sequence comes from Corvus brachyrhynchos, assembly GCF_000691975.1. Classification (NCBI taxonomy): domain Eukaryota; kingdom Metazoa; phylum Chordata; class Aves; order Passeriformes; family Corvidae; genus Corvus; species Corvus brachyrhynchos. The sequence continues at coordinate 5,930,507 of NW_008238355.1, forward strand.
AAATACCCTTCTGCAGTATCAGAGCAGAAAGTGATAAAAGCACATTTTACACAGAGTTAAAATTGTGGTTGCCATGCAGCTTCCTCAGAAAAAAATGTATAACAGATAATACATGTCATATGTGTATTATGCATATATTTTTTTTTTTTCCCCTGTTTAAAAAATGTTCATACCTTTACACCCTTTTTACAACAAAACAAAAAAATGCTAAATACTGAGGTAACCCTTTCCCCCTTGGTTAATTTTGCCACACTGTGAAAATAATTTAATTGTCACCAATTCAAGAGGTTAATTTGGGGACATTTTTATGCATGCTTTATTTAAGATGCAGCCATGAAAATTTCATTGCAAAAATGTATGTCTCTGTGTCCATTTATGTCTGTAAATATGTGTGTATTGTGGTTCAAATAAATAAATAAATAAATAAAATATGTTGGGGTTTATTTTTACCTCAAATAAGAAGTGAAGTTCTACAGGACAAGATTAGTAACGTACTAAACAATGTAAAGACTTGTTTGCTGACAGAAATGTAGTTAAGGGCATATTTTCTGTTGAGAGGGGAATTAAGTGGGAAAAGATTATGAAAAGATAAGTACTGTATACAAAAATGGAAATGAAATCTACTACTTAAGCAGTAGTCAGAAAAGGTTCAACAAAGTTGACATGAGGTGGGAGATCAAAGTGGAAATTCACTGTAATTCAGAGCAGGATTTCAGACCTCTGTTAGTTTGAGCAAATGCCATCTCCCTTGGACTGCTGAGTATCCTCAGAGAGAAATTCTGTAAACTTTGCTATCAAGTGAAACACATTTTGGACCCTGAGCAAGAGAAAGAGGGCTAGAAGGTTTTTGGCTTTATTGTTGGGAGTGATCTAGGAGTGGAAATCATCAGAGTCAGAGGTTCTGATCATCTTTATAGTGCTATTTTACAGAGAACGTGTATACTAGAAGCATCTATGCCAGAATAGCTAGGACTCCTGAGAAATAATGCTCTAAATAATTTATCAGTTAGAAGATGTCAAACACCAGCTGTATTTCATATCTCTGTGTATTCAAATAGCTATATTGTGGCTGAAGCTGCAGTCAAATTCAGATCTCTTTTCAATAGGAAACCAGAGCATTGTTTTTCAAAATATACCAAACCAATATAAACAAAAATATGATGTGATTTCATGTTCCAAAGGGAAAACAAAGAAACAAACAAGCAAAACCCCCAAACCCCAAAATCCAAGCCCAAACCCCATCACACTCTCATTTTGAAGAAGACAAATGCCCCTGCCTTCTGGTACAGATTTAGTTAAGCCTGTGGAGAGAGTCAGAGTTGTCCTGCAAGATCTTCAAACTAGTCCCTGATCTGATAAAGAAAGATGTCAGATGATTCTTTTCATGAGAGATTGGAAAACAAAAGAAGATTTAACAATGTTAAGAATGGGGAATTTTCCAAGTGAAGCTAGCAAGTATAGATACGTGTGAAGAGTGCAGTTACTAAATTGCCATGGGGACCTAAGCAGTTGCTTTTTAATGTTTGCTTGTTTGAATATGTACTATTCTCTTGGAACACAGGCAGATCTCAGGTACTGTGTGCACAGTTCCCCTGCTGATATGCAGACGAAGAGCCTAGGAAAGGAGCCCAGTGATACCCATCCTTACTGAGACAGTGGCTGTATCTCGTTGCAGAACTTCTCCATCACGGTGGAGGTTCTGTTTCTTTATGGTTTTCACTGCAGGATCTGAGGTGCAGGGCTGGCAGAAGCTCTGCAGGTCCATCAAGACAGGGATTTACTTGTAGGTGTATCTGCAGGGCAAAAAAAAGTTTCCTGCCAAAGGTCTTCACATCTGTTCATCTTCCTTAAAAAGAGAAGACCTGGGCTTTGGGCAGCACAATGTGCTTAGCTGCAATCAGGTTTGCTTTGCCTCAGAAGAGTCCCTGTGCCAGCTCATGCATCATATAACCTGTGTCCTGGGAACCTGCAAAGTTTAACTTGTAGGGCTCCTTCCATTCAAGGCTGCTTCTTCCTTTGTGTTCCTCTTCTCTCAAAGGCAGCATTATCAGAAATGCATTTGTGAGAGCTGTCTCACACCAGTGACAGAGGTCCTAAGATGCAGTTAGACACCCTGGTGGAGTTGGTTTCAGTGCTCAGCTTCATGCTAATATCAGTTAAGTTTTGGCATACACTCAGTGTTTACTCCCACTGCCATAAGTGCGGAAAAGATGGCAGACCAGTGAAGAAAGGTAATAAGCAGCCCTCCTAGAGCAAACTTCTTGTCCGAGCAAGTCCTTGTATCATGGGCAGTCTGTACAGTTTACAGTGAGAAGATATGCCATGCTGCCTCCAAGAGCAAACTTCTTCCCTGTTATCTCAAAATGAGTGCCTGTGGGTTTTTTTGTTCACTTTTCATGTTTCCCCAGCTGACGAAGATGGCCATATAGCCAAGATACAGGTCTTGTAGACTGGAATGATGAGACACAAATCCTTTACATCCCAGCAAAAGTTACAATAAAGATTTATATTTCCCAGATACAATTTTTTCTGCCATAGCTCTTCAAAATATTTCACAAGAAATCTACTGACAGACACTGTGACCTTGGACATTCCTTGTCGACAACTCGAGATATTGCCATCTCAGACACTTCTTGCAGAGTCAAGATAGTTGTCCCCACAGTCAACTTCCCAGGAGATCAGGTGTGTTCTTGTGAATCTGATTGCTGAATCTGTGTGAACATCTTACCAGTTGCTTTTGACTAAAGCAAATTATCAAAGCTCTGGTCTTTTCAAGGCTTTGGTTTTGTAAGGATTTGTTTGGAGAGAATTCAAAGAATTCCAATGTCCAATATATTCAGTTTGGATCCTCACTTTGTGGTCCCTTCCCTCATACTGCTTCCATTGTGATTCATGGGCTTCCAAGCATAAGCCTGCTATTACACAATGTCCTTAGCTTTGCCCTTTGATCCACTGCTTCCTTTGGCTAGCACAGGCTGTGTTTTCTGACCTCAGCCTGGCCTTAACAGCTGGGTATGACTTACTGTATCTTGATCACTGCCAATACCTGTAGCAATGAGATTTGAGGGAAATTGGGAGCATGAGAATTCATTTATTTCATTTATTTTTTATGAAGGCATGGAAATATTAAAAAAAAAAAAAAAAAAAATCTCCAGGCTACGTCAATGCCAAGCTAAATGTTATCATCATACCTTTAATTTATAAATTTTTTCAAGAAATACACCTGTTTTAAAGTAAATCATTATATTTATACTAAACCATTAGCAGATGCTAAGAGCAGACAACTGCAAAGAGAGAAATTTAATATAATCCATATAAAAAGCAGAAGTAAAGACAGTAAATAAATTATGTTTTCAGAGCAGTTCAGTAGCATCTGGGAAAGTCTTTTCTCACATTTAATTAATCATGTAGAAACTGCTTACTCTCCTGTTGTGTTGCCCCTATGCAACAAAGAAGCAGGACGCTAAGAAGAGTTCCAATGTTACCGTGCTTCTGAAACTACTGAGGCTGCTGAAGTATTTAGTTAACTTACCAAGATCGAGGCTGGCAGCATTAAAACCTTTTATGAGTATTAATTTAGCAATTGCTTTATGGAGTTTAGCTTTAAAGTCAATATGCACTGTTAGTTGTAAATAACCTCTTTAAAAAACTTCAGGAACTCTTAATATGAGGGGAAATTGGCATTTTTCAGTCTGCGGAACATTGTGGTTTGCAATATCTGCCTTCTGTATAGGTCTACAAATTTCTGATTGGTTTAGTTCCAGGTGATTGGTGTTTTTTAATTCAAAAATCCAGGGGGGAAGGGGAGGGAGTATGATCTACTTTGTTAGAAATGTATAAGCGTATTGAATGGAACAATGATGTAAGGTTTTATTTGTTTAGAAAAAGAAATTAAAAAATGCCACTGTGCTAAAATGTCAATCTGGCTTTGTTGGTCTTAATTTTACAGAGGTCACTTTACTTGTTTCTGCTTTTTTAAAAAATGGCTTAACATTGGCCTTGATTACAGATATTCATTGAAATAATTTTCAGTTCTAGTATTTTCTGTCACTTTTTGTAGAACTTTTGAATGAGTCATTATGAATTTACAAAAGCTTAATTTGCACTTGCTTAGCTCATTTATGATATGAAGAAAGAAGATTCAAGAATTTTCACTTATCTGTACTATAAAATTTCTATTTCTTGGGGTTCATAGATAATAAAAGCATTTTATATTTAAATAATTAGTTCATCTTATAATTTTTTAAAAGAATTTTTTTCATTATGTCTACAAAGGAGGTAAAATATATTTCTTTAATATCTGAATTTAGCTCTATAATCTTGTAACTACTTCATTAGTAGATACTAATTTAGTAATTTACTTTTGAAAATAAAATATAACGTCAGACCTTACATGTCAGAATTACCTTGCCAGCTTATCTGTGTATCTTGCTTACCCTCTATATACTTTCAGAACATGTGTCTGTGACAGCAAGGCATAAATGGCAAATGTCCTTTGCTATTTCAAGCTCAAATAGCTCAACGCTAAGGTGTGTTTCGTGGAAGTGCATCTCCTCAGTCTACACGTGTGCAATCTGCACCTACAGAACGCAGTTTATGCAGGTACAGACTGAAAGCGCTGCCTCTCAGCTGTGCCACCGACACCGAACCGCAGCATTGAATGTGGGAGGGTTTGCATGAAGGTGAATCCCTGCCATTCTCAGCGCAAAGAGAGGTGTCAGACTGCTGAATGATTTACGGCGGCATCAAGGGTAGTGTGTGCTGCAACGGGCGTTTGTTTTGTATCGATGGGAGATTTGCTGTGAGCGTACAGCCTGGGAAAAGGAATCAGTGGCGAGGCCAGGAGAGGCCACTAGGTGACACTACGACCCCACAGATGAGCCAGTCAAACATTATTTATACAGCAGGTTAAAAAATATGCCAGAGTAGTAGATTTCCCTATAGCGGATAGCATCCATCAGAGCCATTTTAAACCAAAAGGATTGTGTTTATTTCCTTTTTTCAAACCATGTAAACTATGTGGAGAATATTCAGATTCTAAAAAAATAAATCAAAAACCAAATCAAAATGTGTTTGGCCTTATTATAAATGGGTAGATGGGAATAACAAAGTTTCAGCTCAGAGTTGTAAACTCAGCCTCTTATTCTGAGGGTTTTTTTGCTGTTTGTTTGAAACATTAATCCAGAGTGGTTTTTATGAAGGTATTACAGACAGACTAAAATTTAAAGAAAGTAAAATCTTCAGAGAAATATAAATCACTGTTTAAAAATAGATATTTTTACTATTCCCAATATTATTAATGAAACTTTCATGGCAATAAATGAGAGATTCTCTTTTTTTTTTAATATACTTTTTAAAAATGTTGTTTTACAAATGGGCACAAAAATAAGCATGAATACACTCTGTCTGTAAAGTTTATCTTAAGTAAACTTCAACCTTGTGTGTGTGTATATATAAACACATAATCTAGTTAAGCCAAAATAATTGAAAATCATTACATATCATGCTAATGAATTCCGAGGATGTTTTCTACTGTTTTTCTCTTACCAGAAAATGTGCTTTGAAAGTTAGTGGGACAAGCACTATGACAAGAAATGGTAACTGAGCTCAGCTCTGTGTGAAAGGCACCGCAGAACAGATACAATTATAAACGATAAAATAATCTTGGCAGTGGTTCAGTCCAATTTGTACCACAACAGTTATTAATGCTAGCAGGTGAGGTTTTTCCCCTTCTTCTGATGTGGGTTTTTTGGGGCAGCTTGTTTTGTTTTTTTCCTTTGGTTGTTTGGTTGGTTTGGTTTGCTTTGGTCTGATTTGGCTTGGTTTGATTTTTTAAATCGCTCATTTTCCTCATGAACTTTTCCCAGAAAAATTTGAGGCTAACAATTTTTGATGGAGGATAGTAATTTCATTGTCCAGTAGCCTTATTCTTCACATAGGAGCAAAATACTTTGTTAAGAAGGTTGAAGTGCAAATGAAGAACTGCAATTCCCAGGCAATGCCCAGCCTGCAACTCTAAACTGTAATATTGCACGGTCCTCAGTATGGTGTAGACAGAAATTCTGTTTTGCTTTTAAACTGCAAGTTTCGCATCCATTAGCTACATGGTTCATAATTAGTGTTTGGGCCAAACAAAGAGTCAATATGATGTCATGTCTAGACGACATGTAAATTAATATGAAAGCAATTGAGTTACAAATTCTATACTAATACAAATTAATCTGAATTAAGTTTAATCCACAGTTATTAACTGATTAAATGTGGCTGTTGGTAGCTACAGGGTGCTGACTTCCATCTGTGATTATTAGGGACACAGCTTAATCACTGATGCTGCACAGGGAAATATTTAAAGCAAATGTCATATACAGTGACTCTTAATGTTTGTTAATTGAATGTAACATCTAAGAATGAAAATTATAAATCTACATTTTTAAAATATGTAGAAAGTCTACCTTGATTTTCATAATTAGCTTCTGGTTTGAGTAAGCTTAGTTCCTGTTTTGATGATTCTGAGTGTGTTTCTCAATTGAGAAGTGCACATTCATGAGGCGAAATTCTAGGCCACTGTGAAAATCAATGCAGATTTCTAATATTTCCATTATTACTCAAAATATGTGAAACCTATTGCCAAAAATAAGCAGGTATGTGTATGACATTATCCCATGCCACCAAAGCTGCTTACATTTTAGAGCTGGATATGCACTAATGTAAGCAACACAGTGACAGATGCGTCCACAAAAATTGCAAAAATGTTGATGCAAATTGAGAAGGAACCAGAGTAAATTCTGTGTAGATTTACATTTTTTTTTTCTTTTTTTAGAAAATATATTCCTTTTAGGCCATGCATATGGCATTTAAACTGTTTGTCATTCCTAGTAGATTTTCAGTACAGGCAATAAGTAAAATGAAAGTTAAAAATATATTATTGAGATGGAAATTACCTCATTACAGAAAGCCACAATGTCTGTGATTTACCCACAAAGCAAAATTGCAAACAATTACTAGCTGATATTTTCTGTGAGATTTTGTTTTGTTCTGTTTCGTTTTGTGGGTTTTGTTTCCTGTATTTACTAAAAAGCAGCTAAAGAGATTAGGGAAAATATTTTATACCTTCTTTCTTTGTGACTGAAGAACTAGTTCATCAGTAAATTGTCTCAAAGCTTTGGAATCTATTATTAATCTATCACATAGCGTATATATAGCTGATAATTGCGAACTATGTGATATCAAAACCAGGGTCATTCTTTTCTATAGACTCTTTTATAGACATCCTACTCATTGCCATAATAACTGAAGCTGTCATGACAGTAGTTTGTGCCTAGCATGAAGCCCTAAACAGTTCTGACAAGCTGCAGCTCATTAAGGGACAGTCGTTTTGTTGACATGTCTATCAGCTCTCAGGGATGTACCAAGATGAATAGACCCAAAACAATAGCTCCATTTGTTAGAGCAGTAGCTTCTCTAATACATGATGAGACAATCAAGCCAAGCCACCTTCAGCACAAAGACATAATTAATCAAATGGACAAATGGTTCAAATATTGCTCTAGTATATTCTGTAGTGGACAGAGGTTTCCATGGAAACATTGGCATTTCCATCACAGTTAATGACCATTCTGTTCAATGAGGCTCCAAAAAAGATAACTATGGAGAGAAAAAAAAACCAACACAACCAACCAAATAAATAAATAAATAGGGAAAAACTGACAGGTAAAAGGACATGTTTGAGAGTGTAAGTCTATTATGACAGAGAAATTAATGACTTCATTTTCATCTGTTTGTAGAATGCAAGGCTCAAATAGGCCATCATGGTCATCCTGTTTGACCTGCTTAACATGGGCCTATAGCTCTGTCTGGAACTAGAACATATGATTTAGAAAGACATGTAGCTTTATTTAAAGTATTGCAGTTGCAGAATCTATCATGTTCCTTCTTAATTTATTCCAATATTTAAATACACTAACTGTGAAGAATTTGCACCGTATTTTCTATTTTGCTTCCATCCATCTAACTTCGCCTACCCAAGCAGTGCCTGCTGTTATGCTGAGAGATTCTGCCATGTAAAATCTGTTTCTTCTCTACTTTTTTCTGTTACAATTGACTCAACCTTAGTTCTATCAGTACAGGATGTATTTTCTAGGCTGTCTTAACCTTTGGTTAGCTCTTTCTGGTAATTTGAAACCCTTCCCTTCCCTTCCCTTCCCTTCCCTTCCCTTCCCTTCCCTTCCCTTCCCTTCCCTTCCCTTCCCCTGAACATCAGTATAAAGCTATTTAGGAAAAAAAAGAATTGTTTTACAAAGAGATAGAGAGTGGTTGCAAGAATAAAGACTTTTTTTTCCAGTTAAGGATTTCGGAGCTCCCTTGTGTCACTCGTGGAGGAAGCTTTTGCTGTAGCTGCTGGGAGTCTCAGCACATGTATTTGTATTCTGACTCACAAAGATGCTTGTAAGAACATCCTGATCCACGAATGTCCTGAATGACACGGAACTCTCCTGCTTCTTTCTGAAATTGAAGACAACATAAATAATCTTTAAGGCTATCCTGAAGCCTGAAAATGGAAGCACAGGTGGGGCAGAGAGACATCTAATAACAAGGTTTGGTAATTTATGTGCCTGTACCAGACTGCTGGTAGATGGCTCAGACTCTGCCCAGGGGGACACATTTTGAAACTTCTGTGACAATGTTGGAAGAGGGCCCTAAAATGCTTAATTCATGGTAGCAATCTTCTTCAGGACTTTAAAAGGAATCAGTGAAACAGAGCTGAAACTCACAAAAAGTGTATTTTACTATGTCCTTGGATGCTACAGTATTTTCTCATCAGGATGTCTCTGGCATCTTTGTCCAGCAAAACCAGGGTCTGTAAGATGTCCCTTAGATGTCATTCACATGACCTCTCTGTCACTGCAAGCTGCTTTGTGAGTTCAGATCAGTGAACAGCTGCAGGTCTGTTATCCACTCAGTACTGACCCAACCAGCAGCAGCATCTGCCAGGAAGAAGTGCAACCACCACTGCTCCAGGAAAAAAAATTCTTTAAAACTGGGCAGCTTTGTGCTTCTTAATCATCTAGTGCTGTGAGATAGAGTAAATAAATGCTTTAAGAGTTGAAAAATATAACTGTTAATTTGAATAGAACAACAACTTTCTAATAGTATATAAAATAACATAAACATGAATATATAGTCTATTACGAAAAGAATATACAGATTGAGTTCCTACTGACTGAAAAGGATTGTTACTGACAAAGTGAAGTCCTGGTAAGAAACCTCATGGTTCTTCAGAGTAGGTTTTGCATTAATCATTTGAGTTTAGTGAATAAATACAAAACCTAAAATTTGCAAGTTCTTCTCATTGCAGAAACAGACATGCTCTGTCAAATGAAGGAAAACATCACTATACTTGCCTGGACAAATCCTGAAGCCTTTTACAAGTAACGATTCCCGTTTTCATTCTATTCTGTCTGAAAGTATAGCTGAGTATTTAATTGGCAGAGTTCTCTTTTTTTCTCATCCAGTGCTTTCAGTAGTTACATAAATATACATTTGACATTGAAATCCTCAACCTTTCTAACTGCATTCTTTACAATGCTTAATACACATTAGGGATTTCATCTAATAGAGTGCCACAGTGAAAATTACCACAGTAAATCCCTCTGTGATGACAAAAATGAAACCTTAAGCATATCAAGATTTTCTATTACACAAAGTTTAACAATTTTTACACTCATCATGCTTTACAAAACCACCGGATTCCACTTGCATTTTGTAGTAATTAAAAAAAAACAATGAAAAAACCAACAAACAACAAAAACCGGAAACCAAACAAACCCAACCAAAACCTGTTCAGGTTTTTTGTTTGCAGAAAGTCACTGCAAGTAATTTATCCGGAGGTCTATATATTGCTGCTTTTTTAATAATAATGATTAATTTTTTTTTTGTTTTATTCTATTTATATTCTAAACTTACTTCTAAAAACAAGGTTTTTTTATCTTTTTCTTTAAATTGATGCAAATACTATATTGCTCTAACCACTTGGGATCAGCAATCTCTGCCTACATATTTGGTTTATAGATACTTTTCTCATTTTCACCTTAGAATTCTGTATTTAATATATTTTATCATGTCCCATGCCAGCTATTATAATTTCAATATTCATGATATTTATACTTCTGATATTCATGTGTGACCAGGCTATTAAGCTTTACGAGATAAGAATCTTTTACCTTCATCCACTACCCCTTTGACTGAATTTGTATTCATTTCAGAAGCTAATTTAAAATGGCTCTCATTCTTCAAAATAATGCATTTACTGCAACCTTCTGTATTTTCCTGACTTATTCTTTTTCCCTTTCTCTCCATTCCTTGTCTTGGTTCTGTGTTCTGTGGTTTTTCTGTCACTCTCCACAGCTAATTGCCACCTTTTACGTTTCCCACACTGTTTGGAATAATCTTTTTTCCATCCTTCCTATTGAAAAGTTGTGTTCTGCTAACACTTTGCTACTCACTTTTGCTGAACATTTTTTTCTCAGAAAGACAGAAGTCAAAACTGTTAAGGAGTTATCCTAATAACATTGGATAAACCATTAAGTTACTGCTAATGACTAATCCTACTAATGACTCTAAAACACAGTCATGGCTGTGTTACTCACAGGCATCTGTAAGGATTAATACTTCTAATAATCCTGATCTTGAAGAATGGTACTTTCATTGTAGGGCAGATGGGTATCAGGAGTAAGAGGGGAAAGAAATTAGGAGTGAGGAAAGGGATAATAGAGAGAGAAAAAGAAAAATAATTCAAATAAAGTATAATATTTGTTGCAACATCTAATCGAGATTAAACCATTTAGACATAAAAAATATTTACTTTATTGGAGTGACAGTTTTATATTACTACCTCAGAATGACAGTTTGCTATACATCTTAGCACATTACTGCTGCTGTTGTCCTCTCACTGTTTCATTGAGGCTCTCAGTTCAAAACTTAAAGTTTTCCATCATGTATTTTAAATAATGACTATTAAGCATTTTCAGAAAGAATTATCCTAAAATTTTATTTATTGCACAACATGTAATGAGTTTCATCTGATAATAATACACTGGAAACAAGCAAACAAAAGTCTGTATTTCTCATAGTCTCCTATTTCTTCTACATCTATAGATGAAGAGACACAGAGCTACATGTACTCTTAGCATCCAGAGAGTCTCAGAGTTCCTGCAAATTAATGCAATGTTAGAAAAAATACCTGCTGAAAACCATTGCAAATGAAAAAGAGTACATGATGTGTGAGCTTTGGAATATCTCTCCAGCAATATGAAAATGCCAGCCTCTAAGTATGTATTAAGCAATTTATGGACTAGGAAAGACAATATCCACTGCACTTGCATTTTCAGGTTTTTCACTATAGCTCTGCCAACATAAGCATATAATTGGGATACACTTTCAGTGTAGACAGGGACATAATATTAAACCAGTCAACAAACTTCATTTGCATGTTGGTGCTGATGACACTCAAATCTGTTAAGGAGATGATAAACCTGTGTTTTATCATAACATAACATGCAATGCATACTCCTGAATAAAACAATGCATTTGCTTACATAATTTGATTCTTAGGACTAAAGCAAATGGGAGTGCTTTAATCCTTATATGTATTTATCAAAGTAAAGTGGTAAGCTTTCTAAAGGCTCAGGACTATAATACACTTTATATGGTTATTCCTTGTTTCTTGGTTGATTTTTTTATTTGGTATATGTCAAATTAATATTCCTTTAAAAACAGTATTTTTTTAAAAAAACTTCTTCATAAATGAAAATATGTGTATGATTTTCATGACCACCATATAATAAAAATTGGTACAGATTCATATGAAAATAATAATTTGTGGTCTATGTTTCTTCAGACTTTTTTTCCCCAAAACCCCTCTTTAGATAATGTTGACGTGAAAATCATGGCATTTACTTGCAATTAACCTCAGCTGACTATTTTTTATTTGATGACTTACATAATTCTTTCCTTGCTGTGGGGTTGTTGTAGTACATGGAATAGCTGAGGTACCTTGCTGGGAAATAGGAAATTTGACTGAGTAACTAATAAGCTTAAAGGATGCTTGGGATTCAAATGGTATCCTGGTGACTAGTGTCTTCTCCATTTGATGACAAAAAGCAAAGGAAATGAAAAAAAGTAAGAAAGACGTTAATAGCTCACTATGTGGGACTGCATGGTCTCTATTCTGCACCTAGATAAAAGTCCCTCACATCTGAAGCAAGGAAGTCTTTACACAGCATTAAAAATGTTAAAGAGTATTTTTTATCTTTAAAGAGGAGCTAGAAATCCAGAGCACTTAAAGTGGTGTTACTCAGCCAGGTAGACCGTCACAGGTCAGCAAACAGCAAGTGCCCAGGGAATCACTGCTAGAAGACCATAAGACCTTTTAAGAACCAGATGCCTTCCTTCATTTTCCAAAGGCTGCAAATACTGGTCAGAAAAAAAAAAACCCCACCAAAAAAACGAGAGATGAACAAGCAAAATCCTCTAAGCTCTTACCTTGCAAATTTTTATGAGATTTCTGCTTTACATGAGACTCACATTGACTTTATTGGTGGCATTCGGACTTTCTCCACTTGAATTTAGGTGGGTCAATATTTATAAATTAATGCTTGACTAAAATTAATTCAATAGTATAGAGCCTAGATGTTTTAAAATAAAATATTTGATATGAAGTCCTACAAAGAAAATGAAATTAAAATTGCTTTGAAAACAATCACAGACTAGATAAGCTACAGCCTATGAAATGACAACCGCAGGTCACAGACACAGTGTCCTCTCTGTTTTATGTTTTAGAGACAACACTCGTGTCACAGCATTTTGGCCGTGAGTGAAAATCTATCTGAGTATGCATGTAATTGTTTATAAACGGATGAAATGTTTTCAATGAAAATTTACAATCAGGAAATTCAGATCCTGATCAAAATCATACAAAAGTCAACCAGAAGGACTGCCGTATCTGGTTGAGTGAAATAGAAAATGCAGTATTTTCAGAAGACCAAAGGAGATCAAGAACACTCCCATGCAATATGTTTGAGGTACAAGAGCATATTCATTGCAGCTGCAAGGGTCAATTGATTATCCTTGGATGCCAATTTCAAACTACAGTCTGTAAAGTTTTGAAAGCTCTATATTCATATAGGCCTTTTAGAAGGTAGAATATGGAAAAGACTGTGGTGATGCCCTAAGTGGAGTAAAACGTGAATAGTATCAAAAGTATAACAATCAAAAATATTCGTTTTATCAGATCACCAGATGACACAGAGTTTTGCACATTTTCTCCACACATTACTGAAATGAATTATGATAAATTGCAGCAACTTATTGACTCATATGCTTATCATTGTCTTTTAAGAAAAGCACCAATTTCAGATATCTTGAAGGAAATTATATAAGTACCAGAGTTAGATTCTTGTAAAAAACCTTAAGTGTCAGAGAAATTATTTAGCATACACTGGATGTCAACCTTGTGAAGTTTTGTTACATGCTTAAAATTCTTGGAAACCATGGTACAAAATGACGATAATTTTGTCCATTAACCAGATTATAAGATTTATTTATTCACATATGACATATCCAGTGAGAATGTGTTACTGAGCTACTGTTTCATGTAGCTCAGTCCAAAAACTATCCCTAGGCACATCCTTGCAATTATTCTGCTTTTATCACTGCCTAAATACAGGAATTTGTATGCTGGGATGTGAAAAAAATGCACTCTGCATGCTCTTTTGAAGAATTTTACATCATTTTCCTGAAAAATATTCCCTACATTGTTGCTTCAATAATCTGAGCTTGAGGGCCATATGAAAAAATGAGTACATTTAATGCCAATCATTAAATTAATTCCAAGTGGTTCTTTTACCTTTCATAGCATAATAAAATTAAGATGTTTTATTTGTTCTGAATGCATACCATTGGTTTTATGGTTTCCTTATCTCTCTTGTGTTTCTGTGAAGGTATAAAATCCCCACAGGTCAGTGTTTTCCATCTGTATGAATGCCAGCTACTCATGACTGACATTTGGAGGCTGTAACTCTGAACTTCTTAGTACTTTATAACCAAACAACAGAGAAAGTTCTATGTGAATGTAGAGCAATTCCTGTATGATCACTGTTTGAAATAAATATGCTATTTGATTTTTCTAGTATATGAATGTTTCCTGATGTAGACTGTTCATGGGATGGCTCTTCTAGAGTGGAGGCAGCCAAGCTTTCACCAGGACTACAGAGGGGCCAGGTTTTGCAAGTGGATCAAGAATAATTTTGAGCTTCTAAACAGCTCCCAATTCCTCAGCAAAGTACCTTTTTATCCTTTGCTTTGCATCCTCCTTGACCCACCTTTACCTTCCTTTCCTCCTGCGTGTGAAGGAGTTAGAAATGAGAACTGCAATAGGTTGACATGCTCTCCAGGCACCTCTCTGATCTGTACAATACACTCAGCTGCTGTGCAGTATAGAAGTGGTCTGGGAACATTTTGAACCATAGTGCATGCATCCAAGTTCAGACATCAATCAAGTGCTTCCAAATCTAATTATGACTACAGGTTTATCGGTATAAATCTCTACATGACATCTCTCCTCCAGAAGCTAAATGCCGAGGAAAAGTATAAATTGATGAGTTTTAACATTGTGCAGATAGGAATTGTAAGCAGGAACGATTCAACTAGAAGGGCATGGAAGCTCACTGATGCTGTCCCATTAATATTGGTAGACTAATGTGGAACCCATACTAATCAGGAAAAAACCCAAACAGACCCACCTACTCCCTTGCTCCCTCACATGATGAACATGTATAACTGGGGTTGTTCTTGGTATCTGAAAAGTGCGTTTCAAGAACACTTTTTTAAAAAGCCTTTTTGTAAGACCATGAAGATTCATATATGCCATATCTGCAATGTAATTTGGTTGCTTTTAGCAATGTCTAAATAATTACCAAATATTTACATTAGCAAATTCTGAAATTCTTGGTAAAAATTATAAAGCTAGATATCAAATATTGGAAGATATCAACATTTGACCTACAAAAAATATTTACAATATATACAAAAAATTATTTACAAGAAAATAATTTCTTGTAATTATTTCTTATGTACTTTATCAGCTCTATTAAATTTCCCTTCATTGCCATTCATGCAAGAAAATTGGAAGCCTGGTGAAGTAAGTTAGCAGGAATCAAACATGATGATAGAATGGCAATAATAGAGAAGAAATATTTAAGTAATTGCTGTCTTCTTTGATTAGGTCACTCTAGGTTAACCAGCCTCAAGTAACTAAACAACTGAACATGTTTGTTCTGTGACTTACGTTGTTACTTAGAAGTTGTCTTTTCTTGAGCCTTGACTTCATCCATCTGAAGAGCTTCAGGTTCCCCATGTCAGAGCCTTTTCCAGGTTCCCCTTCAAGTGTCCTCTCTCCCAGACTTTTTTTGCCAGGTAGAGGACTATGATATTCATAGCAATAACTACTTGGAGAAAATAATAGATTAGCAGTCATTGAAGATGAAAAATATGCATCGAGGAATGCTCCTTATCAGGGAGTGAGTAGTTGAAAGGACAGGAAAATGGAGCAGGAGTCTGAAATAACATTGGAAGATACATTTGTTTTGTGGGAAAGCACAAAGGCAGTGAATGACATATTGCAGGGCAAAGCCAGTGTAGATCACTAGATTTGCATGTGGTAAAACCAGTTGTCCATCTCACAAATTGTTTAGGATAGAGATGTGTTCCCTGTAGGAACCCAGAGTGCCGAGAATATTTCTCTGCCTGTTTTTAAGGGTCCTTACCCCCCTGAACAACACTGTTTTAGCTTCAAACCTTGGAAAAAATTACCAACAGTCAGACAAGAACTAGAAAATACAGTGGTGTGAATTAGGTGATAGACTACTATGTAAGATTGTCACAGGGTGAAAAATTTAGAGGTTTTAGGCTTCTCTTTAGAGTAAATAGATAAGAGTAAAAAAAAATCAAAATGGAGGATTGTTGTTGTTCTCTAAACCTCATTCTTCTTCTTCTACTACTCCATGTTCTGCAGTAAAAGTAGTTTGGAATGACTGGATAGAGAATTCCGCAGTTCCTGGCTGTGTTACTGAATAATTGGTAAGAAAGTGAAAATAATGTACATTTTTAGTAACTATTGGTTAAAATATCTTTAAAAGGCTGTGTAAATCTTGATAATTGGCCTTACTCCTAATTTTCCTCCTTCTATGCTGTACCTGGGTCATGCTAGTGGCTCTGTTCCTCTGATAAGACTTAATAAACAACTATCTAGAAGCATTGAAACTAAAGAAGACGTCTCGCTTTCTCTCTCAAACTCCCTCCAAGGACTTTCAGCAAATTCTCTCCCATCAGGAGAGACTCGATTTATGGCATGGTAAAGTGTCAGTTCCCCTTTAATCAGAATGCAATATTGGCTTTAAGTTACTTTTGCATTGTTATACCATCCCAAGTGACCTGGGTTTGAAGTCTGTGCCTGTTTAAAGATTATGAAAATTAATATCAGTGATTTGTAGAGAACATTTTGTGTGGTTGGAAGAAATACAGCAATTAATCAGGAAATGAGACAGGAAAGAGGCTCAGCTTACTCTTATCACTGCCAGTCACAGTCACTGGAGAAAAGATACTATTTTTTATTCAAACCCATTAGCCATATGAAGTTAAGAAAAAATACTGAAACTTGAGATGCCAATCACAATCCAAACAAGGTCTGAGAAGAAAACAGACAAGATGGTTAAGTAAGGACTGGTTCTAACTAAAGAGATGTATATTCATACAATTGGATACAAGGAAATCATAGTGTACTATTTCCAAGGCCTGTGTTATATTTGTGTGGAGAAAAGGTGCAAGATAAAGGAGGTCCATCAGGAAAGAATTAGTTGGTCTTATATATCAAGGGGTAACTAGCTGGAAGATGTTGCTCATGCTCAGCCACTTATTAGGTTTTACACTGTTTTTCAGTTTGAGAAATTCCTTTTTTTATCACCATGTGTTTTTGTTTGAGTAAGTAAACAAGGCACAAAAGGAAGCACCTAGAAATTAAGGAAATGCTGGGTATTTTTGCTAGACTTGTGAAGGAAGTTGCTAATCTACTTCAAAGTATATAATCAGGTAAGCTTTTCCAGGTACAGCAACCCTCTTCTGTGTAGGTCTAATAGAATACAAAAGGCTTTTATGACTTTATAATGACACAGCTCATTATTTTAACTAGCATCAATTAAACATTTGGCTAACTGAAGAAGGAAGTGAAACGTTTCCTGTAGTAGAGATATGTGTTTGGGACAAGATAGTTTAAAAGTCACAAAAAGTTTAGACAGTTCTGAAAGTTTCATTACCATATTAATTTCTGTATTTTGTCCAGTTCAATAATTTTTTCAAGCATACATCCTTCTTCATAGGGACAAATTAGACTTGACTCTGATAAAATACAGTGGAAGGAAAAAAGGCTAATCATGTCTATCTCCTGAATATACAAGTTTGCTTTTTTCAAGCAGAGGGAATCATGTCCACTTTACTCTCATATTGCAATTGGTTCTGTAAAAAGAGGAAAAATACACAGCTGAAAATAAATGCCAACAAAATCTTTCATGTTTGTTAAAAATAATGTCATTAATATAACTTAGATTATTCACTATTAAACTGATTTTTATGTCCCTTACCTAGCTATGTAAGTGCTAGGTAAGATCATTGTACTGATCTTACCTAGGACTTGAATAGCATATTTGAACATATTTACAAGCCAGGATGCTGCTGGAGAAGAGGCTCTTCTCCCCGTTTCTCTCATTGCTGTTTTACGTTGCACCAAACTGCTGAGATATTAGACACAGAGCAACTCAAATGAAATGCTGAGTTATTCCACAAGGTCTGACGTGCCTGCAACAGTTAAGGAGTACACAGTGCACTGTAGTGAAATTATATATAGCCACATATTGTAAAATGTAGCCCTGTTTTACTTGAAAACCTACTAAAGTAATAATAAAAACCCAAAACTTTCCTAAATAATAAATGAGCTCTGAAGATATATGGGTATAGTTTCACAGTTAATTCCTAGACTGAAAAGCAAAATTTTTCAACATTGCTTTTTTTCCTTCTCAGTCCCAATGATATGGGAAATAAATGACTTAAACACATCAACTTAGGATGTTTTTGTCAAGGACAGAAACTATTCTTAATAGTAATGCTAAAGGATTGACAAACTCAATACATTGTGAAATTCAGTGGCTGGGACTGGAGAATCATGTCTTATACCTCTAGATTTTTTTACTACATTTTCAAAGCCATGATCTAGTTCTTAAGCTATGTGGTTTAGCTACTGTGATGGTACTTACTCCTGCAAGGTCATAGAGAACAGTATGCAATGTTAAATTTCACACAGCACATGTCAAGGCTATTAAAAGAGTTTTAATATTTGTTTCTGAAATTTTCATTTCAAAGGCAAATACAGAAAACAATATAAAATCTCCCTGGAAATAGTTGAGTTTTAAAAAACCTAGAACCTTTACTTTATTTTTTGTACGGTAGGATGAAAGGATAGCAAGGAATTATTTCCCCATCTTCCAAATTTTCTTGCTTTTTAGAAATTATGGTGAAGAAGAAAATTTTAAACATTATTCTTTGTCTTGAACACATTCACCATTGTACCCATCCATATTAATTTGAAAAAGGTCTTGTCTAGATCTGTTTTGATTAAAACATGCATGATCTTATAAAGGACAAACAGCTGTTAGGATAGGGGATAAAAATTTGCGAGCTCTTTTTGAGAATTTTATTTCCCCAATTTAATATATATAACCTGTAATGCCAGTGGTTTGTGAATCCTTTATACACTGAATACTCCACATGAAATTTTATATCACATTATACTGGACAATCTAAGGTAACAGAAACAAAATCTACCCCAGATTCTTGGGAACTCTAAAAGCCAGATTTATGTTCTTGGCACCTTCATAAAAATTTACTAGTGACTGACATCAAGATGTACAAGAAAACTTTAGTAGCTAGGGTTTTGATTTAAGAAATTGTCTGGCTTTTTTCATGACCTCAGTCTAGAATTCTTCCTACCCAAAGACACAAAATCCCAAATGTCCCCAGTAGTTTGGGGAAACATAATTGATGAAATGACTAGGACATTGTGCTGTTTTCAGTAGTCTACTTTCTCTGCATTTGCTGATGTCACACTGAGGTGTCAATTAAAGATGATATGTGCAAATCTTTTAGGTAGATAATGAGATGAAAGAAAAGGTTGCAAAACACAAGGTCATAGCTTCACAATTAAGGATGAAATAAATGAAGATGATTTATGGAGGAAAATCAGGGAAGATAGAAATGGAATGTCTTGATTAATTCATTCATTTAAACACACCCTGCTTAGACGTGACAGAGAAGCCCCTCTATAGAGTAGTACAGTATAATTTTATACACTTTATCTGATATATGACAAATTGTTTCACTGACAAGCCATGGATCTCATTCTGAGTTGGAGACATACATTGAAAAACAGATAACCGTGAGAGATTCACTCCTGAGTTAACTAAGGTACTCACATAAGGAAAAAGTCTGAGGTAACTCCCTCAGTCAAAGGGAGTAACCCACCCTGCAAAGTGTATTGTCAAAGAGATAGTTACCAAGCAGTCATTCATACACATCACCTGCCAAATTGTGGAAAAGGAATGTGGGTGAGAAATACCATCCAATAATCAGAAACTGGAGAAAGTAAGTGGGATCAAGAAAAGGAGACAAATTTCTTTCTTCTACAGTCCAAGAGAACTTGGCTAAATAAGATAGTCTCAACTGATCCCTGTTTATTTTCAGTCAGGTCGACTGGGAGACAGGGCCTACTCCATACACACTAATTCTTATTCTAGACAAAGACTGATTCAGAAGAAAGAAATCTGGCTCAGATTTGGCTGGTCAATGCCTTCTCCAATGAATTTAGGTAAATCCTAAATTGGCTTGGGTTGAGAGGGAGACTCAATGGTCACCTGGTTCAAAACTCTGCAGTTAGCATCATTCAACATCTTCAAATAGCTCAGGTTGCTCAGAGCCCTGTCCTACCTGACCTTGAATATTTGCAGAGATGAGGCACCCGCCTCGTCTCTGGGCAACCTTAACAGCCCCAGCTCTTTCAGCCTTTGCTCACAGAGAGGTGGTACCACCCTCTGATCATATTTTCTGTCCTTTCCCCAGACATGTTCCAACAGACCAATGCCATCCCAGTGCTGAGAACTCCAGACCTGGATGCAGCACTCTGGGTGAGGTCTCATCAAGCTGGAGTGGAGGGGCAGAATCCCCTCCTTTCCCTGCTGCCCAAACTACTCTGGATGAATCCCAGGACAGGCTGGACTTTCTGGGCTGTGATCATTCACCAATACCTTCATGTCCTTCTTTAGCAGAGCTGCTCCCGATCTGTTAATCCCATGGCATTTACTGATACTGAGGATTCAATAAATTAGATTAACCGATAAAATTAGATGCCCTAACATCTTCAAAGTCTCTGCAGGCCCTCTGAAAAAGGTTTTGCCATCTTTTCTCAATAAGCAAAGTGAAACTAGAGAGAACTAATTTCCTGCAGATGTTGCTGCAATACACTTTAAGCACTAGCTGATGAGGCTGGGAGAGGGCCCTGAAAAATGTTCTCTGCATCTTGTGCTTGAGCCTGCATTCCACCAGGGACTCTCTGAACTGCTTACCGCCTTTCTGTGGACAGGCCTACCTACCTGTCTGTGGACAGTTCACCTACCAAGAAAAGTCAGATTTGTCTTTGGTAAACAGTACACATAAACACAGATTCAGGCAAAATTTTTAGTTAGACTGGTTGAGAGAACTGATGAAAACAATAAAGCTTTTGGGTGCAGAACCTCTTCTTCACACCACAAATTTCTTTTTTCAGCTGATCCGAGGAAAACTGTTTTCCCTCTGAGTAAATTTTGCCTTGCTAACTTCTTTAGGCCACGCTGCCTGCAACAACATAATTAACCAAAAGCCCAAACCCCTACTTCTGGGTAAAAAAGACAGCCTGACTGAAAATTAGGGATACTGTAAACTTACAGCTTTAAACTTTACAATTCCTTTAGTGTCTATCTATTTAGGGAGCATGGTGGGCATAGAAGTGTGAATTCAGAGATTAGGGCAATCATTTTTTCCCCCTTCCTCTCAAGCATGTTTTGTGTGATATATCCTCAATTTTTTTTTTGCTTAAGTAAACACCGGGCTCCAAGACATGTTTGATTGCCAGTAGGAAACTTCACCATCCTACATATAAACACATCAATAAACTTTTAGTTTAAATTCTACATGAAGTCATAATTATACACTAACCCTAGAACTTTCCAGTCAGTTTAATACCTCCTTAATGGAGGTGGGTGAAATAATGGATGCTTGTCAGCGGTGGGATATGTACAGAAAATACGTACAGAAATCATCCTAACACTTATAAGGGACATGCAAGGTGATATGACTTAAGAAAAAAAAACCCCAGATGAATAGTCACATTAAAACATCTGCATAGTGTATCTATATCTGTAAAAAATATGTGTATATACATATTTAGAGATATATGTATGTGTATATTCATGTATACCCCTGTGTCTTTATATATACTTTTATTATGTGTATACATTCCAATATAGGGCAGATATTTCTGCTTTTCCTCATAAAATCGAGTTCTTCTATTCAATAGCAGTCAAGGAAGGAAAGATTTTCAGAGAAGTTTTTAATCCTGAATCTGAACCTTTTTTCTCCTTCCTCCAGCTCTTCTACCATAGATAACAAGACATGTACATGTCTTTAAGAACTCTCCAGGTAGCTGATAGTCAGAGCTTTCAAGCTGCTCTCTTCGTGTCCTAGAGTTGGTGTGTGACTTTTCCTGTCTCTCTTGTCACCTGAACACCAATTTTTCTTTTTTGTTCTGATGAATTTCAACCACTTGTGAAGAGGATTTTGCCCTTCTGTGATCTTCTCAATTACCCCTCCCTCCCTCTGCCCCTCCCATTTTATAGCAAACCTCACCGCAGTATTTGAAGCCATTGACACACAGAAAATCCCTTTGGGTCAAGAGTAAGATCCACTCTTTCTTTTTTATACCAAAGGGAATTTTTAAACTCTACAGAAACTCTGCAATTTCTGAAGCAAGGGCATTAAAAAAAAAAATGTTCACTGCTTTCTGCGGAAAGTCAAAATGTGAAAGAATATGACTCTTGGATGTTCTGAATGTGGTTTCCCTACCTGTTTCAAACATCTTCATACATAATAAAGCAAAATACAAGATGTGTCTATTCACCATTATTCCTAAGGAACTTCTATTTTTACAAGGCTGGGATGAAACACTGAAGAATTTGGAATCTGCAATAGAAGACCATGTAAAGTTATGTTACCACTTCAGTTTGTATAGTTATTGTTTTCTTTTTGTGATTGAGAGTGACTCTAAAGGAAAATTCTATCTCTGTTGTGCTCACAGTTTATGGTTCACATATACCTGTCAGGAGAAGAACAGCAACAAAATGTTTGTTGGTACTAATAATAAACGATAGTATCAGTTTTATAGCAAATGCACATATAAAATGCATCTTTGTGTGGAATATAAAATGACAAAAATAAGGTTTATCGGATTGCCCTTTCTTTGTATTTAAGTGGATGGTAAACTATGCATCAAACTGTGAACTCTTTACTTGTAATTACTGAGGCACATAGCACTGTCAAAGCCAGTTCAGTTACTCTCACGAGTAATGACTTACTGAATCTAGTTCATAAATAATTGACATCTACTACCTTGAAGCTTCTCTCTGCACTTGGTAAAAATTGTCATATTTCAGGCAAAATAAATGGGGATAGGAATGCTTTTGGCAAAGATGATGATGCCCTTCACACGTCAGGATAGCTACACCTGGTACATACCGTGGAATTCTGGGGAAGGCCAGGCAGGAGTTAGTTTTATTTGCATTTTGATCCATTTCTACCCTACATAAAGAAAATAACATTTCTTTCTGATTCTAACTTTGTTGTTAAAGGCATTGGCTAACATTTTCAATCTGATATTCTTAGCACACCTTGAACTCTAGCCAATTGTTTGACAAAGGAGTAAAGCAATAAACAGCAGTTACCCTACGTTCTCGTATTACACAAGAGAGAACCTTCAGTTAAGCAAACATTTACAAGGTATTTGTATGATCTACAAATTATGGATCCAGTAAGATGGGGTTTCTTGAGATACAAAACACCACACAAGAATAAGAATGAAATGGCTCACCAAATAAATGAGCTTTGATTGATTTTTCTGATCTTGCAACTCCTAAACAAGGACTTGGAAATTCTGAATTAATTCCTGGAATATTCTGTGACTCTAGCTCATCAACAGTATTTCCAGTCTTATGCTTGCAAGTATAGATTAAGGACCTTTTCTCTGAGTTCTGTCTCATGCTGTTGAAAATCCTGCCAGGCAAATGAAATACCTTTAAATAAATTTACCTCCAATAATAAGTGTATCTT
The DNA here is from genome assembly GCF_000691975.1 of Corvus brachyrhynchos. NCBI lineage: Eukaryota > Metazoa > Chordata > Aves > Passeriformes > Corvidae > Corvus > Corvus brachyrhynchos. The sequence goes on from NW_008238355.1 coordinate 5,954,021, forward strand.
TAATTTCTATCAGATTTGCAACCTAAGCTGATTTTGCAGATGAGTAAATATCTTCTCATGACAATAAATATTTTCTATATAAGGCATGTTTACATCTTTTGGATTAGATTTCTCATTGAAGGATTATTTTCCAGGAATCATGAAACATAGTTTTATAGGATATATACAATGTATATTTTGAATTAAATAGGTGTGAAAAGAAAGGATCTAATATTCTACTGAAACTCATGAGTCATTCTCTATTGAGCTAGAAGCTGAGAATTTAAATGAAAGCACAGGGATGTTCATCTTCTTTTTACCAGAGATGATCTTGGTCTTTCCTTTAGTTTGTCCACATCTCTGATAAAAGAGCCAGCAGGAGTTTTACTATTTCTAGGCTAACAGCAAAGGAAATAGAAATATCATAACTGCTGCCCTGTATGTGATAGTTAATCTGAAATGCTGCAATTCAGATCCCCACACTGATCTTTAAATTGCTATCTCCACTGTATAAGACAATAAAAATATCTGTAGAAGAAAGGAAGGAGAGAAAGGAGAGAAAGGAGAGAAAGGAGAGAAAGGAGAGAAAGGAGAGAAAGGAGAGAAAGGAAGGAATTTGGAAGGAATTTGGAAGGAATTTGGAAGGAATTTGGAAGGAAGGGAGGAAGGGAGGAAGGAAGGAAGGAAGGAAGGAAGGCAGGGAGGAAGGGAGGAAGGGAGGAAGGGAGGAAGGGAGGAAGGAAGGAAGGAAGGAAGGAAGGACGGAAGGGAAAATTCATGCAGACAATATGAAGGTATAGACTTACAGAAATAAAGGCTTTTGCTCACTTCTTTGTTTTAACTCTGTGAAATTGATGGGATTTTTATTTATCAAGCAGAAACTTTTCTTGCTTATTTGATGTATTAATCTGTTTTCTAATTTTGTTCATCTGAGAGCCTTGCCTGTGTCTGAGAAGTCTTCTTCCTTCCATATTTCAGTAGGACACAAATCATGAAAAGCTGTCTTAATAAAGAGGTGATTTTCCACGTCCTTGGCAAAAAATTCATCCTTTAGATGTGCTGTTGGGCTGACAGTTGTTTCTTTCTTCTTGTAGTAGTTATTTTTACAAGCAACTCCTGTGTAGCTACACCTTAATATACATTATTGCATTGCTAGTATTTTCACAGTGAAGACTTATGATATGCTGCTACAAGTTAATGTTTTTCTGGGGTTTTCAGTCCGTTGTCTTCTCAAGTCAACTTATTAATAACTGGAAACTGATTCTGCAGGAGAAGAGGCACTGTGCAGATTTGGAAATACATGAGTTACTTGTAGAGTTACAGCAGCAGGGAGGGCAACAGAGATGTAAAATGATGAGCTGATACTTCCTCTGGCACTTTCCTTCACCAAAACATATCCTTTCCCAGTTGTTACGTTGCATGGTTTTCCACGCTGTCTTGGTAGTTCCTGTGCATTTTGACAGAGCTCATCATGATGTTATCAGAAAACTTTTTATATAGTAATATGTTTTAAATGTACAAGTAATAATATCTAATCATGACAAAAGTATGGCTCAAGAAAACATTAAATATAGGAGTGACATGGATGGTTTGACACAACTACAGTCACAGGAGTCTAAGAGGTCTGTCACATGGTGCTACAGTAAGTTTGAAGGTCATGGTACTTATTTTGTATACTTAGTGCATATTTAGAATATATATTATGAAGATGCTTTCTTTGGATATTTAGCACATATTTATGATATATTTAATATATTTCTGAGAATTACTGCTACAGGTTGATTGGACTCATTAAGGAAGAGAGATTGGGCACATGAAAGTTGCAAAATTTAGTAGAAAGAATTGATAGTGACTTGGGAAAGGAATAGTGTATGTGGGGAAGCATGACTAAATAAGAGAGGAAAAAATGTAACACACATCTGAATTCACATCAAGAAAGAGGAAATTTTTTTTGTTTGGTTGGGGTTTTTTGTTTGTTTGTTTTTATCATGGTGGTGGTGGTGGTATTCTTTTCCTGCAGGAGCTGGTTTGCGTTTTTTGAAGAAAACTTCGTTCCAAGAAAAATTTGAAAAGTGTATTTGGTTTTGCCATAAACAAGGGGTGTGAAAACTTTACAATCAGAAACTTGAAGCTCGGGTAAGAAATAAAGGAAGAAGTGAGAGTAATTGAAATTTCATGCCATGAAGAGAGTCAATCTGTACAGTAGATACCTTGGAGATGTATTGGAAGTAGTGCTTTCTAGTGGAGAAACCAGACCTAAACAAAAGCAGTGTAATAGGGAGGACCTACATGTGATGAATGTGCTTTCTAGCTTAGACCATGATTTAAAATCCTGCTCACAGGAAATTGCCTAAATGGTAGTTGCATCTCATGCAGATCTGCCAGAAAATCTGTGAGAAGCACTCCCCAGGTCTGAGCTTGATGAAGCAGCCAGAGATGTTTTTTTAAAAAAATGTAGTGCCCATTGCATGAAGGATTTAAGGACTCGCACAATGAGAACAGCAATAAAAAGATGTCTGATTGGAAGTATTCACAGAACACGTTTAGGTTATGTGCTGTGAGGGTTTCAGCTAGCTTGGATGTGTGGGGACTCAATGAATGATCTACTTTAGCAGGCCATATACCCTTCATAACCACGCAAAGCAATCTAAAAGTCCTCCTGGAAGCAATGTTGCAACCATGTACTTGAGCAGAGGATAATTTCTTTCTGTTATTCTTAATCTGTGCTTTCATTCCAAATAATCTCCTAATAAAATTAAGAAATTTTTTAAGTTGTCTCGTCAAAATACCACATTTTAAATACTGTTGTTTAAATGGCAAAAGCAAGAAACAAAATTTGGAGAAAAGACCATTTAGAGAATGTGGGTGCAAACTTAATTTGGCTCCTTTCTGACTAAATAAAAATTCATACGTTATTTTTGTGATCCTCTGTCCTATCCTGCAATTTTGAACTTCTCAGCATGGAGAGGTTGTTATTGTGGAAAGGAACTCAGTTTAGTTCCTTGAAATTCTTTCCATAATAAGAATTTTAGAAAGATTATTTAATATTTTTATCCCTATCTCCAGCTTTCCAAGAAAATATCTGGAAGCAGATTGACCACCTTCATCTATGAATATAAAAGTATACTTTTGTTTGTAGGAGAATTTGAAAGAATATTTAAATATTTTATATATCTTAAAAATTTAAATGACGTTATGGACTTTACATGTGAGAGATGACAAGTTCTCATGGCTCTGATGGGGGAATAAGTGTTGGTGCCATCATTTGTACAGATATTTATTGACTGCAGGGGAGAAGTTGGGATTAATTTAGTGTTATTTGCTCTGAAGAATTCATGGAAATCATAATCCGAGGTAATATGGTTATTGATAGATTATTGTCCATGTAAATTTCTGAACAGGCTAAAATGTTCAGTGTTAAGTAGCATATTTATTTGCAGCAAATTTATCTTTACAAAGAATTGCAAAGACTTCTTAAAAAGTGACAGAAATGTCATGCGTGAACATGAAATTGCCTTACAGTATACTGTATGGTTTCTGTAGTCAGTACATTTTGACATGGAAAGCTCAGCAGGAGCTGACTAGTACAAGTTATTTGATACAATACTATTTCTTTTCCTGTGTGTGCTCTGTTCTCTCAATCTGGTGAATATATTTGAATAATATGTTTCTGAGATACTTTGGTAGAAGCTAAATGTATTTCATAAAAGAAAGGCTTTTGCAGATGCTTAGATCACCTAGGCATCAAAGTACAGTGAAACAATAGGACTAAGATGAAACAAAGTTTTCTCAGATATCAAGATGTATAACAGGACACTTGTGATTCCGAACAAAGTTAATTGGGAATTTGCCTTTCTCTTTAATGAGATCAGAATTCAGCTTAAAAATGTAAATGTTGTACAAGACAGAAGTATTGCATCTATAAATGCAGTTCCTCAATACCTCCTTCCTTCAACCTGTTTGTCATATTTTTAAGAAAAAAGCAGCAATAAATAGCAAGTTGTCTTTTAAAGACCAACAGAGTAATTTAAACTATTTTTCCTGGTAACAGTGCTCAAAATAGAATATCAGGATCAGAATATCAAAGCCACATAAAAACAAAAGACATAATATAATAGAAATGTTTATTTCTCTTAAAGCCCCCAACAGCTCTATAACTTTTCTGAAGATCAATTACACACCATTTTAAGAGAGTGTTTTTGTTTTCTCCTAAATTTTATTCTTGAAACAAGAGGTAGGGTTTTAAACAGTCTACTATTGATGTCAGCCAGAGCTATCAACTGTTAGTAAAGAGTTTTTAGTTACCATCTCTGACCTCCTTTTCTTTTTTGATGCATTGTCTTTGAAAGGATGACAAACTTCAAAATACACACTTAATACTGATCATTATTTTACCAGTGGACAGTGGTTGTAACTGGATATGAGGACTCTCTTGTATCCAGCCTGTTTCGCAAAGAACTTCGTACTCATCTACTGTAATTAGAATATCTTGTAGCATTTTCTTGCCGTTGTGATTAGAGTGACTAGGGTAAGATATTTCAATTTTCTGCATGCTGCTTGGTTCAAGAAAGCACATCCGTAAATATTTTCATCTTCTCTAGCTGAAGAATAAAGTGTCATTCAAGACTTGAGATTCAGATGTGGGCTCTTTAAGCATGGTGTTAGGGACTTAGATTTAAAATTTGAGGGACCAGTAATTGAGGTAGCATTTAACTTAATGGAGTTGATGAAGAATAAGGCAAAGAGAATCTTTAATAAGTGTAAAACTTTACGGCACTGTTTTATAGTTGACAGGAGAATGTTTTTCTGAGAGCCCTGATAATGAAGTTACTTTCAGCATTGATGTTTACAGTCCCTGTTTTATTATTTATGTGATAACTCACAAGATAATTATTCATCACAAAATCCCTATTAATTCTTAATGCTTTGTGCTGTGGGTACAATAAATATGGTGTATCTATTAGGCTGATTTTAAATCCATGCAAGAGTAATGAAGAGAGCATTTAATAACCATAAGTAGGTTAGCAATAGCATTTACTCATCAGAAGGACTTCCATCACCTCAAGTTGTTATAAGCTGTGAAAAAGAAAAGATGGAGTTGGATATAGTATTTCAAGTCTGAGTTAATTCCACTGACTTTAATGGTCCCTTGGGCCAAATTAATTATTAGTGAGGTTAAGAGCAAATGAAAGAGGTCCAGAACACTACAAAAGTTGCCCCACTTGAGATAATATATTATCTTTCCTTCACTTGGAGGTGATTATGCTGTGGAGACAAGCAACTGGTTATGCACATCCATTTTCTCTTCCCTTTCTCATGAGTGTTTTGGGACAGAATACTTCTGCTTTGCTTCTGTTGACAGCCTGTTTTTATTTTCTTTTGATGATTATAATAATTTTATTACATTTCTTTAGTCCAAGTCAAGCCCTTAAGAATATACAGCTTTGTGTGTTCATACAAGAATGGGATGCAAAACTCTGCCTTAAAACATCTTTTTCAAGTTGTCATTCTGCTCTTCTCTGATGTAGATGGGAAAACCCGTTCTGAAACTTTTTGAAAAGTAATTTTGGACTGTATGATATGAAATAAACACACCTATGGACCATAACATTCTACGAACAATATTTAGTGGTTTCAGAGCTACAACGATAGTGCTGAGTCGATTGATGATCTTAAATGTCTCTTTTCCAACCTTGTTGGTTCTATGATTTTTTATCTCATAAACATAGCCATCTGTCCTAACAAGGTGTTTTTCCATTCTTTGCATGAGATGCCGTGGTGCTGTGCCAGCTAGCACAGTGTCCCGGGCACCGGGCAATCTTCTGCCTGCTCCAAACAGGGGTGGATGGAGCCAACCGCAGTGCAGGAGGGCAGACGAAGCTTTGGGTCAGGTTCGCCTTGCCCACCGGTGGCAAAGGTGCAAGAAAGAGGTAGGAAACAGGCGGAGGGACTTCTTCATGGAGGAAGGGGTTTATTGAAGAAACGGGAAATCCACACAGAAAGCCAAAGCCACGTGGCTTGCAGGGAGTCTTGTACTCCCCCGATCTGGGCGTGGAAAACACACAGTAACCAATGGAACATCAGCCAGGGGGTGTTACTGAGGTGGGGAGAAGGAATTACAGCAAATGTGAGAAGGGGTAGGCGGGGAGGAGTAACAAGGGCCAATTAACAACTGAAGAACATAGAACTCTCTAATACAACCAAATATGAGAAATAAGGGGCGGGGAGGGCTGCGGCCAATGGTAAGGCACAGAGTTATGTATTTTTCACAGCCTTTTGAATGCTCAGGGCTTTTGGGCTGGGGCAGAATCAAACCAAAGGACCTTTGGGTCCACTTGATCCAGCTGACCCTGGCTTTGGCCCGGTTTCACTGTAACAGTGAGACTCACATCTCTTCTAATGATTGATTGTTGAATAGTCTACCAGAATAATTTTCTGACCATATTTGATACACATGAGGATGATTACTTAAATTAAATATTTTAAAATTTGCTGCAATAGAGCTGACAGTTGTTTTTTTTTTTAGTTGTAATCCTCTGCTTATTTTCTTTTTTCCTTTCTCTGCAGATGTATTAGCTTGGTCAAGGGTTATTACAATTACCATATTCCTGTCAAAAAATTAGTATTTAGCATTTCCTCTTGTGTTGTCCTCACAAACCTGGAGTACAATACTATAGGATACCAGTAGTACCCAAATTATATTAAATATATCAAAACAAAACAAAAAAACCTCCTGCAACTGATGCAATGTGTCTTCTGACTAAAAATAAGAAAATTTTTCATCAAGAGAAATATCCAGAATAGAATTCTACTACAGCCTGTGGCCTGGTGAGCTTGGATTGTTGCATTTACTGTGTCATCCCAGAGTAAAAGCTTTTCTCTGAAGCTCTAATCATAGTGTGGCCTCTTACTCCTGCACCCTGTACAGTGACCATCGTTCAACATTGGCATCAAATGACTCTTTCAATCCAAAAAAACATTCTATAGCCTCTCCATCTACTTTGTTCTCCTGGAGCAGGTAGATCAACAGCTCAGGCAGGCAGGAGAAAACAGTTTATCTTCACTTATCCCATTCCCTTTCTGGCCCAAGAGGCCTCTGCAAAAAATGCATGCTGAAATTTTCAGAATGGTGGTAAGTCTACAAAAGTTCCACTGCCATGTGTCCTTTGATGCATCCCTTCTTTGGTCTCCACACAACTCCTCCATGCTGCCTTTTGCTTGGTCCTAGGGGGCAGGTCCTGTGAAATGTGGAATAGTCTTACAGGAGACGTAAATGGAAACATGAAGTGTGTCCCTCTTCAGTATGTAATCTTCTCAGAAAACAGGAGAGCCATTTTCTCCTGTCAGAAATTGGAGTCTAACAGTTCTTTTTGTCCAGTATTAAAAACCTATTTATCATCCTTATTGTTTAAAAACTCCTCTGTGTAATAAAGTTTATTTCCTTGACCCTGGCATTCATTTTTCTTCTCATGATATAGATGTGTCATAAAAGGAAATATATTGATTTCTCTACTTTTTTTTAAATGGAGTTTTCATTATGGTTTTTAAAAATAATTTTTACTTTAATGCAAATATTTGCTATCCATTACAATGTCCTGTCTTCAGAAATGAGTGTTCTACAATACTTGGTTCTTTTTACCATGGAAACTCTAAAGCACTATCTTTTCCCAGACCTGTTATTTTTTCAGTTTCCCCTCATGAAATCTAACATTTCAAGTACTCCTTTGATCTTCTTACATCTTAGTCCTGGCAAAGAAAAAAATGCCAGTGTTCAGGTGATTGGAATTTTCATTTGCATTTTAATGGTCTCTTTTCTAGTGGGTCTGCTTATGTATCCCTGAAGAGGTACAAAATAGAGCAATTGTTGTTCAAATGTGACCATTAAAACAAAAAAAATTGTAATAATAATTCAGATTTGTTGCTGTATGATTTTAAATAGGCAGGTTTCAGATCCTCTCCAAGTTTACTCTTATTTTATGACTGCTAATGAATTATATATATATGCATACCAAGAATAAGATTATTTTAAAATGTCCCCTTTCTTCCCTCAATGATTTGATGACTTTGCAGGAGCATTTTTTATTTTGTGAGTTCTTTATAAATGAATTTAAACTGATTGTGCTTGGTTATTCCTAATCTTTTTGTTAGTAATATCTTGACCAGTTAAGTAGGATGAAAGGCTTTCCACCTCTTCATGTGCTGACAAAACATTTTATGAACAGGAAATAAGCACTTCTGGAATCAGTTGGAAAGCTGCATTATTTTTTCTTTCTTGGAGATGACAATTTTTTACTTAGATCTTGAGAGGAATAACCAGATGGCAAATTTGCACCAGATCCCATCCTACAGAAAAAGTTGTGAATAGAGATGGGTGGAAAAGAGGGAATGGAAAACTTCAGAACCTGAATAGTTTTTAATACTAATTACTGAGCCTTAGCTGTTGATTTCCCTATACACATTGTATTAAGAGTTATCTACTGAGGAAAGTTATTCGGTGGTAAACTGGGGTGCAAATTTACAGTACATTGGTTACTCTGCATTAACTCCCTGTGAGGAAACAGCATGAGGCAACTTGTTTTACCTTAAAAGTGCCTTGCTTAAAGGTGCTCTTTGTATGGAGGAGTTAGTGGACTGTAAATTCTAACCCAAGCTTATTAACATTAAACTGTCTGAATAGATAAAGCCTTATTTGTCTGACATTAATTTTCAAGCATCTCTTTACTAAAGACTTGTCATTGTTGGTCTTCCACAGTCACAATTACAAACTCCTTGAGTTCATGCCTGTGTTTATACAGCAACTGATGTTGCTGTATAAATGATGGTCATCCTCCCTGCTCATAATGTTCCTCACTAGTTAAGAAGTACCAAGGGTGAGTCTCATATATAACAGAAGTAGTAAGTGCTACACTTTTAGATGTGTTCTTTCAGACAGCAAAACCTTGGTACCAAACACCTGTGATGTTATCTGCCTGGAAGTCTGAGAGTGATCTGCGTCACAAACTAAGCACCCAAACTCCTTCAGATTGAGAAAGCTGGCATTGCAACTTGTCCCTGTGTCAAAATGTAGATCACGAAGAGCACCCATACACTTCTAAAAGGCCATGATTGTTATTGTCTACTTTTATTTCCAAAGGAGATTTGGAGTCTCAGTAGGCAGTGAGTCCATCGAGAATGATTAGGTAACATTTGTCACTGATTATCAAGACTATTTTTTGAGCAGATAATGAGCTGAGTGAATGATACACAGTTGTACAGCAGGTATAGTTTCTAGAACTGACATTTTTGAGCACTTGATACTTTTTGCTCTTCAGAGTTGAACAGTTTACACATCGCCACAAAGTTTGTCAGTACATGGAAGTAAAAATAAATAAGCTAGAGATGGTCTAAAAATTATTTCAGTGTCAAGGTCTTTTGACAAAGAACTAGTAAAAAGGGAAACAAAACTTTTTTCCCTTTTCTCTCAAAGGAATGGAGATGGGGTTTTCTGCAAAACAGGACTGGTTTTAGTTTTGCTAAAAATCCCATGTTCAGTAAAAGTAGTTTGGATGAGTGAAAGAAAACAGAACCAGGTGGTGTTTCATGATTGGTTCTGAATTTAAAGAATATTAATGCTTCTCAGAAAGTAATAGAACAAAATTTTTTTTGCTTAAAGTTATGTATTTTTTTTCTTGAGGTGTAATGCTAAATGTCAGCTACCAAAAGCTATTCAAATATTAATTGACTAACCAGAATATTTTTGCTTTGTTTCTGATTGACTGTTCTATAAAACTTCCTACATAAAATAGGAAGTATTTCAAAAAAAAGATTAAAAACTCTATTCCAGGCCATTGCATTGAAATCCAGGAATGACACATGCTTCAAGCCAGCATGGATCCTGACTCATTGTTTGTAGCTGAAAAGAAGCACATAGGCTTTGTGTCTTAGCAATATCCTAAGAAGATAACTAATAAGAAATAACATATATTGGTAACCTCTCTAGAATCACTTTCATTTTCAGAGAATGCTCTGGGCTTGACAGCTCCAGGAAAGGGCAGGAGCAGACAAAGAGTGTAATATAAGTCTGAACACTGCTTTGCTGGCTCTTTTTTTTCCTTCTCTGTATCTGTTATAAGTAAAAATAGATTACCATAGATCTTTTAAACCCAGACCAGACATTTGAACTGTCATTTTCACCTCTGATTTCCTTCAGGGTATTTTACAGACACTCAGTAATGTATCCTGTATATTAAGACACCAGGCAGCGCGCTGCACTCTTTGTAGTCCACAACTAGGGAGTTCAAAAGCTCTAACAAAGCACTTCTATGCAGCCCACGCTTTCTTCTGCTACTTTTATTCTGAGTAAAATGTATTCAGTTAACAAAGAAATGGGAAATAGTGATCTTAAAACAATTTTCATGCCAGAAACTGGATTTTTGGTGGTATAATGAACTGATGTCCTGTAAAAGGTCGAAAAAAATTAGATCAGTGAAAGTATTTGATAGCCAGGAGGAATGTAACTTGTCTGTATTTATACAAACTTTTTCCTCTAATAGGACTGCCCAGTTACTTTAATATAATCAATAGGAAGAGTCAGACACATGATGAAAACTTGTTCCAATTCTACCCATGTGTATGACATGAAAATGGAGAATTACAGTTTAGATGGACCATTAGAAAACTGCAATGAAACTATCTATTGAATGAACAAGGACATGAAAATGCTGAAGTTATTACTTTAGTATTTGCACAAAAGATTCTTAGAAGAGGGTTGAAGTTAGGCTTCAGAACTAGCAGGTCTCCTGATGATTTATGCTCCAATTTAAGTCCAAGACTGGGTGGCAAGTGAAAGATAATAACAATAGGTAATTGACAATAAAATAAAAATCACCTGCTGGTGAGATACATACAATTTATTATTAGCAAATCTGTCGGTCCATAGAGACTCCAAGCTGTGTTCTCCTCATCAGAACACAGACATGGAACTATGGAAATGTTCTACACTCTGCCCTGACATGGGTCATGTCTTGATGAAAGGCAGTGGTCATTTCCTCAAAATTTGTTCAAAAAGCCTTAATTCTCTGGCCCTTTGCTACTCTGTGCTTTCTCTGTTATTGCAGGATGCCTGGTAGAGATATTTAAAAAACAGCTTGCAATTTGTGATCTCTGCCCTATCACCCTTGAAAGCTAACTGTATCTCTTTGTTACTTGGCTATGCACTTGCTAGGATCATCCTCATGCTAAAATGTGGAGAAACCTTATTACTGGAAGTTTGGAGTTTCAAGGATTTGTGGACCTCTCTTTCTAGGGAAAAAAAAAGAAGGAGATTAAAAATCACATGAAAGCGAAACACTGAAAGGGGAAAAAGGAAATGAGACTGAAACAACAATCATGATTTAACTTCGGTTTTCTTTGTTACTATTAATGCTTATTGCCATCTGAGAAGGAAGCATGCATTGGTTAGAGAGCCAGTGCGTATATTTATATTGAAAATAATAAATTTTTTTCATCTTCACAAAAGCTTTTCATGCTCTATTGACCTGTCCATGGACACCTGTCATTGAAGATACAATTCTTGAGTATTCTATTCCAAAATCACAACCAGTAGAGGACAGTGTTTTCAAAAAATATCAGAAAATCCCACAAGACCCACCATAGATTGTTGAATGGCTGAGGATACCATTATAGATGACACTGCTTTCAGGTCAGCATTTCTGAAAATGGTAAAACTTTCCAGGGAGTGCATTAGTCACAGAGAGCACAGGTAAGCACTGTTGGCAAAGTGTAGCGTTTTGTAAATTCTCTAAAGTCTGTCTTGTTAAAATGCTTCCTCTGCTCACCTTTAGACAAACAAAAATATGTGCAACAAGTGATCCGGTTACTAATAAAAGTATTCAATTTCTAGTTTTGTATTATCAAACTTTGGGGGGTCTTTTTGCATTGTGAAGTTAGTCTTGCTTCAGAACATTCTCTAGAAAGTCACAATGTGAACTTTTCAAACTGTATTTTTCTCCATTTTGCATATTTTTATATGGCTCTGCCCAGCTCTACAAGAAAATGAATATGTACAGTAAATGTTGTGTTTTTTCAGAAGAATAAGAGCTCTCTCTTAAAAAAAAAAAATGAATGGCATCAACAACAGAAACAAATGATGAAATCTGACAACAAAAATAAGTAGCATTGATCTGCCACGCTTTTTAGTAGATATACTAGATAGATATAGCTAGCAGATTAGAATTACAATTTACATGAAGGATCAAAGATATAACTGTTATGTACCACTGTTTTGTTAAAAGCAAAACTAAATTAAACAGAAAACCTAGTAACATGCAATAAAATGATCTACAGAAGGAGTTCTTCTACAAAAATAATGTTACTAACAATAAGCTGACACAACAGATATCTATTCAAAAAAAGGGAATTACTTCTAGGGAGTTACCAAAAGATTCTCGGAATGTGATGCTGTCAATTCATCATTAAATTTATGCAGAGTATAAAAAAGATATTTGAACTACATGACCTTCATGAATTTTGATTTGGTTTTCATGTTTGAAATTTAATTTTATTAATTTATTTTGTTAGGTGTAAAACTGAGTGGAAAGAGCATGGGGTGATCATCTTTAATTCTTTTCACTAGAGGCATTAGAATAATTTGCAGAAAAGCCTTTCCCTTCAGTATTTGAGAGCTAAATACAGATGCATATTTGTGGAAACCAGACTATTCTTACCTGCAAACTATTTTATTCCTCAAATTAGTGCTAACTTCTTCAACCATGGAAATTCAGGATGTTTAGAAATAATTTCTTACAAGCTTTTTAGTAGCAGCATATTATCTCCTCACTTCAGTCTGTCCATTAGAAGCAAGCTCAAAATAGCTAGAACTATCTTTTCAGTCACGCTACATGGGATGTAAAAATTATTCCACTTCTTTCTGATCCTTGAAAGGAAACTCAGTTCATATTGACATGTTGTTAAAAAGGTTCATTTTTGTTTTCAAGCAAAGCAGTGGAGAGATGCAAGGTTCATTAGGAAATAGAATTAGTCCTCCACTCATTTTACAACAATCGTGAAACTAGGATCACAAGTCCCAGGCAATGTAATGTTACTGTCATAATCATAAGAGAAATTCTGTAAGTCTTTGTTGCCTTAAGAACAGAGTGAAGTAAGGAAGATGGCCATGAGAAATAAAAACATTTGGGTGTGCTGCATGTTAATTCTAGACAGTAGCAGTTTTCTTAATGAGATCCTCAAGCAATTTTATTTTTATTTCTATTTCTGTTTCTTATTTTATTTTACATTTATTATGCAGATATAAGAAGCATAACTCTTGCTAGATCTCAGATGCAGGTCTGATGTAAGAAGAGTAAGTTAGTACACAGCAATTAAATCACAAGCTAAACTCTCTTCTGTGACCTGAAGACATTTCCCCAATTAGATTTTTGTTGGATTCTTTTTCAGACTTTAGAAATAAGACTGATTTATGAGGAAAAGTTCTTATTTCATACCAAATAATTTGCAAGGTAGTTTTGTACTGGTAACTTACTGTAATTTTTTTTCTAAATAGGTTCAGAATTTCTGCCTTTTCAAATGTATTCTGAAGCACATTTATGACATGATTTATGACATCTGTCACTTCCACAAGTAGCCCCACGGATTTAGGGGGGATTATATCTACGAGCAAATGCCACCTAAAGTGCAAGATGCCTATAGAAATTAGAAATAAGCCTCCCTAGTGTATAACTGGTCCTTAAAAACATTTCCTATATGAAATTTCCAGGTTTACTTTAATTTTTCAACATATGTTTTTACATTGCAATTGCTGAAGGACCTTCTTTATTTTTTTTTTGTCCTCAAGATCAAAATGTTTCTGATATTCTCATTCCTATTTTATGAATGGCATAGCATTCCATAATAATGTATAAATAAGACACAGGTCTACGCACCCATGTTTAGTGCATCATTCAATTATTTTATTTCTTTCACGATAGTAACTCTTCATCACATATTCCTATTGTTCCTAAACACTTCAAAAATCACCATGGCTGTAGCCTTAGAAGATGGAACTACACAGCATTTAATAGTTTGTAATTTTATATGATTTGGGTAATGTTCTATACAATTTGCATTGGCATTTTGCACAGCAAGCTGACAATTATTAACAATATATTTTTCCCTGTCCTATTTGTGCAACTCAGTTATTCATAGAGGGTTACAAGTGAGTTAATTTTCAGAAAGAGTGGTTTGAAAGAGGTCTGGAGCTGGGCTGTTTATGAACACAGCCTTTTCTCTTATTTCTAATTAGTGTGAAATGGTTCCAAACAGGAGTCAGTACTGCAGAAGTCTGTGCTGCACAAAGCCAGCCTTGTTAATGGACACAGAGAACAGTTTGTTTTGCCGAATAAACAACTTTGTCATAGCGCTTTTCAAAAAGAATATAATCCAGTTTACCAGCTGCCCTCTGAATGTTGAATGCTGTTGATGTGCATCTGGAGGTCTTTCTTGGGGATTAAAAATCTTTATTCCCATTTAGAGTCCCAGGCCTACTTAGAGAGAGATTCAAAAGAGAATCAGTCATAAAAGCACTATTTTTTTTTTTTTAATCTCGTATATATTCTTTTATTTATAGAGTTAAACTGAAACTTAACCATTGCATATTTTTTCTTAAACTTTCATTTGTGCCTTGCATAGTTACAAAGTGATGTATGCTGGATTATACTGATTCTTAATAGATGAGGAAAATATATTAGCATAGGCTTTGGTGTAAGTTTTACAACATGACATGTTCTGTCCTGTCTCAAAATTTATAGTGGAGATATTCTTTTGGAGCTTCTACAGTAAAGCAGGTTCTATGCATTTTAATTTTGCAAGAATACCAGACGCAGTCTGTCATTACTATAATGTTGCATATAGGAACAGATATTTTCATCAGGCAAGGAAATAAACTGAAATTATGTATGAATTTGCCTTTGGTGTTGACAACAGCATTGCTATTAAAAGGTAAAATAGGCCACTCTTGTATACCATTTCTTTTCTCAAACTTGTGTAGCAGTGGTAGCCTTGCACTGCTCTCTATGATTTTAGTTACCTAACCTTGATCTTTAGCTTGTAATCGTCATGTAATATAAAATGAGGACTAGTTCAAAGGCGTAACTTAATTCTAGCTAATGTTCTGAGCACTTTATTGATAACCTCTCATTAAAGAAGCTTTGAGTCAAGAAGGGGAGTAGAAAAGCAAAGGATATGTAAATGTGGACACTATTAGTAGTAGGAGTTTATGCGCACTCCTTAGGCTATCAGTTATACTTTCCATGTAATTAACAGGAGGTTTACTGTTCTCTGAATGGAGGGAAAAAATGACACTTTAAAATTTAAAATTACTTTGTGTAGAATCCTGAGTCTCAGAGATGTCACTGACAGGAAGAAAAAGAAGGGAAATGTTGTGCTATGAGAACATTGCATCTTGTGTATTGCTTTGCAAGAAATATTTGTCACAGTAGAAGGAAAAAAGAATAGCAATGTGTTCAATTTGATCTCTTCTCCAGGCACTGTGAGTGCCATCATGTATCTTGCCTTTTGAGTGTACACTGCCTACACTTAATAAACAGTGAAGAATACTCCTGAGCCCGAGAACTTACGTGACCTCCACTGTTTGAGAAGACATTTTAGGATGTCATGAGATGTTCTGGTTGTAAAAACTATGAAAATTACAGAAAGAGAAAATATTAAATACCGCATGAAATAAAAAAAATTCTTCAGTGTTTCTGCACTAAAATTAAGCTGAAGTGAAAGGGTCTGTGTCCCATCTATAAGCAATGCTTTCCTTCCTCAGTATAAGTAGATCCTGAGACTGTCAAGTATGATGATAATAAACTGGGGAGAACAGACTTTGTGAAACAGTTCAAGGGTGACTGTTATTTATTAAGTTTGATATAGTACTAATTGTCCCCCCTTCCTCTTTTTTTTTTGTTCTTCATGTTTCTGTTAATGAATGTTTATGGCTAAATATTAATTTTTCTTTTTTTTTTTTTTTTTTTTTTTTTTTTTTTTTTTTTTTTCTTTTTTTTCTCCTTTGTCTTTTTGTTCTTTTTTTTTTTTTTTTATACTTGCTATCTGTACATCCCCCCACATTCTGAGCATCTGTGCCTATCAACATATCAGTCAAGTAGAAGGGCATAGCCTCAAAGATCTACAATAGGAAGAATGATCACTGGAGTTATGATACCAGCATGTAACTCATATCTTGATGGATACCTTTGAAAGGGGAATGTCACTTGTCTCAGCCCTGCGTCTTTTTCAGCTTTGGAAAGTACAAATTTAGCTATACTTTCTAATTTGGCCCTACAATGCATTTCAGAGCACAAAGTATTTTTTTTCTGGTCAACTTACCAAAGAGCTATATGAACTCGTTGAACATGTAAGCATATAAGAAAGCAGAAATTAAGAGTTCTACGTATCATAGAAGTGCCATTGATTTGAAAGAATTAATATAGCAGCTGCCTCCCTTCTTTCCCTTCCCTTCTCCCCTTAGCATCAGACAGAATGCCTTGGGCTTTCAATTTCAAAGTCTTGATAATATAAAACATGTGATTTGTTAACTTTCTAGCATTAAGAGGGTAAAAGTCAAGAACTAGATCTGTTCAGCTCTGTCAGAGTGGAAGAGACGTGACATGAAGGAGTCTCTCTGTTGAATGCCCCACCCTTTCCGATATGACTCCCTCACCTGTAGTTAGCCTAATTAAACAGAATAGGGGACTGCTCTTAATTGGCTCCCTGCTCTATTAAGTAATGCAGATTACACAACTGAAGAAATTTTACTTTCTTGGAATCAAATCCATCCTCTCCGTGGTGGGCTTGGAATTTTTTTTTTTTCCCTTGGTTTTAAATGTTTGTGTGAGAGTCCAAAGACCCTGAAAGATGTCATATAGACATATTGGAAAATAAACATTTTCCAGTAATTTCTTTCATTAATTCCTTTTTTTCTCTGTGTAAGATATGTAACCAGATGATTTAAGAAGTCAAGTGTCTCCCTATGTCTGAATTTACAGGCCAGATCTGAATAAGTCCACATTAAACCTTTGTTTTAACCATTTTTACTTAGAGACAAAAAAGCTTTAGCCAACCAAAATACTGAATTTTGTGGAATTCTAGGTCCTGCAGTACAAAGTGAGTGAGGTTGCAGTATGAACTGATATCTTCATGGTCAGACCTTCAAAGAATTTTGGGCACTATTATTTTCCAATCACCTCTTGCAGTCAGCAATAATCATAGGATTTTATAACAGAAATTACTCATCTGCTTAAGGCCACTTTGCCCAACAGCTACCGATACAGTAATATTACCCTGTTCATGAAACATTTGCCAGGGCCTTAGTCTTCATGATCATACATTTCCCCATTTCTCTATACATCTAGGAAAATTTGTGCTAAGTCCCACTGAATAATTCTGGGAAAAATAAGAGGTTATCATTTTAAGGTTGGAATAGGTCATTTTTCTAGTCAGCTTCTGTGTTTGAGTTCAAATTTAATGCTTCCAGGAAGACTTCATCAACATTCATTATCATTTCCAAAGCGACATTCTGGAATGTCTAGCTGGAGATATTTTGATGTCAGATGACTACTATTAAATGAATTTTCTGTTCCCAGCCCCATTAACTATTACCTTCTATCCTCCTGCACTCTAAGGGCATTATTTTCTTTCCTCTGTTTTCTTTTTGTATGTACTCTAGTCCTTCAGTAATGCAATTTTTGTCATTTCTTTCTGATGTTCAAGAATCACTGTTACTGCCCTCAAGGCTATGCAAAGGCAGGACAGTGACAACAAGGGTTACTTCCACAGGTGCCTCAGAAGTCCTCAGGACATGGAGGAGGAAAAAATAACTAGAACACATGGCTGGAGCAAATTGCTAGGAAAAAAACGGTGAAACTGATCTTTCAGGAAAAGGTGGAGATCAGCTGCATGGAGAAATCAAGATTTCTGTGGTAGGAAAAGGAAAAGAGAAGTAACATAGAGAGGACAAGGAGAGTTACTGGAAAAGGAGGAAGACTTCACTAAAAACTGTTTTAAATGCTGTAATCCATGCTATTTAGCAGTGTCCATAAAAATCTGTTGAGTAGCTAAGGGATCATATACACTCTTATCCAATTTTTTGTGTATTGTGTACTTGCATATAAACAGGCACGATTTTGATTGCATTGTTAGCGCTCACAATCTGTTTCCTACATTTCATAAATAAGGCCCACAAAATCTCATAACTTGTGCTATTTCACACATACAATATCTTCCTTTTTCACCTGAGATACTTTCAGAATCATCTACATATGTAGGACCTTAAAATGAAGCAATCTGTGGAAGACTATATTCCTTGTCTTTGCCCTGGTTAGCAATTTGACATTTTTGCCATTATCTGAGTGAGCAAATGTCTTTGAAAAAATCCCCAGTGATTAGGATTGCTTTCCAAGTTTCTTCACTAAGTTTGAAGAGATTTCTGAAAGGAAAACTTTGCCATTTGATAACATCATTACTGCACAATGGTTTTTATTTTATCTGTCGTTACTGAATTTCTAATGATATAATTCTGAATATGCAGAGTATCTTAAATTTTTCAATGAGAGATGAGTAGCAGAACACAGATCTTCATGTAGTTTTTAGGAAAAAAGTACTGTGATTGGCAAAAGGAAGACATTTGTTTTTGTTACAGTGAGAAAGATTATCTTCTGCTAATAAAACTGCCTATTAAAACTACACTTGTATCATTTTAAAAAATTGTGTAGAGTCAATTCAGGAACATTACTCTCACAAAATAGCTTGATGGTATTGAAGCTGTTAAGTGCTCATCTGATTTTTATCCTATGTCATCCTTGTTTTAAAGAATGGCTTAATAATGCTTGCATTTAAATAGCTTTGCAGGGATTATTAATAAGTTTTAAATATTCTGTATTCTCACTGAAATACAAATGCATGTGGAAAAAAAAGTGTTTCTGAGCAGAGAAAAGAATATTAACTAATATGGGAATCTATATCCAAATGTGTTGTTTATATGTATAATTAGTGGCTGACATTTGCAAATTCTCTGTTTAGCTTCAAATGAATATGAAAATATGTTTCACTAAATCCTCTCTTCTTTTTAGAGTCACCCTTGGATAGTCCTTCCAATAACCAGGCTAACTTTGGTGCCATCTTTTTCTCTTCTATTCTTCTCTCAAATTCTATCAATCCACTTGAGAAAACAAGCAAACATAATCCCTTCCTCTAAACAGAGGGAAGACAGTCCTCTGTTTCTATAGACCCTCTTATATTCATTTATGCAAACTTCCTCTGTCTTTCTAATCCAGTCTTATCAACCTGCACAATTCCTTGGCTGCTATGGCTGCTATTTTGAATAGCATCTTTACCAATTCTTTGATAATTTTTTGTTCAGTTGCAATTGCTCTGGTTCATGCAGCCATATACAAAAATAAAAAACTGGCTTAGGAAGAAAGATATTTGTAGTGATATCAGTTTCAGTTTTGTGAAATACTACTTGCAAAAGTGATAAGTAAATACTTTGAAATCCACATTTTACAATTATTTGTATTCACTGTTTCTATGGTGAATCTGAAAGAATCAATTTCATACTTATTTCTTTTTAAGGGGGACATTGCACGTTACAAGTGTTTACTGTTTAGCTGCTACTATCATTTTTCAGGTTAAAAGCAATCAAGACAGAAAACCTTTTTGTGTGATATATTTATAGCAATGCTTTCCACTTAGTACAAATTTATCCCTGTTCTGGTTTGATGCTGAGTTACAGTCAGTGTATGGAGCGGTAAAAGATACATTAAAAATATATGGAGATTATAATGAAGAGGTAAAAGAACCTAAGAGTTAGGCAGGTGCAGGACTAAAAAAATGCCAAATGAAAATTCAGGCACCCAGGGCACTGTCAAAAACCCCCATATTCTGGATCACTGATTTTGTAGCCATTGCACCATATGAATATATATAGTAATTTTCACATATAGTATGCCGAATGAACACAAATATCTTATTGAACAAATTATTATATTCACAATACTTTGAAGTGTTCTTTAGAGTTTTCACTGTTTGTGAATGATAAAAATTCTACTATTTTCTGTGCTGAACAATGAGTGAGATGCATATTTATGGAAAACTAACTTGGCCACAAGTGACCTTGAATGTAGAGAAGTACATGATCCTCTTATAAAACTTTTAAAATTTGTTAGCTATTTATGAAGTAAAAGAGGATTTCTCATTGGCTTTGTTTGTTCATTTTTTTTTTTAACACCACTTCAATTAACAATGACATAGATTCCCTTTGTCAGAGAAAGCATGGCAAAGATGAAGCACAAGTGTCTATAGCATGGAGTAGAAAAGAGCCTGAAGTCTCCTTTCTGCTGTTCTGAAGGAGCTTCTGAGAAGAAAGAACATCTTGTCCAGTCACACTTAGTGGCCTTACAAATGTGCGCTGCTTTTGGGGCCATCACCAATTTTCATGGAGTCTGCACAGAAAATGAGGAAAAAGTAATTTCCAACCTTTCCTAAAGCCAGTTACACCTAACCTGTGGTATTTTGTGTCACTCTCACGGCATACGCACACAGTATGTTCCTCTGCCAAGCTTTCAGCATTACTGCCCACAATACTCACTATTTGATGAATGTGCTGGCATGAGTGAAGCAGACATTAGAGTTCTTTTCTGTTTATCTAAAGGCCATAAAAATTAAGATGGTGCTAATTTCTCCTGTGGGGCTCTACTGCTATGTAACATGGTAAAATAACAAGTCCCTGATGATTGTCCTGATTCATCCTGTCTATCTCAGGCACTATAACTCGTTACAGAATATATGGCCATGATTCATCTTTCTATTTTGATTTTTCCAGAAGATACTAACTCCCTCACCAGCAGTTCTTTATCTTCAGACAATGCCTCTTTCTTGTGTGAGACATGAATGCCTCCAGAGGAACAGCACATCGAGCCCTAAGTGATCAGAGATTTCTCCCCTTATTGCTCCTTACTTTCTTTTTCATTTGCTGTGTAATAACCTGTCATTCTCTTCCTTTTTTCAGCTTCTTCTTTGCTTTCTTACCCTAGTCACTACACCTATTCATTTGTGGCAACCTGGAAGGACCACTCTCCCATTAACTCCCTTTCTGTATTTCTCATAATGCCCACATTCAGGCATTTTGCTGTATTTCCTTTTCTCAAGGTCTTTTGCTCCCTCAGGACCTCTAGTCTGTTTTCATCCATAGTTGTTCAATTGCTTTTGACAAATTTGATCATATATTTCTTTGTGAAATATTGCCCTGTGGGAGTCTCACCGGTACATCTCTCCTCTTTCTTACATAGAAATCTGATCACCCATCATTCCTTCCTGGTGCCTTTGGCTCTCTACTCTGTTTTCTTGATACCAACATTTTGCATGCTTTTGTCTACTTAAATACCTCAAACTATTGTCTCTGTGATGTTAATGCAACAATTCAGACAGCAAAGGCCAGGAGATACAGGGGAAGAAAATCTGCACTAATACTTGCTATCATCTCAAAATGTGAAGAACTTGTCCCAAAATACCCAACCAAACTCCATACTCTAACCAACCAATGAAAACACTTTACAAAAGAAAGATTTCAAATAATTTTCATCAAAAATTGTTAAAAGTAAATTTAATGTCATGTTTCCTGCTGCCATATTTTCTTAATTTAGAAAGTTTGTAGAAAATTGTAAAAAATAAGTACTTACAAAAAGATAATATAAAACAAATTAGTGAACTTCAACACATTTTATGGCAAAAAGTTGGGTAAAGAAAGAGTCTAAACCCAGAAATATGAATTATTAAAGTGATTTGTTTTATGGAATGTTGGGAATTGCTAATGTTTCTTTCTGAAATGCCCCTGTTCATAGAAACAATATTGTTGTGAAACTAAAGGGGAAAAATTTTTACACAATTAGAGCAATCCAGATAAATAAGATGACTTTATCCTTTTGTCACTTGTCTTGCTTTGTGTTCTGATATGATTTTGATAACTACTACATTTTGGTTACTCTTGCAATATCTAAAATGCAGTCTCAGGTGATATCAGAACAAAACATCTGAGGTAAACAGGATTTCAGATGCTCAACCCTTTCAGGTCTCCTAGGCTCGCAATTTTAAAATCTCATCTCTATGAAAAGAACATTCAATTTTCTAGCTTTTATGTTCAGAATCAAGAAGCAGACAGGCAGTAAAAGGAGCTTAATGTTCCCTGTGACAATCTTTTCCAGCTAAATTTTTCTTTAACATGAATGAATAGCCTGTTTTTCTCTAGTGTTAGTATTATTCTTCATATCAAGAAGTGCAATGCTGGAAAACAGGCAGACAAGCAGAAAACTAACTGAAAAATATTTATTTCTATACGTATCATAGTAAAGTAGATTCTTTAACTTACAATATTACAGTGTTGTGTGCTAGAAACAGAAAAAAAGCAACAATTTTTCGCAATTGTTGAAAGTTCATAATTTAAACCTTCCTTCAGGAAATACTTGCAATAATAATAACCACCTTTCAGCAAATGTCTGAAGAAGATAGCCAGTAAGAAGAAAATACAAAGATGGCAAAACACATCTCAAGTATTTAAAATGAGGACTTTTCATAAACTATCTTTGTTCTGTAAGGTTAGTGGTTTTGGGGTTTTTTTGTTGTTGGTTTGTTTGTTTGTTTTGTTTTTGTTTTTGTTCTTGTTTTTTAAGGCAAATGGAAGCAGCATTTACTTCACAATTTTGACAAGATTCTATTACCATTATTAAAATGTGTGACAACAAAACTTCTGCATTTCTGGATGAGATACTACAACTCTTCACCCAAAGATGTTTACCCATGAAACAGGGTTAGGCAAATTAAAAGAAAAACAAAACATCATCCTCACCTTTCTTCATATACACATTTCTAAGATTGCCAAGGACCAACCAAATCTCAGTGTATTAATTTATGCTATGGAATTGTTTCTAAGTGGGAATTGCAAGAGCTGTCTTTTTTAATACCATACCATACTGTACCGTACCGTACCATACCATACCATACCATACCATACCATACCATACCGTACCATAGCATAGAAGAGACAAAATTATCATCTTTTCTTAATTCTTTATTCCATAATTGGCAAAAACAAAAAGCACTTTTTTGACAACCAGGCTCCTTATTTGTCTGAGCAATCTGGAAAACAAACGGACTAGTAATGAAGCATAATCTGACAGATGATGGCAGGAGGTAGAACTAGAGAAGATGATTCTTAGCCTTAAACCCCTGTAAAATCCTGCCTCAATAACAGAGTAATTAATCAACTGGGCCTAACGTATAATCTGATTAAACCCTTCTTTGCTAAAATGGTGTAAAGCAAACCCCCAAACACTCTGAGTAAGCAGAGAATGATACAAAAAGCCTAAACATTCCAGAAGCTGCCTCCCAAATCTTGCATCTTGAAAATTTTTTTCTGTAACAGTCTTGGAAGTTAGAACTGCTTCATACCTTACAGGTTTCAGAAGGTTTGCCCTGACTTTGCAGAGGTGATGAAAACAGTTAGGATTCTGAGATCAGTGTTTGTTTCCAGAGGTCAAACATTTGCATCTTAGGCAAATTCCTGAATTTTGAGTGTTGTCTGATCACCAGGAGTTGGAGCCCTATAACAGCAAGACTACAAGGCAGAAAAATATATTTGTGAATGGCTTGATATTGTTTCCTGAAATCACATTGCATCCATATTAGATCACAGAGACACATTTTATTCTTCCATCTTAGCAGAGTTACAAGTACTGTGTCAAACATGTTTGCAGCATAATACATGGGCCTGCATAATATGAACAACATGAAAAAATGAGTTGGGATTTGGAACTTTCATTACTGATTAGCACTGGAAAATCTCAGCTATCAGTGCTCAAAGTACAATTCCATTTCATAATCTTGACAGGCAATGCAAATTTAACCAGTAAATCACAACAGGGCAGATATTCCTTGTCGGGGTCCCTTCCCCCCTGCCATGGGGTCCTGGGAGAGGGGCCCTGGGGGGGAGGCATGGGGTTTCCCTAGCCCCTGCTCAGCCTCATTCCCCATTGGTTGTTTTATGTTCCCCTGTGCAGGCAAGGACCCTTGGGCCCCGGGACTGTAACAGTTCCTTGGCAGAGTCCCGGCCATGCGGCTGGAGAAATATACATCTCTCTGAAACATCTATCAAGAATCGGTCCATATCTATTTCTTTTCCATGGGCCTCGTTGTCTGATACGTGTGTTGCAGTATCCCCACTGTAACAAACGGTGGAGAATTGCGAGCAGAACAATTCCCCAATCCCTAAGGACAGCAACTGATTTGTGAGTAAACTCTGGATTTCTCTTCTTGTTTTTGTTTTGCTGTTGCATCTCTAAACTATGGAGGAACCGTGGAAAGACTCTTGACTCTCAGAGCCACATATGGACATTTATCTTAAACTTGAAAAGATTCTTTAACAATGATTTGTAAATTTTAGCTTAATTCAAGATCAAAAAGAACTGAAACACTTCCTGGCATGGTTGTTTAAGAACTTTTTCTACGTTTCTTGGGATTTGATTCTTACCAAAGGCTTTTGGAACACCGTTTGGACACATTTAATTTCTGAGTCAAAATATATGCCGATGGAAGAATATTTGCGTGAATACTATTTAATTACCGAGACTGTTGAGCAATGCCAGCTGTGTCCTGGCACAGGGAAGCCTGCCTCAGAGTCTGTGCGACCCAGGCCACATGGACCGAGCGCTCTCTGAGCAGCAGCGAGGCAGTTCCCATGCGTGGGCAGAGCGATGCGAGCTGCAGTGTCAGCAGCAGAGCGAGGGGCAGCAGGGG
>NW_008238355.1:5979348-6028891 GCF_000691975.1 Corvus brachyrhynchos
CCCATGGTTTCCCTCACAAAACCATGCCTTTGCCAATTGTTTCCCCAAAAATCCCTTTCCAATGCCGAGTGGGGGATGAAGAGGGGGAGGGAAGAAATTAACTATTGTTGTTTAGAGTTCCAACAGGTACAAATGGAAGAAACCCTCTCCTGCCTCAGTTTCCCCACAAAGCATGCTTCACGTTTTAAGTTGAAATAAGAGCAAAAAAGAAAGAGAAAAGGAGTACAGGGCTGCAGGCTTGCCTATGAATTGTGTCCAAATCGGACAAGAAACTATGCTTCATATCCACTATTGCAATCCAGTGGGCAGCTCTACCTGCACTTGCAATTCATGAAGTTAGGAGTTTTGATTCTCATCCTCACTGTTGGGGTCCCTCCCCCTGCCATGGGGTCCTGGGAGAGGGGCCCTGAGGGCACAGACACGGGGTTTCCCTGCCCCTGCTCAGCCTCGTTCCCCATTGGTTGTTTTGTGTTCCCCTGCTCAGGCAAGGACCCTCGGGTCCCAGGACCGTAACAGTTCCTTGGCAGATCCCGGCCATGCAGCTGGAGAAATAAACATCTCTGAAACATCTATCAAGAATCCGTCCATATCTATTTCTTTCCCACGGGCCTCGTTGTCTGATACACTTGTTGCAGTATCCCCACTGTAACAACTCCTGACTGATCTAAGATGACTATTATTATGCTGCAATTTGGGTTCACACATAAGTTCAGGTGAACCTCTTTATTCTGTAAGACTACTTTAGATGTTTTCCTTTTTTACTTTTTAATTTAATAGAACTTTCTTCTATTTCTAGCAAAGGAATACAAAAATTCGAAGTGATGAGATGAAGAGAAATCAGCTAACCTTTTATGAACTTCAAAACTCAGCTTTTGTAGAATTTAGTGTGAAGTTTTGGGGTGTTGTCATTAATAACACACAGTTTCAGCCATTTCTTTTGGCAGACAACTTCATGAGATAAACAATGGGAGCCAAATTCTGCTTCTAAAACCAGACAACTTCATCAAAACTGAAGGAGATAGAACTTACAACAGCCTGTAGAACTTGGTGACAGCTGTGCTTCACATTGAGCATGCACTAGCTATGTCTCCTCAGATCCAGTGTATTCCTAGGCTTTAGGTCAGCTTAACCTTGAAGTTTAGTTGTCTTAAACTCAGTCCAAACATTAAATAGTTTTAGGGCCATGAATTTTGTCCTTGTGCTATACTACTGCTTGAATCTTTTTCCACTTATGTTCTAGCTGACTGGACAAAAGAAAAGATTCGGGAGGCAGAGTAGGAGTGAAATGGAAGAACTGGGAGGTATGGAAGAACATGCCTGGGAGGTATGGCAATCTAAAAATTGTCTTGGTTTCTCTGTGATTGATTGTATCTAGGACAATTGGGAAAGTTACATCTTAAACAGTTTTCAAACCAAACAAGGGGAAATGATGGTAAGAAGCAGATCCTACACATGTGAAGCAAAGTTTTTTCAATGCTGACTCTCCCCTTTTCATGGTAAGACACATCTGCTCAGTCACAAGAAACACGGTCAAACAGTGGGCATATACCTAGAGGAGGCTATGGACCACCAAGGACCCCAAAGCACACCCTGACTCTTTTGGCAACTTTCCATCAGAAGATTGTGCATGCCCTGTAGTGTTGCATCAGACATGAAGAATTCCCCTGCTAGGGAGGGATCCAGGCATTTCCATGCTAACTTAAATGTGCATAACCTGACAAACTCTTTGTTTCATGGGCCCCCATACCCAGCAGATCAAGACTGAGACTGTTACACTGATCACAGACGTTAAAATTGCAAGAATCAAGTTGCTGGATCCATGTGTGGGGATACCTTTCCTCTCCACTATTTAATCTCATCTCTTTTTCTTTTCCTTACATATTTTCTCTGTGACATTTTACACCTTTACAGAAAGGAACCAAAATGGCCACATACCTCCTTTCCACTGCAATTAAATTTTAAAATAATTCTGCCTCATACACATACACCAGTCACTCAGTTTTGTTTCACTCTAACTCACCCCAGGGACGTATTAACAGGAATCTGAGTTACCCTGCTATAGAGGTGGGTCATACAGGAGGAAAAAGTAACACTGCATATAAATATGAAGGAAAAATTTTTTCAGAAGAAAATTACAAAGGGAAAATCAGATATCTTGAATTCACTTAGGTCACGTAGTTCTCACAGGACAAGCAGAACATCAGCACAGTAAATGCTGGAGCCTAAACTGCAAGAGGTGGCACCCCAGGAGTCCATATTTTGATTTCCAGTGTGGCAGTAAATTCTTGTTTCCATGTCATAACTTCTGCTGACTTTCCATGTCATAACTACAGAAATTTATGCCAACAATCTGAGCAAAAATCTATAATTCCCTTTTATTTGTTCCATTCTCCTGTTCAGAAGGGATAATTCTACATAATGTGATGATTCTTTCTTTAGACTTCAAACCTGACAAATTCAAATCCAGAAATGTCTGTAGAGTAACAGTGTTTCTCATGATTTTTAACAAAATAACTGTATAAATATGAATTATATTCCTCCGTCATTTCATATGATAGTGGTGGCTCTGAAAGACCAGTCAGCAAAATGGGAGTGATAAAATACAATCTTGACACTAAAATCAGTGTGATTTTTATTTACCACAACAACACGGGATCATTATCCTGTCATATCTCTTTTTCTTGTATGAATTTCCTTTTCCTTGCTATACTGGAGCCATAGTGAGGTTCAGGCTATTGATAATTATTTTAGGCTGATCCTCAATAGGTTGGTAAAGTGCACTTTAAAAGCATTTTAAGTGCACATTGCATTGAATTGCTTTGCAGAGCAACCACTCTTATGAAAGAATCTCATCCATGAAGACACTCAGGCGAGAGCATCTTGGATATATGCCACACATCAATCAAATATAAGTGGTGCTTGAAGATTATTATTACAGGATTTATTCCTAGTGGTCAGCAAGCAGCATTGTTCAACAGAAATAGACAAGCAATAAATTTAACATGCCCAGGAGTAAAACACTTTTTAAAGTTAAAAGGGACATGAACTTGTTTCCTATGATTTCAATTATAATATGCTAATATTTATAGCCATAGCTAAATTTTATAAAAAATTCAATACACAAAATAGACAGTCACCTGAAAAAAAAAAAGCAATATTGGTTCCCAGTCTTACTTTTCTTTCCAGATTCTGACATCACAACTGATAGAGCACATATATTTAGAAAAGCAATAATTGGAGGGCAGTATTCTCGGGTCATGGCCTTCACACTTTAATCTCTCTCTCCTATTTTCCTAAATGAATGAAAAGAGTTGTTTATTCAGCTGAGGATCCCACTGCCTGTTACTGAGGTCTCTGAGTCTTAATATAGGAAAAAACCTTAACTGAAGTATTTGGTACCAGCATAACTAATATGTATGTGTCTCTCTATGTAATGGAGAAGCTGAATTGTGCCAGGAAGTTTTGCCTGGATTTCAGTATTTACACGTCTAACATTTCTGTTCTAGTTAACATGAGATGAAGGGCTACTAATCAGATTTGACCTCATACAATGCGTTTCTGGACATTATTTCTTATCTGTTTTCACTGTATGTGTGCCCATATAGCAGATGTCAGAACAATATGAAACTAGGGAACAAGTGTATTGTTTGTCCTTAGAACATAGGAGTAGTTTTGTGACAGTGTGTATTGGTTTCTCTTTTCCTAAATAAAAAGCTGTAACTAGGCACAAATCTAAAGGTAATGTTATCAGGTACCTTATGACATTCACATCCTTGTTTTCCTGTTAACTGCTGTAAAGTTTGATGTTATCATGGAAACTAATTTTTTGAGAGTTTTTAAAATTAGATTTATTTTTTTGTTTTCATTTTTTCTAGTAGCCACTGACAGATAGATGCCACTAACACAGATCTCCCATTTGAGAGCAGTAATGACAACCTGTACTGAGATGGAGGAAAGCTTAAAGGCACTAAGTCTAGAAATATTGGATACAACCATGACATTTTATGTAGTGAAAAGCTGTCTTTTTTGGTTTTGAGCTGAAGTTTTCTTGCTACTTCTACTTTTTTACTTGCCCTAAAAATTTCAATTTGATAATTTAAATAATGTTATCCATTAAATACATTAAAAAAAATTAAATTAAACTGAATTTGTAAAAATAATTAAACACACCAATTTTTTTATCCTTATTTTTCTTATGTTTTCCCAGATGTGACATTGGTACACAGACACAAGTGTGTGTGCACGTAGCTTAAAGAATTAATCACCAGAATCCTAAGATGTCTTCACACAAACTCGTAGCATGAAAAAAATTTGTCATTCCTTGTCAGGGTGAAAAGATATAGTGTTACAAGAAAGAATGTTTTGCTACCTTCAAAATCGCCCCCTCTTTACTCACCATAAACTGTCATGGGTCATCTCTGACATAGTCTCTGAACACTGTTTCAAAAACTTTCCTTTTTGGACAGTCACAAGGTCACTGTGAGAAGGAAATATTTGTAAGTATCCCTCTGCACATCCTCTGGCTCACACACACACATGCACTTGCGAGAGAGACAAGGGTTATATATATATATGTATACATCTTTCTCCCAGTGACTGCAAGAAAAGTTTTAATTCCGACTACATAATGGTCTATTTGCCTTGAGTGTTTCAGAATGGTTCAATAATCACTAGCCATGTGTGCATTTTGTTGAATTATTTAAGCTTATTTCCAGGGGGAAAAAAGACAGGGAGGAAGGCAACTGATTCAATGCAAATGAAAAGCTTTTGAAGCTCCCTATGGTGAAGATGTGATTACCGTCAGACAGTTAATAACCTAGACTTAGAAAAATCTGAAGGTTTTAAAACTGTCTGGCCAGTCAGTAAATGAGGTTTTTCCACACTGTTGACCAACTGCCATGCATTGTAATGGTTTCAGATTTGTTTGGATTGTGAGTGGACCCACAAATGAGGAAAGGACCCCCTGCTTCATGATTTAGAAGAGCAGTTGGTAAATCTCAAAGGTTTTCTTCTGGATTTGTACTTGAGCCTTCAGCCTTCAGTTGTGTACTTTCTACTGAGGTTTTCAGAGATTATACCAGGCTGTCCAGCTTTTCTAGGTAAAGGTTGGTTTATGTCATGCTTTCTCTCCAGAGCTGACAGGATCCTTCCCCCTCCCGTCACTGTCCTCAGTGCTCCTTTTCTCCTGTTCCTTGGCGCAAGCAAGCCCTGTTGCCTAACACATATGTTTAATATCTTTGGACAACTGGCAGTGAAGGAAAAAGAAATGCAGCAGTAATCCACATGCAATTCTAACTCTATATATAGGTAAACAGCTCTGAAATGTTCATAGTCCCTCAACAACAGTAAGAGGTGTATCTGTCATCTATGTATGCTGCATGGTGGCTGGCTCAAAGCTGTTTCAAAGGGATCCTGTTAGCCAGCTATGAAGAACAGCCCCTATTTATGGGCATTCCAGTGAAATTAAGCCACTGTAGACTGAATCTGATCTCCAGTGAGCTCCATTATAAATCATCTGTCTTGATCATCTTGTCCAGTGTGCAGCCACGTGGAAAGGCATAAACACTTGCCATCTGTCCAAAATGGTAGGAAGAAGTGCAAAATACTGTCCATCCTTATGTTTCCTCCCACATAAGCAGCACCGTATGGTGTGTGCCGCAGAGGACACTGAGGATGTACTACAATGGAAAAGCAGGGTGCGATGCCTTTGACAAAGCCAGTGCACCCAGAGGAGCCTGGCCAAACTATTCTCATCTGCCATACATGTAGCTCAGGGCTAAAGCAGCCATAGGCATATTTAAATTATCTGCCAGACAGTTGGCAGCAAAGAAAACATAAGCAATATCAATTGAGGGATTTACCTGCAGGGAGTACTTTTCTCATCCTGCCCTCCAGAACTGACCTTCAGGGACATCCCTTCACGACAAATTGGATGCTGACATACTTGCACTTCTTCCTTATGCTTTCCCCAAAGGCCAGCTGAGAGGCACCAAGTCCCCTGAGATATGACTCCAGGCCTGGCACTGTGGTTCTGCCTCCCAGACAATGAGGTGTGCTGTTTCCCTATGCCAAAGATGACAAAGAACCTGCAATTTTCTTTCTGTCATTTTCTCTTTTTTTCCCCCCAGTTTTGGCCATATTTACCAGCCATGTTCAGTGCCTTAAAAACCAGTTAGCCACTGCTATTGTTCATACTGATTGAGGAGGAATAAATTGCTGTCATTAATATTCAAAATAGCGTTTGTTTCATTGAAAGGAGATAAGCGTCTCCTTGCTTTTTTTGTTCTCCCTCTCTCAGAACACAGATGTTGCCTAAAAGCAGAAATACAGAGGTGAAATCGGGAACCTGGAAGTATACCTGAATTACATCTTGTTCTTTCCAAATACTTTGTTTTCAACTTCTTTTTTTTTCTTCTGTGCAAAGTTCAGCCTTGCCTCTTTTGGTTCCCCTGATTTCCTTACCGTTTTGCTGTTAGGCAGATCATCCTTGCATTTTTCTCATGACACAACACAAGCATCAGACAAAGTCTGAGCTCTTCTGTTTCCTTTGACTGTTGGTTCAGTTCTCAAGGGAACTTCAACCTAGTTTTCAAATATGCAGGGAATATTTCTTCCTGATCAGGTTTTCTAATACAAACTTCCCCTCTTTTGCTATCTTTGTTTAAAATGGCCACTCAGAATGGCATTCATCTATTCCATCAACTTTAATTTAGGGGGAAAACTTGTGTCTATTGATAAAATTAATGTCAGATTTGAATCTTCTCAAGGACTATTTTAAGTTGCGGAAGGGTTTGGGAGATACTCCACAGCAGCCAACCATTGACACTAAATATTTTGTATCAATTGACAGTACATGTATGGATCACTCTTGTATCACTCATTGGACTACACAGAGAAAGACATTATGCCAACCCAACAATGCCTGAAGATCAAAAAGAAATGGACAAGAATGGAGAGAGGCTTTCTATTTCTGAAAATTTCAAAATAAAGGAGAAATATGCATCATTAAGTGAATGAAGAATAGTTAAAATCATTACACAGCAAAGTACTCATGTCATTAGTTCATATGACTGTTTCTGTAAATTGGATTTGAAAAGGTAAAATATGCATGTATCTCAGCCTCTATTACATGGTGATGGTAAAAAATGCATGATAAAATGCACAACAGGAAGATCTGACACAGTGTAACTCCAGGAAGAGATGCATAACACTTTATCTCCATTGACTTTTAGAGGTCTTTTACTTGGCTGATACTCAGTGGTGAACTCCCTGTCAGCTTAAAGTGAGTTAATAAAGTTATTTTAAAAAACCCCAAACTTTTTATTTAAATGAAATGCAACTTCTATTTAAAATGACTCATGAGTACATAAGCGTGTGATGAATGTTGCATGTTTTGTGAAGTACCGTATCTGAAAAATTGTGCAAACTCAATAATTATCTGTGGTATGGCATTGTTTTTTTCACAGATTGTACTCAGAGTGAGAATCTAGCCATGTGTATTGAGACAGTTAATAAATTCCAACACAGAAATTTTCCTGTGCAGCAGCTTGTGAAATACAGGACCATTTATACAGGAAGAATCTATTTTTTGTTTGCTTGTTTATCGTAAGAGATTTATTTATTTAAGTCTGATTTATTCATCTTATGGGAAGACTTCTAAAATTTTATGTGTAGGATAAATCTTAGGGTTATGTTGTTTCAGTATCATTTTAATACTCATATGCTAATCCTAGCTCTAGTAGAATACCTTCTGTTGTCCTTATACTAGTTAAAAGTAAAATAAAACACAGCTATAAAAATGTCTAAACCCAGCAATGCAGAGGAATGTGTATCTTTGACTGAAAACAATTTTGGCTAGTGAGAATCCAAACTTAGACTACACTGCATTTACCTTGGGTTGTAACTACAAAGAACTGGATTGATGTTGTTTGTTTGTTGAGGCCTTGGAGATTTTATTCTTTACTTGTTTATTTGGGCTTTTTTCATTTCTCTCTAATTTATGAAATTTTAATTTCATAAATTGGGATTTCATAAATTAGAGAGAAATGAAAAGTTCCCATTTAATTCTGAGAGTAAAATCTTAATTGTATTTGCAGTGTTTAAGCCTGAAGATCAGTTTGGGCGTTGCTGTCTTTTACTACCCAGATGCATGGGAAGCATGTAATGAAGATATAGCAAATGATCACAAGCCTGTTTTTTCCAAAGCAGACATAACAAATAAAAGCTTTATTTTTCTCTAGATGAGAAAAAACCTCTGAATCTCAGACTCACAGAGAACTGAGCCAGGTGTTTTTAACTGAATCAAAATAAGGTGCAGGGATTCAGTCAGAGAAGTAATCAAGCTTTCCTGATGAAAAAAGTAAGCAACCATCAAATCTGAGACAAAGTTGTTGTCTAACATGGAATTGTTATTTCAAGCTGTGCATTAAGAAAAACAATCTTTTAAATAGGAAAAAAATGTGAGTGATTTCTAGATTTCAAGAATTGATTGCATATTATGCAGGTTTCTGTGCTTCAAAAAAGAAAGGAATGAGCATATTACATCTTTTAGGAGCGATTTTCCTAACTGGCATAGCTGTCTGTGCTGCCTTAAAAGCCCTGATTGTTGCCTTGTAGAGAAAGGAAGAGACAAGTCTGGAAACCAACAAGGGATTACTAGGGATTTTTATATTAGCCTGTAATTAAATAATAGTTCATGTTGCCTTCTTCCACTGGGAATTACATCCTTTTCA
This sequence comes from Corvus brachyrhynchos, assembly GCF_000691975.1. NCBI lineage: Eukaryota > Metazoa > Chordata > Aves > Passeriformes > Corvidae > Corvus > Corvus brachyrhynchos. Next base: position 5,988,081 of record NW_008238355.1, read on the forward strand.
CCTCTCCTCTGCTAAAGCAGAGACATCCATTACGATGAGTAGCTACAACACTTGTCAGATCCAATCAGCTCCAAATGACTGAAAAGTAACTGACGTGTGCTCTCTTAGAGCATGGTTTCTTCTCCCCCAAAAGCCCGCTGTCCTTTCACGTGCATGTAACAGTCAGAAGAGATCACATCACGCAATGAAGAAAAACAGAAGCATATGGTACTAAGGGGCCTCTGCAGGAGAGGGCTAAAATGCCAAGGCTCACACATAAAATATATGCAAAAATATGTGTTCATATATAATGCCAGATAGAAGCAGATGACAAAAACAGCACAGAAAGACAAAATTTTGCCATCACTTCAGTTACCTTGGATTATTTTTTAACCTCTTCTTTTTAATTTTGTCTAGAGTTCTACACCGAAAATAACAATTGCAGGCATTTAACTATGCATAAGCAGTCATAAAGTTCAATTTTTCAGTATAAGGAATGTATTATTCCTACTATGTTTTCCTCATGCCTTTAGTAAGTTTAAACATGACAAGTGACCTGCAAACTCTCAAGTGATTACACTGACAGATTTATCCTCCTCATCTCATTGATATTAAATAGTGTAGGTAAAAGCAGAGACGTAAATTCACTGCATGTTCTTAACCAGCATGTAACTCCCTCTCCCTCTTTCTCGCTCTCTCTCTCTCACTGGAGCCACATCACTTACTACTTCTTCTAACCCAGATAACAGCATTTTCTAAACTAAGCAGCCTTTTAGGTGCTTTACAAAGAAAATTAATGAGCTGAGGAACCTTCCCTCTCCCCCTAAATTGCATATTTGTAAGGTACTTCTGTTGCAAAAACTGTGTTAAAGAACAACACATACCAAGAGATGGTCCTTTCATAATGTTACTATAAACTGAGGCAGCAGCTGTTTCAGGAACACTGTAAGTGTATAAACATAGGTATAGAGCTTCCTCTGTAAGCCATAAATTGACTAGAAGTTTTAAAGTATTATTTCTTGAAGAAGAAAATGTTTATTTTCCATTTGTAATTCCATCACAAAAAGTATTTAATGGTAGTAGGGAATTTATGAAGACAAGATTCACCAACAGAGATACTCTTTGATCCATAAAAAGTATCTGAAAGCATTTTGAATGCCGAAGTTAGGTGATGTCATTGTTTAATACCTGTAGGAAGCCATAGAAATGACTAAATACTTTATGCAGGAGATGGTTTAATTTCAGCAAAATTGGTGGTTTTCCTCATCCTAATTTATTAATCTTCATAACTTAAATGACATCTTTGAAAACAAAAAAAATATCTCTCTAAAACAAATGCTGTAAAGAACTTTGATTCACTTACTAGCCTTTACTAAAAGATGTATGAGATATTTCTCTCTAATAATCAAACATATGCAATCTTCTATAGCAGTGATCCCTTCTCTAATTCAGGATATTAAAAAATGAATGCATTTTTAGCAACTGCCTGTGTTGTTTGCAAAGATTAAATTTCTTCCATTTAAAAAATGTTATGGGTCTAAAATTTATTAAAAGGGTTTGAGACATAAATTGATCTTAATTTCAGTAAGATTTCATGCCTTGCAAAGATGCATTGGATAGAATAAGGTAGTTTCCTAATCTGGACTTTCATCAAAACATTCTAATATAACCAGGCTGTTAAAAAGTAGCTGTCCCAATGTCACAAGTTATGCTGTGAAAACGTTATTTAAAAAAAAAAAAAAAGAGTTAAATTAATCCAGAAAGTTCTGAATGCATTTATCAGTTTGCTGAATTCATTTTGTTACTATATGAATTAGAAGACAAGTAATTTACTAAGGAAAGCACAAAGCTGTAGCTGTATAATGAAAAAAAATGTGAGATTTGGATGATTCCTCAATTCAAGATGTCAGTCAGCTCTGAAACTCCATGACATTTATGTAAGAGATGGATTTTAAATAAGGGAAGTTCTTTTTCCTTCATCTGACAGGTGGTGATATACTCTGGTTAGGCTTGTTCTTGATACAGAGGTTTGTATCATTTTCTGTAACTATGGCTTTTTGACAGAAATTGTAATCAAATTATATTCCCATAGTTTCCCTGTGTTTATTTATCTAATTATTTATTTTTTAAATATTATTTTTCCCAAAGGAAGCAGGATGGTTCTGAAGGCAATTAGTAAGCAAGCTTGGAAATGTCATCCATACTATGGAGGTGATATTGTTAAACATAATGACATACAGAAAGACAGTAGAACTTTTCTAGGGAATATTTCCATTCAAAGACTACAAAGTATGAGTGAGAGAGAAACCTGAATAAAAATACATCTATAGTTTTGAACAGAAAACTACAATATTAATAGGGATACCTGCAAAAAACCACAGGGTTAGTTCCATCGTTTTTCCTAATAGTGTATATATTTTTTTTTACTCAATTGCCGTCCTAATTTTTTAATATTAGAAACAAAACTAAGAAACAGTCTATTTTACTGACAAAGTTATCATTAATCCTGACTAGTAGAGAAAGATGGCTAGAAGGTGAAAAAACAGCTTATATTTTACATCTGGTAAGGAAAAAGTAATTCTAATCTAAAATCCTTGAAGAAACTTCAAATCTTTCTATGAATTAACTCAAATCTCAGCTAGTCTGGCCACACCTTTTAGCTGGTGGATAGGCTAGTCAATGGTACAGAAAGCACCTCTTGCCAGTTGCACAGCCTGTTATTATTACTGCCTTCTTCTCTCTTCTGCCACAACTTATCTTATGTACTGTTTTCTGAGGTTTGGACCACTCCCAAAGGAAATAAACTACTTTTGAAGTGGTTATGTAAATCTGTGTAGCAAAATTAGAAGTTGAGTATATAAAATGTAAACTGACACTTTGCATGACAAAAGTATTTTTATCACACTCTTGATGTCAAGTACTTATGATATAAACCACAGTTGATTCACACCAGAACTTCTCCCTGGTGAAACATTCCATTTTTAAAAATACTTTTTTTAGGGATTACTATGACAGGGTTTTTCTCAGTACAAGCAGCAGCTGTACTTGTAAAGAATGAAGGCTCCCATTAATATAAAAACAGTAAACTCTTTTTTTTCTGGTGGCATCAAACTTCTGACACCTTCAATGTTTTGGGTTTTTTTCCTTTGAACTCATCCTGTTCTTGAAACCTGAGGAACTTGAATGCATTATAACTATTTCTTAAACCTTATTAGTTAGAATGCTGACAAGTGAAAAAGATTTTAGGATCAAGCGAAATACAAGTGATAGAAAGTTCTTACATGTATTTCATGAAGCCTCATGTTACAGCTATTCTATCACGTAAATCATAAGCTCACAGTTGTATGAGCACCTTTAGATTCTTGGAGTTTTCTTCCCAGTCATTTTACTTCATGGAGAATAATAATGAAAATATCTTCTCTTAATGTACAAAATCCTATTTAGCAAAATAGAATGTGCATAGCAAGAAACATTGAAAGTATTACAGTCACAAGTAAGGACTGAAGCTTCTTTAAACTTTATAGTCCCCCCCAAACCAAAACTGTATGTGTTGGATGGTCAGAGGTTAAGGAAATACAGTAAAGTGATGCCGAGTATTATCTATATTTATGGTTCATAAGAGTAAAGCAGGGAGGGACACACAAAGAATGTCTTACTGTCAGGTAACAGATATGGTGCTGCAAGGAATTAGTCAAAAGGAAAACTAAAAAATCCCCATGGTTTGAATTTTGGTTACCACATAACAATGGCATATTGGATCCTCCAAAATCAAAGAATCTGACATTGGTGTGACCTACTTGATTTCTAGAATGTAAACAATTACTTTTCCATCTTTCCAGCACGTGTAAGTATTGCAAATTTGCTGTTTCCAAAAATTATTCAAATTTTCAGTTAAAATATATGTGTTTATTTGATTTTGCCTTATTCCAGATCCAACACTAATTCATAAATTTGTCAGAATGCAGACACTTTTTTGTAGATCAGCAGCTCTATGTCATTTCAAGGTGTATGTCTCACTGAGTCAGACTGACTAAAATAATGGGCTCTGACTTTGCTGCAAGTCACAAGGTGCTAAGAAATAAAGTAGGTGCAAAGAAATATCACAGTTCTGAAGGGTTTTGAAATCAGTGTAATGTGATTAGCTGTACTTTCTTGTGACTACTAAATTGGTATTTACATTTCCTAACAATGAAGGATGCTTTTATAGCTTTCAGTCTGGAGAATTACGAAAGAAACACACTAACTTTAAAATAATAGAAGATAAACACATATTGTCTCATTCTGCTATAGTAATCTAAAATTCAGATTGAAATAAGGTGACCAAATATTGATGTTTTGAGGTGCTGAAACTCCGGGAGTTAATTTACTATCTTACAGCTGTGAGATATGGATCAAGAGTTAGCAGCTGCTAAACTGGATGCAGACTGACAGTAAAAAAATAATTCTTGTAAGAATTCTTTGCCTCGCTACTTGCTGGAAACTAACTCTATCAAATTACCACTTAACAGTATATTCTATTGTATAAATCATATGTGTGATAGATATGTGAAAGTTGCCTAGCATGAAGACAATTACATCTAAATAAATTGTCTAAACTCACATAACCTGTTTATGCAGTCTTTTTTTATAAGAGAAAGAGCTTGGAAAGGGAATATAAAATATGAAATTCCCAGTAGGTGCTCAACCCAGCTCTTGGTACAGGGGCTTTTATTCTGAAATGAGCTTGCTTCTCCTTGTACATTTGGTAGGGGATTAAACTGACCATGCAAAGACTTTTCATTGTGGACTATGCCTTGAATTCATACAGAATACTTAGAGTTGTAGCCTACCACACTTCCCAATACTTTCTTCCAAAAGACAGACTTTATTGTTAAGACACAGACCTAGGAGTCTGCACCTTGTTAGACTCTCTTTAGCCTTTGTCAGCCTAGTTATTCTCTGATGGCAGCCATGCCGTGCCATCAGTGTCCCATCTGAAAAGTGCTGACTGTCTTCAACCCAGACCCACAAAGTACATGAGTTGTGTGCTGCTTCACTTCACATGATCCATGGTTCAAATCTGGCAAAGATTCAGGATCCCAGAGGGCCAAGTTCTGACAGACACACTCATGATCAACCCACATTACTTCCTTCGCATGTAAAGTAAGGCAGTGATATTTCATGTTTTAAAGACTTGCAGATTCACTTTAGAAAAAAGGAGCAAAAAAATTTCTATTGGGTTAAAAAATTATTTGACTGTGATGATTTTCTAAAGCATGTACTAAACAAAGAATGATTTATTCTAATTAATTATGTGTAGATATTGTAGTTTCACACCCTCTTTTCACTTGACAGGTAAATGGTTGAAGACAGGAGACTTATTATAGATTTTACATCCAGTCCATGAGGATTTGGACTGATTCCACAGAACAGGTTCAGGTCAGCTAAGTTCTTTCCTTCAAAGCATCATGGGTGTCTCTGAGCATCATTGCAAGCTTGTTCTGGCAGTAAGCCAGGCTTCAAAAGCCTTTCACTATGCAGTCACTGACTCACTAATGGGCAACTGCAGGCTTTCTGATTTTCCTTTCATTTCATGTGTTCATTTGACATAAATTTAATTAAACCAAATCTGGTGTTAAAGGAAGAAGAGATAAAAGTGGTATGTCACAAATTAAAGAACTGTGTATGATACAGGAAACATGATTTTTTTTTCTGTTCCTGTAAAATATTTTCAGTTTTAGTAAGCTCACTACTTAGAGTCTGCAAAAAATGTACGGATATGCATTATTAAGAATAATGTGCATCCAGGGTTAGATGAAGGTCTCAGCCCTGTATTCTCTGTAGTAAAACCTTTCAGAGAATTCTTATACTTTCTTTCATACCCACACTTCAGGTAGTCACCTCTTCACAGGATATGAGACAAGTTTGCCCTTCTGCCGGCTACATATCCATAGTTGTTAGATAGCTCAAAAGCATACAACAGCAGAAACATGAAAAGATCACTTATTAAATATAAAAAATCATCATTTTTCAAAGGTCTCTTTTGGTTTTTACTTAAGGCTAAGGAGGTGACAGTAAAAATGAAAAAGATCATGCTGTTAAAAAGGTTTCATTTAATTGCTTTGAATGTTGCTTTAGGAAACATCGAACTTTCTTTTTGTTCTTTTTAAAAGTACTTTTTTAAAATTAAAAGAAAATTCAGACTGGAAATATACTAATGTGAATTGAAAGGGTATTTGCAAGCTGCCCAGAGATGTTCTGCACCAATCATATTCAATGGGGTTCCAATACTGTTATTTCATAAGAACTATATATAAGTTCCTAGCACTGAAAGCATGAGCACCACAGGAAAAAACATGAGCAGTGCAAGGAGGATCTAATGACCAGTGAGCAATTTTTGCAAAGTCTCATATTTGCTTATGTGATCTATAAGCTGTGAGTGCATACTTCATCTATGGGACAAATTCTCGTGGTCAGCTGGTACAGATAGGAGTTTATTTGTCATAGCACCATCTCTCTGCCCTCCTTTCCTTTATAGATGCCCCTGTGAGTCTGTTTTTTGGGTTTTTTTCCAGGTGCATGGGTGCGTGTTCAATGATAAGTTCTGCAGCTTCTGATGCCTAAGTACAGTGGGCTGCTAAAGTAAAGGGGACCACACCGCAGCTGACTGAATGGAAGGTCTCCCTGGACAGCCCACACTGAAAGTAAAGGTAGTTTTGTAGTGTTTTCCACATCTGTCATCCCTGGCTGCCCGCTGGCTCCTGCTTAGGGCAAGATGAGAGTGCACATCGCCCCTTAACAGTCCTTGTCGCCTGTGGGGGGAAAGCCTCCCTGCACTCCACTACCTGGGCAATCAGAGCTGATGAGAAAGAAAATTCTGCAGAGCACAGACAAAGGATCCTTTAGCACCCTCTAATCTCCCCTATCCCTATTCCAAAGCTTTCTTCACACGAAGTTTTCTGGATGGAAAGGAAGTATCTTTGAAGAAAATAATCAGAAATGCTTCTGTTAGAGAAAATACTTCCAAGACATAGTAAAAATTAAGAAAATAAAGTATATAGAACTGAATGTTATTGGATTGCTACAAGATCTTTGTGCCGCCCCTGTTGAAGGATTTCCTTTTCCTCTTGTAAATGACCCAGAATATTATTGCAGTTATTATAATCAGAGAATTTACTCTGGAACATGAACTTGTTTCATTTTAAAAATCCTGTTTCTCAACTAACTGTTCTAATAGTTTATGTAGTTGAAGCTGAAGACAGGTATTTTAAGAAGCAAAAACTTAATTCCATAGAACTATTGTGAAAACCAAACTATATACATGAAATTAGGACATGTTTACACTTGACTAATTAAAAAAAAAAAAGCTGTTTCATTTAAACAGACAACTTCCCATCAACCTAGTTCTCAATGGGGATAAATTTAGCATTTGACATAAGCAAAGACATTTAGGGTACACTTTCCTAAAGCAACTACTGCTGCTTACGTGCCCAGTTAATTTTGACTTGCAGTGCGCAATTCCCCTGACACTTAAGAAAATCCTAATCTGTTTTTCACAAGTAAAATACTATAGACATATTAAAGAAGGAGAATATGAAAAAAAAATTAATTCCAATACAGTGCTAACTTTGCTACAATCATTTACAAATGTACAATTTGTAAATGCTGCAGTCATATAGTGTGGCAGAGTTGATGATCTACTTTAAGAAAGTGCTATATTTTGTGACTATTCTAACACTGTAACAATGTAGGCCCTGATAAAAGCATACTGGGAAAGCAAGTGGCTACCTCTGTTCCTCCTAGTTCAAAAACTCATATACTGGCTGTATCTGAATAAACCTGACACTATATAAAATTATACTGTTTGTTTTATCTATTCTTGTTTTATGATCTTGGAGATTTATCAAAGTGAAGCAGTTTTCACTGCAAGGGCTTCAGCCCTAATTATTTGTTGACATTAAACCCATAAAGAAGCAGAGGACAAAAGCATATGACAATCCACGTATTGCTTTATCTTCTTTCACAATCTATTTTTAGACAGGCTTAGCAGAGTTAGGCAGAGGCATCCTGACATTCAAAAAGCTTATGTTAATCCAGAAATGCTTCACCTCTTTATAAACATTGGAAGATGGAGGGTACCATTATCAGACTGTTTTGCTTGCTGCATTTTTCCATAGAGAACATCAATGCCAACCTGGAAGGCCTTTTCTGGAGCTGTCTCAATGTCTTTGTCTAGACCTTCTCTCTCTCAGAGAACTCCTTCACATTAGTAAGTTACTTAGAAGCTAAAATTCTGTTAGACCTCCAGAATGAAAGAAATTAAGAAGTATGCATATCAATTCAGTTTTCTGGAATCTGTCATGGAGAGCTGATGTATAAATCTTATAACCTTCAAAGAGGAGGGTAAAAGTAAAATCTGGGATTATTAAGGATGAGAGAGCAAGGGAAGACTGGTTTGTAGAATTAAAAAAAAAAGACATGAAGTAGAACAAATAGTAGCAGACAGTTCAGTTAAGCTAATAGAACTAAGACAGAATAGAATTCTGGAAATGTTACCTAAAGAAACCCCCAAAAAACTACTGATTTATCTCTACTTTCACCCAAAATAATGGTGTTCAGTTCAGAGATAATAATCATATTTAGATTTAATATTCACATATTTTGCCTCACCTTTCAAAACTGCAAATTGCCCTTTTATTCAGTAGGCATCATCAGGGGCTGCTTCTGCTTTTTCTGAACTTTGGGGGTCTCAGGGTAGTTTCTGTGATGTAGGAATGCCTACGCTACGGTTCTTTGATCTTTGCCAAAGCACCTTCTAAATACAGAATATGTAAAATTTTGTACATTCTCATTTCATATTTAGGTATTCTATCTTTACTTTCCTTCCCGACTTGTTAGTGGCTCACACAATAAAAAAGGCCTTTAAGAGATGTAATAAAACAGTATATTTTCTCTGTTCACCTCTGAAAAAAGCTATGGCAGTGTATGCCAAGTGTTTGGGGATTTTTTTGATGACACTGTTTACTGCATAACAAGTCCAAAATATTATTATTGCTAGAGAAAAGGCCCTTTTTTCTCACCACGGTTTCCATTAACACTACCTCCAAATGTTTCATATTTTCGTATTTTCTCTTCCAGCTGAACAGTCCAGCTGTTCTGCCTCTTCTGAATTTGTAATTTGAAGTGGAAGTCAATAATAAAGATAAGGGTAAGGAAGGGGAGTTTTCTGTTAAAACTGCATATCCTGCCCCTTCAACAAAAACACGAAGACTATTTATATCAAACTCGCTGTCCCTGATCTTCAATATGTTCGTGACATTCTCACCTCCCCTTCAGCAGTGACACTGCAGCAGGTCTTCACCCATTGTGCTTAAACACAGACTTTTAGTAAAACTCTTGCTCCTGTCCCTTGCCAGAAGGCATGATCTATTTTAAGGTTAGGTGGAGGTAGGCACTAGAGAGCTGTTACAGTACTCTGACATCAGGAGTGGGAAGCTAATGATTTATGGTAAAAGTAGTGCCGAGGAGCTTCAGAAAGTTCATCCAAAAGCACACACCCCACCATTTTTCTTAAACCCTTACTTAAAGTCAAAATAACTTTTGTACCTAAGGGTTAACAAACCTCCACGCAACATCATCTCAGGAGGAAATGCTTTCTGTCAGTGTTAAATTTGGCTTAAAGATATGTTCCCTTGAATTTTTACAGAATGAAAGCCCAGGATTTTATACAAAATGAGGAAAGTAATTGGCTTTAAAGGATTTTGAATAGTGACTTTGTTATCTCCTCGTCAAAAGTAGATAACTTGCTTCCTAAAAGCACACTACTTTACTGAGTAGAAATACCTGGTTCAAAGAAGTCTTGGGGAAAAGGACTGAAAATGTTTTCAAGATTACATGTGATTTGATTATCAAATTCTCCATCTGAAAGCATATAACATGATACCTTTAAGAAGTCAGAAAGGTTTTACGCAAGGGAGACAGGAATGTTTATATAAATGTGATAGGAAAGGAAACTCATGTTTAAAATACCCATAAATCAGAATAAGTAGAGCACACATGCAGCAATACTCTGAAGTTTCACAAATTACACTGTTATCACTGTCTTTTCTTCTCTCCTACTGTGTGGTTTAATCACTTGTCTTTAATTGGACTATAAAGATAACGTATCAAGGACTATGTTTTCCTGTATGTGTTTGTACAGAACCTAGCACAGTAAATATTTATCTTCCTGGGACATTAAGTTAATACTTTGGAATAGTCTATACACTATTTTCAGAATATTATATAGCCACCTGCAAATCTGGTCAGATAATGACAATATCTGAATAATTTATTTTAAGTAGAAGGTTCTAATTAATCAGATAAATTACCAGCAATTAATAATTTAAGAAATCTAACTGTAGGGAGCAATCTTCCACTTGCAGGAGGATGAACCTGATGACCCAAGATCTTTCCAATTTCTAGGAAATAAAAATTTTAAAAAGTCAGTGATTACTGAGAATTTTTGTATAACCTCATCTAAACCCACAATTTTCCCAAAGGCAGAATGAGACATATGAGAAAGGGCACCAAAAGGATTCCCAAGAGACTCAGAAAGTGGAAGCTGTGCATCAGTACCCCTGGAGACAAGGTTTTTCCTTGATACATTGGAGAAAAGCAGCAAAGTCAGATTGTGTTCTTTCTCTCTCACCTCATGCTGTGTAAGTAGCTCTTTCCTCCAAAGCACCATATATAACAAACTTGAAATGGTTACATGCCTGCATATACAGCAGGCATGTAACCCATATACATACAAAATGCTTGCATTTTGGCAACTATGACCTCACCACCCACTTCCTCTGTTTTGACCCCCCCCAAAAAAACCCCAAGTATTTTTAATTCTGCACATTTAATTAATTCACATAATAGCATATTTCCAAAGTCAATTGAACACATTTGTTCAATGAAATAAGCAAAAGTATGATCTACTCAGAGATATTCTCTGAGCATAAGGCTAAATGTTCTTGAGTGCATTAGATGCTATACATTTTTCACTTAGCACTAGCTAGTTTCAAAATGCTGAGCTTCTCTGTATCTGGACAGAGGTCTGAACCAATCTGACAAGTAAAGCAGTGTAACTGCGCTGATGAGCTCCAAAGACAGCCAAACATCTGTCCCCATTTTGCTGTTGCATGTTCCCAACAGACATTTATGCATTAAATCTATTTATCAGACGATACTTTGTGTAAGCCAAGACATAGCCTGTCATCATAATAGGATATATCACTAATAAGGGAATATGAAAGATTGCTACTTCAACAAGATATTCATATCAGAGCACAAGCATTGCCATTTGATTTATCTTCAATACTATTCTTCAGTATTTTTCACCTTGAATAAACAGGACAAGAAAAACTATGAGAAAGATATATTCACAGTTATGCAGAGTGTCCTCCTCCATTTAGGATTACAAAAATGAAACAGTTCTGTCCTCTGCTCTAGTTCCAGACTCACTTTCATCCTGAGAGATATAGGAGCTGTTTCCGTGCAAGCACAGAGCATTGACTTCTTGCAATTCAGTGAGTACATTGTATAAGGAACTTTTAAACATTCTACTACTGGTAGGTACAGAAAGAGATTGCATCAGTGTCCCCATCCCAAGTTCCATTATGCATATATGTTTCTATTTAAGATGTTAAACAAGAATTTTGATGAAAGGAGGGTGCCTCTATTGAAGAGGATATCCCTTTGTGTATTTTTCTTTATTTTCAGCAAAGCCGTGATGAGACGCACCAGGTGTTGGGTGACATTAGAATTACCAAGCCTTGAAATAAAGTTCTGTTTCTAAGTCAAAAAGGTATTTTGGTATTAGAATTATACTTAAATGGCAAAGAAACATTACAGCATATTTACGAGTTCATGGATTGAGAATGACAGAGCAGATTGACAGCAAGACTTTTGCAGGACTGGGACCCTCACAAGGTTTATCATGAATAGGACTTTCTGTGAAAACCCTCCAGTTCTACTGGCAATAGTTCAGAGGACACATTCTACATCAGCCTAACAATTTCCTGGTTCAAATTTGATTTGTTCTATTCTGTCCTTACTTCAGCAAGTTTAATTTTCATAGGACTGAAAAAATTCAGTCTAACTAAAGTGTTTGGGCTTCATATGGGGTAGAAATGGTGTATGCTGAGCAGGAATTGCTGATGATTGTCTTATGCATAAAACCTTATGATATATTTATATATTAAGCATATTCATTTCATTTGTCATTTACTTTACTGAAATCTTTTCCATCTTAAACCTGATATAAATGTTGGGAATTATATGTAAGTAAGTGTCAAGGAAGAAATATTGATACAATAGGAACCAGGAAACCAAGATCTGAAGGAAATTTTCACCTAGAAGTCCCTATCATGACAATTAGTTTTTTTTCTCACAAAAAGACAGTGAAATGAACAGCAACAAAATTGAAAGAAATATCCGTAATGAGAATCATGAATCTGGAGCATTACAGTCAGATATAAAGATGTTTAGATAAAAAAGCAATCCCATTTGAAGTGTTTCTAAGCAATGAAAAGAATATTTTGGTTTTAGTGTTGTCCTACTTCATATGCTAGTTGGGTCTGAATTCAGAAAAAATAAGTGAAATATTTAGACAAGCAACTCAGAAATATACAAAGAGAATTTTTTGTTATCAATGGCAGGCTAGATAAGGGAAAAAAATTGCAAGACACAAAATAAAACAAAAGAAACCAAGAAAAAAAGGACTATGTCTGCTTGTATTTTATGCTGACAACCAGTGAAAATTTCTAAAAGTGTTAAAAGCAGGAAAAAAATTGGCTTTAGAAATACTAGCATAGAGACACTTCTTGAAATGGGCTATGGCATTTCTAAATTCTATGTGTTAATACTACATTTTGTGCAAATTATATATTTCATAAACAACATACAGAATACTTCAAATAATCTGTTGCAGAAATTCTTAATTTTGAAGAGAGATACACAGTAGAGTATTTTGAGTTCACCCTTAAATTACACTTAGAATAATTTTTAGAATAATTTAGAATAATTTAGGCTAGAGACATTAGTTGTATGGCCTTTTGCAACTGTTACTATGCATTTCTTAAATTTATACAAATCTGAGTTCTGTGAACAAATGAGTGTAGCATAAATAATCTCGTGATCAATAATGCAGAAGTGCAGACACTTTACATTTTTCTTTGGTTGGCAATTCCTCCATTTTACTAACTCAGTGTATAAAAGCTTGGGAAAAATGTATGTACTAAGATAAAAGACCAGAATGTACTGCACATAAAAATTGCTGACAGGGCATTTAAACACACAGAGAAAAAAAATCTCATATTCTGAAATATAGCTTAAATTTTATGTTCAGTCTATAGGTCTGTCCAATCACTCTCCCAAGTGTGTTTCACAGAACTGTGGCTGACATAGTCCCTTGATCTAAATGAAGAAGGAAAAAATCTAGAGGAGAAAAGAACCATAAATACAGTATTCTTTCACATATTTTAGATGAACATCAGGCGCTACACCTTCAGGGCAATCTTTTTAACAAAAACTCTTAGATGGGCATGTCTGGAAATACTAAAAGCACTTGGGCTAAGAATGTCAGCACTAAAAATACAGAAGTGGCTGGAAATGCTGCTGTGTGTCAACCTTTATTTGTCCTTTAAACCAAGAAAAAAGAACAAATGTATGCCTGTAGGCCAAAATGCAGAAGCTTGGGATTTTTTTTCTCCTCTCCCTCCAACTTACATGAAATTTTTACAATGAATTGTAATAGAAGGTTCAGATAACAAAAATTACAGTGGTGTAGCCAAGAAAAATACCCATGGGGCTTTCTGCTTCCCTTGTGCCCAGCCTGAACTATCAGATCAGCCTTCTGGACTCAAATGCAACACTGTCAATAGGAATACATCATCTTTTTTGTGGTATAGAAGAGCTGTCGGTTGCAATTCCCATTATTCCAAGGCCAGGATTTTCCATTAGTGTAGCCACCTGCTGGGTTTCTCTACTCAGGTTTAATGGAGTCTGAATTTGAATTTATCACCATCTGTGGGAAGACAGGAAATGAGAGGAGCATCACTAATTCCTTTCTTCATTTACTAAGCATAAGCATAATCTTTATAAGGAGATAGGCAGAAGCAGCAGTGATCAGGGAGACAGAGAGAATATTTTAACTCATATTGACATCAGAGTTCCAGACCAAGAAAAATGCAGTCTGTTTGTCAGCCAATTCCAACAGCAAAAAGAATGTTTTAATTCCCTATGTAACGCTGTACCAAAACATGAGGATATGGGATATTATTTCATTTTTGCTTCCAAGGAGGTCTCTGGAGATTTAATAATTTAAACTATTAAAAAAAAATTAAAATTAAGGGCTTGGAACATGAATAAGTTCTCAGGAATAGTTAAGAACACTGAATGATGGTTTTTAATGAAAAAGGACTAAAATCATCCATTTACACATTTTGTTCCTGTTTTCCTGACCCAAAAGAAAAATCTGAAACAAAAACATTAGGAAGAGAGAACTGAAGTTTTCAATAGAAACAGCTGTTCAAGGACAACATGAAAATCTCAAAAAATGCAACAAAAAGAAGAATTTCTTATTAATATAAAAAGGAATATGTTTTTATTACAGAACACCCAAACAAGATGAAATTGATGTAGTTTCCTTCTTAAATATAACAATGAGGACTCTTTGTGGTGCTTTCATGCAACACTGCAGCTTGTTTTGGAGTCATCAGTGGTCCAGGAATCACAACTCCCATCTCCTAACTACATTATTTGTTGTTCCTAACTGTTGAGGCTGAGATAGATTAATTTCTCTGGTTTGGACATAATAATTGCTGCTTTGGAATGGACAGAAGAGAAGGTGGAAGTTTAAAATGCATATTTCAAGAAGCCTTATGTAATACCCATGTGCCCTTATCAAAGGGGCACTGATATCCAATCTACATTCGTAAAAGGAGGTTTTTTGACTTCAAGCCTGTCTCATGAATTTTGCTCCATGTTTGTAATCTTTGGATTTATTATCTTGAACTTTTGAGGCTGGTCTCTTGTCATGTGGGTCAACAAAAGGACTTGAAGAATTTAGAAAATTTAAACGAATGCTACTTGTTGCAGTGAATAAACAATTCCAAGTTGAAAAATGAAATGCACAAAATCCCCTCCAAAAAAACAACCATGAAATCTTTTTCCCCCTTCCTTTTCTTTTTACTTTTAAAGTACCTACATTCCTCTTCTATTGAAGTAATTTTGTGCATTATGGTATGACAAAACAAAAAACCTTTAAGTGTGTGTTTCAGGTAAAACTCACGTGACATTGGGTCCATAATAAGGAAGAGGACAAAACAATCCCTCTGATTGTTTGAAAGCTTGATGAGTAAACTGAATGGTTGAGTTTAACTTGTTTCATTGCAGTATTGATAGTTAAATGATTTGTCATTTTTTGGAGACCTCTTGGTCTTGTCATACCATCAAATGTTGCAACATGGCTGATAATACTACCACACTTTGCTTTGAAGACTAAGTTTAGCCACAGAAATTACTTCTGACAATTCTTATATAGTTGGTTTCAATTAAAATTGGCTCCCATTTTTGTCTTATACCTACTGTGGACTTGTCTAGGCTTAAAAATCAATAGTGAAACACGAGGATGTGCATGTTGCTGAAATTACAGCCTTGTCATTAAATGTTGTGAATTGCCTTTGACCATAAGCATTTTGAGATTTGGTCACTATTTTTCATTTATTTATTAGGGTAACACTATTGTGTGACTATAAGGTACCCTAGAGATGGGTAGATGCTACATTTAAACTACCTCAGAGCTTTTTTCTCAAGCAGACAGGCAGTTTATCAGGTTCTTGCAGTGATCTTTGAGTCACTGGGAAAAGTTTTGATCAAAAATATGAAGACCGTAACATGCTAAGAGAAAATAGAAATAGATTTTCCCAAGGGGAACTCTAATGAAAGTCCTTTATGCTACAGGTTTCCTTGGCTTTTGATTTACTAAAGCTGAAGTCTATTGGAATTTTTTCACCCAATAGATTTGTTTTTATTGGTGAATTTTTTTATCTACTTCTAAAACTAAAAGGATGATGAGGACAGAAATGTTATCTATTCATTGGCTGAAGAATTTATAACACAATTCAGCATCTTGCTTTTAGCTGACACTGTAAAAATGTGTAGGTTTTGATACAGCAACACTCCAAGTCTGAAGACATAGGAGTATTCTAAAGGCTTGTGTGTATGTGTGAAAGATTCAGAATCCAAACCCGCACCTGATCTGCATGGGTGAACCTTAATATCAGAGAGGCAAAACAAGGAGAAGACAGCAAACTCAAGGGGTAGTTAACTGTGGCTTGCCTGTTTTGTATGATGTCACACATATGGTTATTGTTATTCATACTGAGGGTGGCAACTTTAGTGATTCAAGACTAACACAAGAAAATCTGTCAGCTCTAGTTAAATGAACATTGTTATTACCTCAGGTCAAGCAGATGGAGGGCAAACTTCTCTGTTGGATTCTCCTGCTCTTTAATTAGTGTCCACATTTGTTATGTCAACATGATGCATCACATTTAGTTTAAAGGTTTGTTTTTTTCCTAATACAGATGCCTATAAAACTGAATTTTCTACATTCTAAGAGTTGATCAGGAAGCTGGGGACCTCTGATGGATGAAAGTTCCTTCATTTATATTTTTGAAAAGTAAAAAGAAAACTGTCTAATACTTCCATAGCATTTGTCACATATTCTTCTTCTGTTTTCTTCTTGAAATAAGTCTTTAATACATTATTAGGAACTCTTTGCTCATCAACAAATCTTTCTAACAGGGAAGGGAAATGTTTCTTCTCTGTGCCTATATTGCTATATTTATGGTGGTATTTAAAACAAATAGACTGTGGTAATTTTGCATTCAGTAAAACCTTTTACTTTGTTTTATTCTGGAGGAAAAAAAAATCTATCTTGTAGGGTGCTTCCTTGGAAAGTTTTTTCATGCAGAAATCATGAAAATAAGAACAGGAGAAGAAAAAAATTGTAATTGCAACATTATGTGTGCATAGACACTTTCACAGCAGATATATTTAAAAATTATAATAAATAAAAAGCCTGGACAAACATGAGATGTTTTTCTTTTAATCCTGGCAAACAAAAGAAATCTTTCAGCCACTGCTAAAATAACAGATGAAGAAGACTGATGCTTCACAGAAGCAGAAAATAAACACAAAAAATCTTTACAGCTCAATGTTCTTAAATGGTTGGTAGATACGTTTGCTTCTCTGAAATCAGTGTTCCACAATGTTTGCAAGCTTTTAATATTGCAGATTTGTTGGATTTATAAGGAAGAGGTTCTCTGGCAACTATTCAGTCAGCATTAAGTAAACTTTTTCATTTCTTCAGTGAGGCTTACTCCTTACTGGGTGGTTGTAAAATCTGCCTTCAGAAGGGTTTATGTGTTGATTTCCTATGGAAAGTGACTGTAGACAGGCTGGGCAGGTACTTTATCTGATGTGTAGTCTTAAGAGAGATGTCTTCAACTGAAGTGAGTACTAAGAAGTGAATCAGTGAAAGGTCACAGTGGCCCTTTGCATGTGGTCATTGTCTCCTACAAAAGAAAAAAAAGTTGTAGCTCATGTAGTCTCATTAGAATAATGACTTTCCTTTATTCATTCTTTTATATTATCCTTCCCTCCCTACATGCTCCTCATAAAAAAGGAGGAAAAAAAAAAAAAAGAGAATTTTAGAAGATCATATATACCTCTTACAATAGCAATAAATTGTTAACAGATTTCCTCAAATATACCTCCAGAATCTTAATGTGCACAAATATATATCTCAGGATTTGCTACGGACACATTTTTCAAAATATTTATAAATAAGTGTTCTTTATTTACTCTAATATTCTTTGGCTCATTCACATATGGCATTTTACTATTATACAAGTTTCCATTCACTTCTTATTTTAATTATTCTGTTTTGCAAATGAAAGATCTTTCCTGGTAAGAGCAGGATTGGTTTTGTTGGAAATCAAGAAGAAAAAAATTTCAAATTTGGAGTGGAGTTACAGGAAAGTGAATATAAATATGCACTTTCCAATCAAAGATATTTGGCTTGATCAATTACATCTTCTTCTACAGAAACCCGAACGAAAGCATGACAGCTTGATTACATAAAAAAGATAAAGAATTTCCATCTGACATTTTAATAAACCTGGAGGTTGACTGGCCTGAGAAATTCAGATTGTGTAGACAAGTTTGTTCCTTGTCTCTCAGCTTTGTAGTATTTTGCATTTCATTGGGTCCCCTAGCCCAACTCTATTCTGCAGTTCCTGGCCCCACCATACCTTTACCTCTGCTGTCAATCCTCCTTGCCAGCTCCAGCCATTCCTACTTACCCGCTGTTTCCTACAACTAAGAAGGTGAATGGAGGGAAATATTCTGCCTCTCTTTCCTTTGCTCTAGTTGTCAAGTGTCTTTTGCAGCTCTGTGTGCCCTGAGATAAGGTTATACCAATGAACTAAACCCAGGATGTAAGGCAAAATAGAAGATTTCCAGGACCATATTTTTACTAATAATTTCAGCATGAAGTCCTACACTTGGGACATCAGAAAAACTAAGTGTCAAGAGGAGTGCATAAAGAGAATGAGAATCTAGTTTCTATATGTCATGTCTAGAAACATTTGTCTTTGTCCCAAAGGTTTAATAATAGCATGATATTTGAAGATACTGGAACACTTTTAATTTAAGTGTCATAAAAGATTTGGGTGTTTCCAATCTCAGTAATCTCCATCCACAAGCCTTTGTGGTCATCACAAGCCATACTATCTCCTCTGATTTAAAAAGTATATAGAAGACTCACAACATTGAAAACCTTAGTACTTTGTCAATTTCCAGCGTAGAGGAAATGGATATGCATCATGTTTTCCAGACAGTTTTCCCAGACAGTTTTCATAGAAATTTTTTAAAAAGTAAGAATACTAAAAAAATGCAAACAACTTTGTAAGATGTTCCCTTCAGCTACAAAAAAATTGAATTCTATTGTTTTGTAATGTGACATTTAAAAGATGGTTCCAATAAATTAGAAGGCAGTGTTTTCCAGACTGAAGTTCCTAACAGAATAGTTTCCTCTGTTGACCTTCCCACTGAATGTCTATTTCAGTTTTTACCTGCATCCAGCTCTGAAGTTTTTGTCATGTCTTACTCTTTATTCAGTGAAGAACCTGGTTCCCTCCTCTGCCATTGCAACCTTGCTAAAGACTTGAACAAATACATGCTTATTAATTTCTCCCAGGTTTTTACCAAGTGCACATGCCTCATTAGTTTTCCCTAGCTGGTCTTCTTCCCTCTGCACAGTTAAAGGTGTTTGGGAGAAGTTGTGAGAGCACTTGCACAGGGAGGTGACTTGAGAACTCTGTCAGTACAAGGTGAGAAGCTGGTTGCTAGTTGCTCTTTCTGAATCACTTCTGAAAGTCTGAAGATCAAATGGAGTCATAGTTCTTCTATTAACGTTTCAGATAGTTCTTTAATCCTGATATTGTATACAAAGCATGCACATTGATATGTAGTAACTTAGATGTTTTTACTGACTGAAAATCTTGATACAGATCAATAGCATATCAAGAATTATTTAAAAAGCATTTGGTTTTGTTTATGCTCTCCAGTGAAGTTATTACCTTTTTCACCTGAAAAATGCTGTGGAACATTAACTTGTCTTTGAATTTATAATTAAACAGACAAATATATTTAATCTTGAAGCTAAATTTGAATATGTAGGTACAAAATAGAAGGATGCAAAACACACATTTAGTGAAATTTCAGCACCTCTTTTGCCTGTGAACAATATTCATTATATATTCTTCATACCTGCCTAGGTCTTCTGTCCAGAACACTTTCTCTTTATTTCCTCTTGGGTATATTTTCCTACCAGGGATAGAAGATAAATTGATTTTAATTTTAAAGCAGTAAACAATTAGTATCACTCACTTCATCAAGAAAATATAGTTTGTCATTGCTAAGGCCAAAGAACTCAAATAGATTCTATATTGCTAAATTACTGTGATTCACAGGAATTGTACTGGAGAGATATTTCACATAGGGTCACAACATTACTTGAAATATTTTTAACATAGTTTATCTGATTATACCTCAGTTAAAACTCTGTATGGCGATTTTAAAATTCAGTGAATATATCAATAATCCTTTGCTTGGAAACTGAGGTTTCAGATAGGTGCATTTCACAGATTCTGAGGCAGAGCCTCCTGGTTTAAAGAACAAAGAGCCGGTGGAACAAAAATAAATTGTTAGGGGCAGAAATTAGAGCAAAAATACTCACGCAAGGACCTGTGGAATTAACAGTGTGAATAGAGGAAGATATTTGTGCTTAAAAAGAAATGTTGGATGATAGGAAAGACAGTGTGTTTAGTGTCTGCGGGCAGTGGATCAACAGCATCAAAAAAAGAATGTGCTGGTCTTCAAAATTATGTAAACCCATGGAGCTTCTTAACCACCAGAAGTGTGTAAATATTGCACATTTATTTAAATGCAATTTTTAGAAAAAAAAATGAAGATAAAACTGTGTCAAAACACCATTTACCAAAGACTGGGAGGCTAAGGAACTACTCTAGATAAATTTTCTACATACAGTAAGAAATGTGGGAAGAGGGGAAGGGAAAGGAACATTACAAAGATAATAAACAGGCAATTAGGAAAGAGTAGCAAGTACAGATCCAAATTGTTAAGGGCTGTTCTAAAAGGTGGCTAACTCGTGGGAACAAGATGTTTTAGGCTAAACTGGCTGGATATGTTGGGACCTCCATTCTCTCTCACCTAGACAAAAAAATGCATTATTATCTTTAGCCTCTTTCTACATTTTACTATACAATATTTTATTACTTTCTGTGGATACTGACAGAGAATTACTTTCCCTAAAAGAGAACTTTTCTTCCTTAAATTCCAAGACTAGTGACAATATCAAACTTGATTTTTATGCCATGTAAAAAACCGAATAGTTGCACTTGCAGTTTAGAGGAATCTGCCATAAATAACATTATTGTATTTCAGTGGGCCATGGGCTGGGAATGGTAAGAGTTTTTCTGTCTACACTGATTATTAGAATTTGGAGTTCCTAGTTTTGTAACCAAAACAGATTATAACTTAGTTTACACTCTCTGAGCAGCATTTTCAAAAGGAACAATAGTTGTGACTTTAACTGGAATAATAGAACAGATACATAATTACATTGCAGAACTTAAAATCTCAGTCAATTAAGGTCAACAAGGCAGAAAACTAAAAGTTTACAAGCCATGGCACATCAGTCCTTGCTGGAGTCTATCACTTTGCTGTCTGGAGAAGTAGATAAACGTTTTTGAGAACACAGAGAGCTAGAAACAGCTTATTTATAATTAGAGGAGCACCTAAACATTAGCACTTTGGATTCCTGAAGCTCAATTACTAGATAAAAATTGCAAAAGCAACCCCCAAAAAGTAATAATCATAGTATAGCAATACTCTTGTCAAGTAATACAAAGCATCAAATCAACGAAACAGAGGGGAAAAATTCCTAAATCTATTTTATAGAAACTGTCTGCTGCTGCTGCTATTAACTTGCCCTGATAGATGAAAACATAAGGTATGTTCACAGACATCACCCAAATGCTTCAAGTAAAGTGACATTATTTATTGAATATAATTTTTTTTCCTTTTTAAGGGCCGTTGATTAAGAGTTTGAATTTTCTTTAAAGTCTGGATTTTTCTGAACTATATTGACTATTGGCAAAAAGAGTCTTTGAATTTTGGTAAATATTTATTGTGTCAAATATTTAACCTATTTCTGACTCAGCTTCTCCCTGCAGAGCTTCCTTCGTCCTTAACCTATTTGTTAAAACAATGTCTATGTTGTGCTGACTTGCATGATCCCTCTTCATCTGTCTGACTCTATAACTCTTCTGTGTTTCTACGAAGCTTTAATCATCCAATACACTGCATGTCTCCTATACAACAGCCAAAACAATAACAGGTCAATGGTTCAGTTCTCTCTTCATTGTCAGTAGTCCTTGTGCTTTGCCTCTCTCAGAATATTCACATTTTAGGTATGGTCACACAGTTTGCTGCTGTAGTGACAGAAGCATTAGCAGGAGTGCTTTAGTTCATGCTTTACCACTGTTTGTTTCTATTCTAAACTTAGTTATTGTGCTGCTTTTAGTTTAACCAGAGATTTAGTTTAAGCACTGTTCCTACCTTGAAAGAAATTTCAGTCTGCCTGTTTCAGCAAGATGGAAAAGCATGTGCCTAATTTAGAGACTAAATAAGTAATTATTAATAAATTCATACAGAAATGAAAAAGAGAAGAAAAGAGGAAACAAAGGCAGTGGGATTAAAACATAGTATCCAGCCCTGTACTACTTCAATACAATGTCAAAAATCAGAAAGGGTTTCAGCCTACAATCTTATTAAGCCAGAAATATGGAAGGTTGGAACTAAACAGCTTTTCAAACCTTAGCAGTTCCTTCTAGCTTGCAAAACCTGTGATCAGAGTCTTGTAGCATTCTCCAATTGGTTAGCAGGCCCTGCAATGATCAACGATAACCAGATCACACGCCTGTGTGGACACAGCAATATTATGTACTGCTCCCTGAAAGAGCTAAGAAGCTCATAGAATCCCTTTTTCATCAGAGGGTGACACTGAAAAAAATATTTGCATTCATCTTATGGTGATATTGTCTGTTCTACTGTCCTCATCAGTAATCCACAGAATATTGTGAAACAGTCAAAGATGTCAGTCTGTAATTTCAAAATGCTTGATGTCTCCAGACCAGAAAGAGCATTTGAAGCTCCATCCTAAAAAGCACAGTCAATAATTTTATTCTTTAGACATGGCAGACCACTGGGTATCACAGCCTTACCCTTGTAAAGCACATACGTAGAGGAAATAAAGAGTTTTCTCAGCAGGGAAACAAATTATACTTTTTATTTTTTTTCCTCTGCAAAAAGAGTTCCAAAAAGATTCACTTTATATACAAGGTTGATAATGTTTTCATTTATCTGTTGTAATGGAGCAATACATGTATTGTTATATATATACATATTACAAACAAAAAATTAAAGCCCATTCTTCTCAGAAAACAATAGCTCTGTCAAAAAGAATGCTGTGATTTGAAACATACATGTAGAGATTGAAGGACTGCATGAACTTAGTAATCAGCAGATTATCAGTCATTTGTTCACTGGGAATAGTGAAGAATATTTAATAACATTAAATACATGTAAACATTTTTCTGAGTTGATGTCTAAATAAATAATAGCTAAATTAAAAACTGAGACTGTAGTGTTGCCAGATGAACTTTTTGCTCAGCTGATTTTAATACAATGCTTATTTTGCAAAACCAGTAGCCTATGGAACTGCACAATCAAAACTGCATTAAACGTTAACCAGGAAGAGGCACAAAATAATGAACCAGCCTGGGTGTGCCAACTCAGCTGCATATTTGGAAAGTAACACCAGTTATCAAGCAGTCAGCTATAACTTTGGGGTCTTTGACCACCACAAACCATCAGAGGGACTCCCGGGACAGATGAATGCATATGCAATGGGAAGAGAACATATGTTAATGATTTTGGGGAAATGATTATCATTTATATGTTTAATCTGGGAAAATCAATGAATATGCATGAAAACATAGTATATAAACAGGAGCTTTTCTACACTTGAGATGTACGACAGGTGGAGATACCCCCACACATCCAGAGCTGTAATAAAGATGCCTGCTACTTAATGCTATATTGGTGTTAAGGAGTTATGGATCGTGTTTTGGTAACAGTTTCTGGTGGCCCAGATGGTACACTACTCCAGAATTCCAATGGATCTGAGGAATCACTTGGAAACACTGGGTCAAGTACTGTAGTAATTGGTGGCTGAAGCATACTTTGAACAAGCACAAAAACTGGCCCAAGTGTGGCACCTTAAATGATAAGATCAGTATGCAATTTCTAAAGAAAGGGGGCATTGGTAAAAGGAATGTCCCCAGGCTGCTTGAAATCAGACAGGAAACCTAAATCCAGCTCTTCAAACCATCTAGCTCATGATCTTAAGTGAAGATGAAGCATCCCCCCGAAGGAGACCAGGGGTATCATCCTCATCTGAGTCCCTGGTTATGTTATTGCTGGGGAATGAAAAGATAGATTTTTTTAAAATTGATCCAGGAGCAACATACTCGGTATTATCAGAATCTGTAAGCGCTATGGGTGTGAAAAGGAGGTAAAATAATTGGCTTTTTACACCACTGCCATTTAAATTAGGAAAACAGTGGGGGACACACCAATCTTTGTATGTCTGGAATGTCCAGGGTCCCTTACGGGAAGAGATTTGTTGAGTAACTTGGATGGCAAAAACTACCTTTGAAAATGGAGAAATAAAATTAAAAATTCCTGAATCTAAAAATCAGGTAGGACAAGAAGAGATACCTGAGGAGGTGGAGAATGCAGTAACTCCTTTGGTGTGGCCAATAGATATACCCAGAAAATCTAAAGTGGTGATGCTCACTCTAAACTGGTACTGGCAAAACCCTTGTATGATCCTCCACCAAAAAATACTTAGTATGGACTCCTGAGAGTCAGAGGGCCTTTAGAGCCCTAAAAAGCCTTAATGACAGCCTCTGCTTTGAGACTCCCAGACTTAAGCAAACCTTTTGAGCTATTTTGCATGAAAGGATGCACCTGGCACTAGGGGTATTGGCGCAGCATTTGGGGTCATGGAAGCAGCCTGTGGGGTACTTTTCCAGACAACTGGACAATGCAAGCAAAGCATGGCTCTGATGCTTGAGAGCAGTGGCAGCTGCAGTGTTTTAATCCAGGAAACATGAAAGCTCACACAAGATTACAGTATATATACCCCACAAGGTAATAGCTGTTTTGGAATCAAGGAGGAGAATGCTGGAATACCAAGTTGCCCTATTGGAGCAAGACAATGTTGAATTTAAGGTAACTACTTCTTTGACCCCCGCCATGTTTCTCCAGGCTTCAGAAGAAGCCCAGAGACCAGGACTGCCTGGTACAAGTGTGTTCTGGCAGACCAGATCTCAAAAGCAATCCCATCCAGGACCCTAAACTGCCACTACACACTGGTGAGAGAAGCAGGTACCAAACGGAAGATGGACAACTGGGTATGCAGTGGGAATCTCAGGCCCAGGCTTTACCTTTTTAACACATCAGCACAAAAAGCAGAATTACTGACTTTACACTGACTGATAGAAATTGCTGAAGGAGAAGGAATAAATATATGGACTGATTCAAAATATGCTTTTGGAATATTACATGTCCATGGAGCCATATGGAAGGAAAGGGGATTTTTACAAGCATAGGTGTCTCCTATTAAGTACAAAGAAGAAATTAGTCACCTACTACAGAGTGTGCAAAAGCCAAAAGAAGTGACTGTGATGCACTGTAAAACCCATCAGTTTGGAAGCTCCTCAGTTAATACGGGGAGTCAATTAGCTGACAAAATAGCTAAAGAAGTTGCTGGAAAAGGTATCTTTGTACTAATACCAGGGGAAAAGTTGGATGTCCTAGAAAAAAAACCAAATTATAGTCATCATGACAGGCAGCTAGCCACTTTATTAGAAGCTATGGAAAATCCATCCTGTTTATTTATACTGTTGTACACTTACAATTTGAATTCAATCTCAATATGAGCAATACAGAATTTTTGAGCTTCTTGAGAAGAATGTTGTTAGAATAGTTAGAATACTGTAATGTGCCACCCAAAGCAAAATCCTCCGTGTGCTAGCATTACACTGTGATTTTCAGAACATTCTTATATAGCAGGAGAAAGCCAGATTTCTGGACCTTTAAAAATCTAAATAGAAAAAAATATCAGCTTCATAAGAATTTTTTGTCTATCTTCAATCAAAACTTTTGCACTCCATCTCTTGAAATTATACTTTCTGATACTTCAGATATGTATCCAACAAGGGTAGTTAAATTAAGTAATTTTGTCTTTTTCTCTCAATGTACAAGGTCATTAATTGCAATTGGGACCTTCATAAACCCTAGTCTGCTGATGGGGCGAGAACTCTATTGTTAAATGTATTATGGCAGGGCTGTCTTTGGAGATTGCCTGCTTGATTGCTTTGTAAAGGCCCAATGGCACACAGCAATTAAAATCCATAGACCTTTATAACCCTACTGATGTTTTATGGGCCTTTTTGTGTCCTTCGGTATGGTTTACCATTTGTGTGTCTCCCAGTGGATCTTCTTTTCAGAACTCAAAGTGGAATTTTTTTCCGGACTGATAAAGCTAGTTATACATCATGCGAAAGGTTAATGACTATTTTCAAGAAGAGCTTATGTTTAATGTCATAGGGTGAAAGTTATAGTAAAGAACAATTAAGTAAAATCACTTGCCATTTTCTCATTCTCAAAGTATTTAGATACTACTACTACTACTACTACTACTACTACTACTACTTACATAGAGACCATTGAGTTGGTAAGTTACTGAATGATTTAAAACTTTTCAGTTAATTTTGTAAAACAAGTCTAACTTAAACAGAACTAAATAATTGGACACTTTGTCTATGTGTACCCATATCCATATGGAATGAAAAAATGCCAGCTTCAGAGAGTGATTCCTAGAATCTTCCCTCACTGAGTCACTTATGGAACGATTACACAGCGGTGGGCCCATGATGATGTTATGTTCTTAGAAGGTATGTGCCTTCATACGTGTTTAAATGTTTTCCTTTCATCTTTCTTAACAATGTACTAACCAACACAAGTAAGAGAATCACAGAATCACAGAACAGTTAGGGTTGCAAGGTTCCTCTGGAGATCATCTAGTCCAAACTCCAAAGACAACAAGACAACTATCTAGTAAATGAGAGCTATGTTTCCCCCCACACCTCTGGTTTCACAGACAAAACGTCCTTTCAATAACACTTATGTATTTGGAGTCATAGTCAATATACAGTCTTTACTGATCTTGACATTAAAAAATGTATCTGTTTGTATGATTTCTCATTATATATTTGCATCATGTTTTCAGGAACATAAGAACTGACTGCTAAAATTCAGTATGGAATACCTATTAAGCTTACACATATGATTTAATGGAATGGAAAATGTGCACTATTAAAGGAAAATAATAAAAATTTCCCAGAGATCTCATGAAACTTTTTCCTTAAATCCATTTCTATATGTAGTAGAATAGGTGCCTTCAAAGAACTAAGTTGCACAACACTTTAATTCTAAAACACTATATAGACAAAAATTGATAGAATGGTGGGAAAAGAAGTAAAGATGGAACAGCAAACTAAACAGCCATGAGCTTATTTTCAGGATGCCTTTTGAGAATGCAATAATTCACAACTGCAAACACAAACAGTTTTAGAGCTGAATAGTTTATTTGCTATTTCCTATCAAATGAGGAAAGACTATTTATTTATTGAGAGAAAGGACAGTTTAAATTTGAGGTACCTATCACTTGTTGATTTTCACATCACTTTAACAATTTGTAAATCTAAATGCACTTTTAATTTTGTTCTCAATGCCAGTCACTGTAGCCACTGTAGACCCCAAAGTCTGTATTATTGTAAGCTGGAAAGAATTTGGTGGCCAAAGTGGACCTTCAGAAATTCTCAGCGAAGTTGCTTAAGCCCAGACTAATCATAATTAAAGACATTTGGCTTTAAAGGTATAGCTACATTTCAAAATTGTCCTGCAAAATCTCTACTATTATCAGTGGCACGCAAGATACTAATTGTTAGAAGCTAGAAAATTTGATAAACCAGTGATAAGGAAGAAGGTTATTACTTTTACTTAGATTAATTGTATTTCATATGGAAATCAGAATGAAACAATGAATACAGAATTTCATAACAACAAAGTAAAAAAGCCACTTTTTGATTTGGTCATCACAGCTGGCAGTCTCAAGGCAACAGTTAGTCAATTGGGCCCAGTTTCTTTTAATATATATTTGATTTTCTCATGTCACAACCACAGAAGCAGTCAGGTATTGTGGTCTCCTTGGCTTTTTAGCTGCTATTATTAAGGCTTGTTTGATTATTAAATGTACCAACTGGCATCAAATGTATTTTGTGGTCATGGGTTACTCTCACTTTAGCAAAGAACAGCAGCATAGTGTATACCCTCACAGCAGGAAATTCTTATTTGTAGGATCAACTTTCCACCTCTTAGGTGACTTATAGTATTTGGCACCACATGCAAGAAGAAAATCTGTTGACCCTCAAAATAGAACTTGTTTGGCCCTTGGAGTTTTCATTATTTAGGTCTTACTTCTGAGGCTGGAGACAGAGATTAGAGTCCTTGGTCCAGTTTTTCATAAGGAATATTAGGCAGGTGACCCAACAGCATATTTCATCATAGCTGAGGTCCTAATATGAGTCTGAAATGAAAGGGTTGAGGGTTGTTATCGACACAATTAACTGGATCTGAATTTGATTTGTTGCAAATTAAATCAGTTCTGGTAAAAGGAAGGGATTTTTTTCTTTTTACTCTTTTCTCATCCACCCTTTCTTTTAATAGAATGATGCTCACGAGCCTTTCTCAAATCCATTTATTTATTTAGAAAGGTAGAATCTGTACATTAAAAAACAGAAATACTTTATGTTTGCTGTGATGTGAAATATAAGACAAATTTGGAACAGTAATATTTTCAATGAAATGGAAAACACAATAGCTTTTCTCATAAAATATTACTGTTTAGTGTTTTCTTTTTCTTGTTGATTTTCTTGAGTGTTTTCAGCATGGCTCTGGAGCTGTTTTGTTTGGGGCTTTTTAATGTGTACACAGTTCTTCATGTAGTGTAAACTGTATAGATAAATTTAAAGAAATAGAACTGTTATGATTTATTCTAGGTAAGAATATGATTCTCAGAAATGCAGTCAATCTTTTCTCTTTCTGTGAATAAAAGACTGGAAGATGAACTAAGAGGAAATATCTATAATATTCAGCTAACTTTCAGGTTTAAAACTGCTTTTATCATTCAAAATACTTATAAGGGAGTGAAATACTGCAAGAGGATGTAGTGACAGGAAAACAGAGAATTGATTCAAACTGAAAGACAGTAGTCTTAGATTAGATATTGGGAGGAAGTTCTTTCCTGTGAGGGTGGTGAGGCACTGGAACAGAGAAGCTGTGGATGCCTCATGCCTGAAAGAGCTCAAGGCCAGCCTGGATGGGGCTTTGAGCAACCTGGTCAAGGGCCCATAGCAGAGGTGTTAGAACTAGATGATCTTCAAGATCCCTTCCAGCAAAAACCATTCTATGATTCTATGATTCTATGAATCTGCAGCACATGCTTTCTCACATAATGTATAGAATAATGTGTTGCTCCCTCACTTGTTTAATTTTAAAATACAACTGGTCAAAAGGGTTTTAAACTGTGTTCTAGCAAATATGGATTATATCAGAATAAAGAAAAGAAATGAGTAAATGAACTAGGTGCCTCTCAGTCATATGAAACTACAGAGCATTTGTGAAAAGAGGTTTTATTTATTTATTTATTTATTGGAAGGTAAGGCATTAATGGCACTTAGAGTGGACTTGATCCTCAGTATACCATGGTGGTTCTCATGTACAACGGGAACATACTGACTCAAAGAAATAAAGCATATTTAGTGCCTCATTTACAGGACTCCCACCATTCAAGTGGTAATGTTGTTGTAAAGATCAAGCAGTATTCTCCTCAAAGTGGAGAGGACACTTTTCTCCACCTTTCATAGGTGGATCAAAGAGCTGGACCTTTTAAGTGCAATATTTCCTGAAGACTTCAGTACTATGTAGATTGTTTTTGAAGAGGTGTAGTGTTTAGCAGATACATGAACAAAGTTCAGTGAATTCAGAAACACGTAGCCTGAACTGCAAACTTTGGTTACTCTTGTGCTACAGTGGTGACAGGGTTTAATTGGATCTCTGTGCCTCAATTCTGGAACTCTTGAAGGAAAACAACTGAAGTTGAAGACTTGTGCAGACGTCTCATCCTGGTAATGAGAGGAATCTGGCTGGTCTAGTTTTAAGTAAAATAGCTGAAATAAAAGCTAAATTAAGGCTTTCTGACATGGATGATCAGTGATTGCAAACCAAAGTCTTGAAATTAGTTGACATTTCATATGGTAATCAAAATAGATTCAATGAAGCGACTGAGCTGTCCATTGAGGTCCTCTCCACCATGACATTGATTCAGGAGAAGTAACTCATCAGAGACACTTTGATGAAATCATTTAAGACACTGTGGGAAAATATCTTTTTTGGGAAAATGAATACACTTTGAAAGGTCTGAAGGTTTGTGTTGTTAGATTTTGAAGGTTCTGCAAACGAGACACAATAGAAAACTGTGTTAGGTGGCTGAAACCTAAGAGAACACAATTCTCTGTCTTTATAAATAAAAAATGACAGGTTTTATTACACAGTTATATGAGGCAGAGATGAAACATCCTTCATATAAAATGATATTGCAAGCTAACTACAAGAAACATGAAGCAAGAGTAGAAATTCTGGCAACTGCTTCCAAATAAGCATATTGTGTTTTAAAGACTAATTATGAAAACTGCAAAGGAATATTAAGCAGAACAATGTTTACATTAAAACTACATTTGCAAAACTTCAGTGAAAATGTACATTTTACTTAGGCCAAGTTACCTGGTTTTTCCCCTACACGTACATCTGTTCACTGCAATCTCTCCCATATGCAAGGGTAGAAACATGAATTTGCAAAATCAGGATTTATTTTACTATTCTTTTCAGTATTGATGATCTCCAATAAGTATGAAGTGTAGTGTTAAATAGAGCCTGAAATGGACTCCTTTGTATTTATTTTTGGTTTACATTGTACTATGATATTGTTTACACAAATGGCCCCTGCCCCTGTGAGTGCTCTGCAAGTGTACTATGAATAAAGTAGCTTTTATTCTTTGTTTAAATTTTTATTTAATTATGGGGATTTTCAGTGAGATAGGCTCAGTCAAAGTGAAAAAATTCTAAAATAATGTTTGTAAGTTTTATTTTTCTTTTCAAATCAATAATTTGTTTTAAAATACTAAATTTCTTTTAAGCCACAAGCTAAAATGATGTGACATTATTGTATGGGCCATTCACTAAAAAAGGTGGACTCGATTCTTGCAAACTCAGAATATTCCATGATTCTCTGATTCTAAGATAACATGCAATGTTATTTGGAGACTGATTTTTTTCTGTTCAAAACACTTTAATATAGGATTATTTTTCAGAGTAAGTATTTTTATAAATATGCATAAAAATGCACAAATCTATTTGCACTTTTCCTGAAATAATGGTTAGCTGAGATGGTTTTCCATATAAATTTTTCTACTCCATAAAATATAGAGGTTGGGGGATAAGGGTAAAACATTGTGCCATATTTGACTTTTCCATTTACAAGCTCTTGTAGTAATGTTAACTGTGTCTTTTATGTGTTAATACAAACTAAAGAATAAAATGGGCTTTTTGCATGCCTTTTTCATTTTTCCTATAGTCCCTTGTTTTTCCTAAGATATTGAAGGATTAATTCATTTAGCTTCATTAGTCTCACAGTGTGCCTGTTAGAGCATCCCACAATGTCTTCCCTTCTTTGTGTCATGCAACATGCAACATCTCTTGAGACACCAAAACCCATCTCTCAGAGTTTGTCTTTGGAGAGCCACCACCATGGCTAAACAGATGAACAACAGAGGGCTGTACTGCATGGTGCTTCTCCACAGCAGGAAACACCTCCTCTACTTCCAGACCTCCTCCTATGCAATTCTTATAGTACACTGTAACAGGAGAGATATGTTGTTCTTAGGAGTCAAGACTAAATAAATACAGCCAAACACTTTTGGACTTAAATATGTGATTTTTGCTAGTCTAATAAATGTCATTTACATTGCTGTGTCAAGAGAAGGTTGCAAGGCTGCTCTTTGGATTCATAATGGTGAAGTTGCATGGAAGAATGATGTCAAGTTTTTTATGTCTCACATGTGTACACCCACAGATGACAATCTCCAACAGCGTCTAATTGGAGACTTGACAAACAACTTCAACTAAGTCTTTCCTCTTTTCGCTTCATCAAAGATTCATCTTTCAAGTGCAAAAAACTAAATTAACTTCAGTGTGCTCTCCCAGCACCAGTGATATATCTGGGAATTATCTGCTCCTAAAATCAAATGCTAAATACTTTTAGATAACTCTACAAAGGTGTGGACTGAGAACAGAAGTTTTGTGTCACTACTTCCAATCAAAAGTCTAAGTGAGCTTGTGTAATAGACATGAGTCTGTATAAGCACAGTAGACGGACAAAATCTTGGTAAATGTTTCTATCCAAAAGTGAAGTTAGAAAGGTCTCATTGTATTCTTATGTCAATAACAAAACACCTAGGAATAAATAAATAAATAAATAAATAGACACACTTGTCATCATACTTAATTCAGGAGTTACACAATTCACTGCCAACAACAAAGTAAAAAATTTCCTTATAATTGCAATGGTGCCTGAGGGCTATTCTGTTTTATGGAGTGCCTTGAGAATA
Source organism: Corvus brachyrhynchos (assembly GCF_000691975.1). Lineage (NCBI taxonomy): Eukaryota > Metazoa > Chordata > Aves > Passeriformes > Corvidae > Corvus > Corvus brachyrhynchos. Next base: position 6,020,579 of record NW_008238355.1, read on the forward strand.
ATTCAGGTTTGCAGTTCAGTAGATCAATAAGCAGAGAAGCTGAGTGCTTCAACAAAAACCACAAACAGTAAATATGATTTTCTACCATATAAGCAGAGGCATAAGGTCCCATTGTAAATGTATAATAAAACAGTATAACATATAACCCCAGCTACACTATAGACTCCATTACTCTGGTGATTTATCAGTAAATGTATGTTATTCACTACCGACAACATTGCCAGGTTCAAGCATACACTGAGTAATAATGTTATTATCAGAAAGGTTTTAATGTCTTGTTAATCCAGATGCAAACAAGACATCTGGATAAATTTGAAGAGACATAAATATACTGTTCATCAGTTTGTATGTGCAGAAGAATCTACAGATCTTCAAGTATATAAACACTACATGAATATATGCTTGCTATTGCATTACCACATGGACAGCAAACTTTAATGAAAGTTGAAGAAATATGCTGGAAACAACAGCAGTGACATGGTTCCAGACAGGTGGAAATCCATCACTTTATTATATGTGGGCTGAAGTGTGGATGAAAGAAACATGAGCTCTCGTGAGTAAGGTACATACAATTGTTACAGAAAAAATGAATTGAGGTCCCACCGCTTCTGCCTACAGCATAAGATATTGTCTCCAGTGCTCTGGCTTCTGGAGGTCAAACTGATGAGAACTCTTCATTTACATGTAATTTACATGTCATTTACATAACAGCAAAAACTGGCTGTGTAGCCTAAGCTACTGAACACCATTGAAAATTAAATACCTGATCATTCAGACTTATTTTGAAGAAAGAGGTAGAAACTACAGGAGGGACATAACTAATATTAACAACTGAACTGGGTTAATACCTGAATTCATCATAGTCACTTCTGCAGTAATTGTTAGGATGTGGCCCTAAATGATGCTCCATCTAACACTATTCCAGATGTATTGGCATGAACCTTGACTGGCTGCTGATTAAACTACAATTGTATCAAAACCACTCCCTTTTAGTCCATGACAGCCATGAGATATGGTCATTTAGGACAACAGAATAGTTACTGGAACTGCAGGTGGGCTTAAATACTGGGATTTCTGAGTAGGATAGACTTGGTGGCGACAATGAAAAAGCCCCATTTCAAAATGTGAGAACAGTCAGAGGACGATAAGAAACAGGCAATTTCCAAGAAGATATCATTTGTCTGACAAAAGGATTTGTATATGTTGAGTGAAGGCCAGTTGCATGTGTACAAACCAAAGCTTATCTGTGTGTCTGATCCACAATTGTCTCCATGAGCATTTGTAAAGCCACAATGAAAATGTGGGTGAACCACTTCTTTAGATAGAATATATACTTGTTATTCTCTTTTAGCTCAAGAACAGATAAATGTCACATGTTCCTACCAGGGAAGAAGCAAGAACAAAAAAATACGAAAGAAAAAATATGTGGACATTTGCAAATATGTGAAAATAAACAGAATAGGAAAATATTTTAAAAGTTAAAGTGTCAGAATACAATGTTTCTAACCTTTTTTTAATGCCATATGAACAAGCTATTCCTTATTGCAAGCACAGTGAAAACAGGGAATGGTTAACCATGACTGACTTGAGACCTACCTGATTTTCAAGAAAGACATAGACCAATAGAATGTGTATGCTGTATTTATGGTTGCATTTATTTCTACTTAGTTTCTACTGTTTCTACTTTCATGAGACAGATTTTCTGACTTTTTTCCCACTTTTGACTGCCTGTGCAACTAGTTAAAAGGAACATATTTCCATTTATCTCTTAACTGCAGTGATGTGATTGAAGTTTTTTTAGAGTCATTTACGAAGGTTTGACAGCAATCTTATCCAAAGATTTTCCATTTGCTCTCTTTTTTTCCTCAATTTGTATTTAACAACAGTCCACTTTTAAAAAATCATAAAAATACAGCTGCACAATGTTCTTCATTGAGAAAGAATTGAGAAAATAAACATAGAAGTAAGTCCATATTATAAAACACTCTTCAGAAGTGAACATAATTAAAACAGACAGATGTTCAGGATTGTCCAGGAAACTGCCCTTTTACACAAAAGCAGTTTATACCTCATGGACACTGCTCCATAAATGCCTTGAACTTTTCATTGTGAGGCTTGAGGTCCTACTTTTGGTCATGCTTACTGTATTTTCTTTTACTGCATCTTGGCAGTAATATATGACACTCCTTTATAATTTTAGCCTCCATTTGTCTCAATCATTATATCTAAGACATCAATGGATTTATTGTGAAGGCAAGACAAAAAATGCTTGAAGAGTCAGTAAAAGAAATGAAAATAAAGCGAAATTATGCACCTTTGGGGATAATTACTTTGTTGTTGATGATGATGTTGCTGTTGCTTTTTGCTTGTTTGTTTTCGAGAAAATGGAGGAATGTGAAAAGAAAATAATTTTGTTTTCATAAAGGAGTTTAAATTGAACAAAATCTTATATTTCCATGCAACAGCTACTAGAATCTCTCCTAGAATACTAAAAAACATGTCTTCTTAGGACTGAGAGAATTAACCGTCTTAAGGCAAAGTTGAGCAATTTTCAGTTTATGTGAAACTACAGAATGCTTCATTAAGGATTCTGGAATTCATCTCTTTTCCCAGTTTTCTGCTATCTCTGCAGGAAAGGTGCAGTGCTGAAATTTTCAATTGAAATAGTACAGTTGAAATTTTCCATTGATGAAGACATCTCCACTCTGCTGTGATAGGATTTTAAGCGTCTGACTGCTACCTGGGTGTGTAAGTATAGCAAAACTGGACCTTAGTGTTGTAGGCAGTTCCATCTCATATTCCTAGAGAATTTATTCCTGCAAACCTTATACAAGAATGAAAAAAAAATCTTAGTCTGTGGTCTGCACTTTCTAGAACAGATTTCAGACCTAAATACTAAATGCAAACCTCTTGAGTAAGTATATGGAAAATTGATGGGGAACATGCAGTTTATTGAGGTTGTACCACCAAAAGAGTAGTTTTTGGCAAGTGTGAAAATCAACATAAAACACCCCTCTTTTTTGTGGAACACAAAAATTAGAACTAATTTCTCTTGTGTCATTCAAATAGGCTTTCCTTGCTTGGCTCATTTCCATCACAATCATCCTCCTGGGAGTCAGAGAATTATTTCAGTGGCCACTTTGCAGTAAAGGACATAAGTAGTGTTTTAGTCTGTCAGGTTCTATTTCACATATATATTTCTTTCTGTGGCTAGTAAGCAACAATAATTTCTGCAAAAATAAGCATCCCATTGTAATACTTAATTCTTAATTATATGCTACCTTCTTTTTCCCCTTTCCCTGCTCTCCTTTCTCCCCCTTTCCCACCCACCTTAAAATTTTTAGCTGTATTTAAATGTTCGCAAAACAGGTGGCTCAAGTATTTCCTCACCCTTACAGAGGCAACACAGACAGAATCTGGTCTATATTATGTCAGCCTTCACAAGTGCAGTTGCAGCTGTGTGTTGTGTATCACAAAAAAGAACAATGTTTTAGTGTTATGATACTCAGTATAAATAATATTGATTATTTAAGGCTAAACATTACATTCCAGAAACAGATGGAAACATGCTTAAGCTGCCCTGTTACAGTGGCTCCTTACCATTCCTTCTGGGTGCCACCAGCTCAAGCCAGATATTTCTCCTGATGACATTGTGGCAGATAAAACATGACTGTTTGTTCTTCTCTTCCTTTCAAGTTACTTCTTGCTTACTCAGTTGCTTATTCTGTACTGAGAAAGAAGGACCAATGTCAGTAACTCCAAAGGGGTTTGGTTTGGGGTGTGTGCTTTAGCGGGTGCTATCAGTTCAATCCCAGAGGGTATGTGGAAGTACTCATGAGCTGTTGTCCCCACGCCCTTCTCTTGTGCTTTATTGGTCTGGCTGAGATGGAGTTAATTTTCCCTGTAGCAGCCCCCATAGTGCTGTCCTTAGGTAGACATGAAGGTTTTGATAACATACCAGTACTCTGGCTACTGCTGTGCAGTGCTGGTACCTCAGCAGGGCTGTCTCTCCAGCATTTTCCCCTCACAAGTAGAATGGGGATAGGCAGTTCCTCTGGAGAGAGGACATAGCCAGGACTGCTGGCCTAAACTGACCAAATCATACCATGTCTGCTCAGCAATAACAGCTAAGAGAAAAGAGGATGAAGAGGCTTTCATTATTACAATGTTTGCTTTCAATGCTATGCACTGAATCCCTGCTTCCTGGGAAGTGGTTAGACAACACCTACAGATGGGAACTGTTTTCCTCTGCTTCCACACATGATCTTTGACCTTGCTGTTTTAAATTGCTTTTATCTTGTCCCATGAAGGTTTTTTTCCATCTTATTGTCTTCCCTAGCCCTCATCCTGCTAAGAAGGGAAATGATAAATCATCTTAGTGGGTACTTGGTTATCTGTCAAGGTCAACCCAACAGACCTTCCAAGTTTTAAGTGTGCTTACACTCTTGAGTGTACCCAGGGCTCAGCACAACAACTGCCTCAACCCTCCATTATTGGTGCCCTCCAACAGAAATGCAGCAGCTGATTTTTTTTGGTTGGGTTTTTGCATTCCTTTGAAATAACTTACCTATCACTATTTTTGAAAACTTGTGTAATTTTGATAGAAACAGTATGCATTTATTTTCTAGTAAACAGCAGGTATTTATGGCTTCCACATCTGCTCAGTCTGCTTGTCCACTTAATGTTCTGCTGTATTGTGACTTATTTTACAAACACAAATCAAAGACAATATCCCTCTCTTGGAGAGCTTGAGGGCAACTTTCAAAGGAGCAGTATTCAGATAGGCAACCAACTTTCACTCCCTTCAAATGGATTGAGTATCTAATTGTATTTTATGCCTTTGTTTTAGGATTTAATAATCCTGTCTGGCAGCACAACTGGCAGCAAAGAATTCCTCAATGATATCTATTCTCATGCCTGAAGTCACTGACAAAGCATGGTTGCTCCCCTATCAGTCAGTTCTTACATTATGACCATAGGTATGAGATAAGACAGGAAAAGGTTAGTTCTCTGGTTTTTGGGGGATTTTTTCCCTGGGACCTGGCAATGCTGACTAAATTCCTAAAAACAACAAAAAAACCCAACAAAAAAACAAACAAAAACCAAAAAATAAAGGGTGAGATGGGGAGGTGTCTTGGGGTGATTTTAGATATGTATCCCCTATCACCTGCTCTATGCCTAGACATGAATCCTATGCGTTTCTGGACCTTTAAAACTGGGTCCAAGAAAAAGGAAAAAAAAAAAAAAACAGGCTAACTTTTCAAAGCAGTTTTTTGTTCAAAGACACAAATACACATTCCCCTGCATTCTCCTGTGGCGGCAAGAGGGAGAAACCACCTTTCCTGCTTTTAGCCTGCCTGCTCTCAGCTCCTTTTCTCAGGAGAGAGACAGCCTGCTAGCTGAGGCAAACTTTCTTTTCCCTGGAACTTTGGTTTCTTCTTCTTGTCCTGTGGACTGTTCAACAACACCAGAACATTGGCTGGGAGACCTTACACCTCGGCCCAGAGGGGCCCACGCCAAACCCCGGCTCTGGAGAGGAGAGGGCCGCACCAACAAAGATCTTCTCAGGTCTTCTCCACAGCAAGAGACTTTATTATTTAGCATTAGTCTTTTCCCGTGCCTGCATACATGGTGTTTGTTAAAGAAATAGATTTTTTTTCCCTTTCACTTTCCTCTGAGGAAAATTCTTTCCAAACCTGGTGGGGGAGGGATGGCTGAACCCTGCCTTCTATCAGAGGACGTTAATTTCCAACATTCCTCCAAATTTGTTTCAAACCGGGACAGAAGGAAAAGGGAGAAAAGGGAGAGCAAAAGGAGAAACAGAAATAGGTCTCATGTCAGCAGATTTCCTAGAACATGAAATTAAAGATGAAGGAAATTAATTTTTCATGAACTGCCTTCAGAATTCAGCTTCTTAATCTTACAGCCTGTTTATTACACTAAGGACTGCAATTACTTGCCATGGAGGGCTGAAGCACTAGTAGATCAGTACTCAGTAACCAAGTATTGACTAATACCTTGTCCTGTGGAGTAAGTTTCTTGTTGAACTGATGCTAAAAGTGGCATTTCAGACATCTTTGGTTCCTCATATGACTCATGTTTTTGATGCATTCATTGTGATATTCTTTCATTCAGAATAGAATAATTCTATCCCAAGGACTCATGCCTTTCTTCTAGTGCAATCATAGTTTTTTTAATATGAAATATGGCTCTATTTCAGCACCAAAATTCCTAGAAATCAAATTTATTAATAAAAGCTGAAAGCAATAACTATTACTGACAAAGGAGAGTGACGAGTCTCATGATCAAACAGCTTCTTGAATGCCAGATCAAGAGTGTATTTGCATTACTGTCTGGTATCTCACAAAAAGCATTTTATAAGCATCAACACATTGACAGAGCTGGCTTAAAGAGCTGAAATAAAATAGTGACCAAAAATGAGACTTTCACAATGATGTCACTAGAAATGTTAACTGTGATTTGATGTCTTATTAAATACCTGCTTTGTTCATTCCTGTACAAAAAATATTGTATCTTACCATGACTGTGACAGGGATGGGAAAGATGGGACTAAAAGGATATGAAAGAAAGAAAGAAAGGAGACTGAAATGGTCAGGGGATGCTAAGTGTTATGAATGGATGATGTAGGTTTAAGTAAGTCCCTGCCTTTTGCCCAGGCCTCTGGCAGCAGGCAGTCATGTTATGGAGGTTGCCAGCACCCCAAGACCCACTCTCATTTGTAAGTTCTTTAAAAATGGCTGATTCAGTCTTTTGTAGAATGAATTATTTATTTAATAGACACAAAACTAACAGATGTAAGACTTAAACCAGACTATTACTACACAGGAATAAGACAAAAGGTAATACTAGTATTATACACGCGGGGTTAAAGGTACCAATGAATTTACAGCTAGCTAAGAAATAGTATAACTTAGGATCCAATGTTTCTCACCACCAAATTATTGAAGGGGCACACATCGAAATCCTTTCCCTCAATTTATGGAAAAGTAACAGTGAAGTTGTGTCCAAGCTCTGAGAAGAAATAATTTCGCATGTTCCCAAGGAGTGTGTAAGAGACTTCTGCCTCTGTGATAAACTGTAGTACTTTTATAGTGTAAAAACAGGCCTTTTGGTCACCTATGTTTTTTTATCTCTTCCCACATCTGTTAAGCTGGCAGACTTTTGGTGCCAGGAGATGAACCCACTGGGCCTTGCCCACCTGGGTTATCTCTTCTATCTGCACCAGCCACCTGTGGTGGGCAGAGGGGTGATATGCCCTGCCACACTAACTGAGTGCTAATTTGAGCTGTAAGATATGAAAAGGACTGCAGTGAGGTGTGTGATACCCAGCTTCCATCCACACCTTCGTTGTTGTTACCCAAATTGGAGGTAAAATTGTCTAAGTGGGGACAGTGCATCAGCCCACTCCAGGTTGACTCCAGGATACAAGCATGCTTCTCATGCCTAGTTAGTCTGTTAGGAGAAACCTGCACTAGGTTCAAAGTTTATCTTAGTAATGTTTTAAAATTGTACATATTAGCACTCAAATGTGCAGCCCACCAGTTGTTCAATCCGCCAGTGGATCAACTCTACTGTAGATATAAAACTTCACATCTCACTTTACTTTACTCATCCCACCTGAGTAAAAGCCATCTTGCTAAGGATTGGGCTGATGATCTCTGTTGTTGCTGATGACACCTTGGTTCCGGAAGAAACAGCAAATGTTGGGAGAAAGACACTGATGGAAAGAGAAGTGAGGAGGCCTAAGACATGAAGTGCCAGAGCCCTGATGGCACAAACAATACACCTGACTAGGCACTTTTGGGGTGTTCTGACTCACTCTGCTCAATGGCCCTGGGGCTGCATCCTAGTCTGGGGCTGCCTGTCTATGCTGAAACTGCCATTAGGGCTGCAGGGTCCATTGGAGCTGCAGGGTCCCTCCATGGAGCAAGCATTATGATCTTCATGTATTTTAATAATAATTCATTTTCATCAGAAATCAGTTCAGAGATCTAAAATATTCTGATGATGAATTCTAATCTGTGCATGTCAGTATAGATTTTAAAAATGTGCCGCATATTTTTAAACAAGGAGCAGCACTACACTTCTTGAGAATAATCATAGAGGAGGTGCAACTAATCAGAGCCCTAGTTTACTTGTTCCTGAATAGCAGGTATTCCCAAAACTGAAATACCATGTTTGAGTTTCTGCTGAAAGAGGATTGGTGAGTGGATCTATTGTTTGAAGTCTGACTTGATTGTAGGCATTGCACACAGCAGAATTAAATATAAACCATTTAAAGTTTTTTTCCCT
>NW_008238355.1:6028923-6060493 GCF_000691975.1 Corvus brachyrhynchos
CCCTACAGCACTACATTCTCAGATGTATAAGCTGGGGGTTATCTTTGAAAAAAAATTAAACAAATCCAACATGTCTCTGTGACCCTTTCCTCCTGTGTAAACTAGAGTACAAGTAATAGGAAAGGAAGTCTGCTTGAGGAGCTCTTTCTCCCAGAAGTCACCTGCCTGTGACTCCATCCTGTATTTCTTCTCTTTCCTGAAGTTCTGTTTTACCTGATGCCCCTCAGGTCCTGCCACAAGGAAGATCCCACACTTTTGATTCTTTCTTGATACTACTGTTGACACAATGTGCCATGATTTTTTTTTTCCAAAAGCTGTGCACACACAGATTAGTCTTGAGTCTCAACATTAGTGCTGCAACAACTTCCCACTTGCACTCCAAGCCAAGCAACAGCAGCATACAGTGGATGCTCTCCTTCACAGTTTTTATAATTTGAAGTGGCTAATGAAAGCCACATCTGTTTGAGAGGGTAAAAAATCTCTTGTCCTCATCTTGGAAGAGTAGAGAGAGGCGCGATATTCTTTTTCACTGGCTAGAGTTAGCGCTGTAACTTTCTGTCCCAGCTACAGCAGTAAAAGCATGTGGTGATGGATCCCATCTGTGTACACTCAGCCAGCTGTATGCTGAGCAGAAAGCCATCAGCAAACTGTCAAGCTTGGCCTTATTTTCCTGAGAGGATGAGACTCTTTTTAAAATAAATCTTGTAGTGTCCTGAAGTTATTGCCTCATTTATGAGGCTCTAAGATAAAGTCTGTTCTAAATAGAAGGGAAAGAACAGCATCTTCAATATCACTAGCTGGTAGCTCTTAGGGAATGCCAGATCTTTAGTGATGTCTACATATACCCCTTTCTCTTGTAAGTTTACTGTATGCCTGCCAGAGAGGACTGATTATTTTTGCTGTTTGCTTCTATATCACTGACTTTTTAACCTAACCTTTTATGTCTGTTTTACATTTAGCCTGTTGCAGGATAGGTGTTCAGTCAAATGGTGGTTTCACTTAAACTAGAATAAATGTACGGGGCTGCAAGGTAGCCCAATTTGGCCTCTCTTGTGGACAAACATGAAATGAAATAGCAGAATAAAGAAGGCAGCCTATTGCCACCCTGTGAAATATAGAAGTATATGATTTCAACTAATCTTCTACAGCACATTTTTCCTTGGTCTTTTTCTTTATCTCAACACAAAGCAGCAGGGAGGAATGCAGGGTTAAAAATTGGCAAGTGCCTGAACATCCCTTCAATTTAAATTTGTCTGAGAGCTCAGTCTTCAGGTAATCTGCTCACAAAACCAAAGAAAAGTGGGATGCTTTTTGGTTTTCTCTGGAGATCAGGAATAACATACAATCTGGAATACTCATGTGATTTTCACAGTATCAGTCCTTTACAGGCCATCATATGTACAGTCCTTGTAGATTTTTTCATGTTCTCAATTCTACCTCAATATGAAATGGATTTTTCAATGATTGTGACTCAATTAATAATTTCTACATTATCCCTTGATCACCTATGAATATAAACTTTAACACACTGTGCATTAATATCTTGAAATTCTTCAGGCTGCAAACAGGTTGATCTGGAATGAAAATCTTATTACATATGTTTAGTATTTTATATATGTGTCCATTTCATTAGCATTTAATGGTAAAACTCACAATTTTTTTGATCTATAAAATCCATGAGTAGGAAAGAAATTATTACTTTGAGGCTATAAATGCCAGGCACAGATAACATATAAAAAAACTAAAGGATGACAATTTTAACTGGCAAAGGAAGAAATAAAGAATGGTAAAATCAAGAACTATTGCTATTTTCCACACTGAAATGGTGGAGTCTGAGAAACAGAAATCTGGATATAGCCCAGAGGCAGTCCTGGCTCAGAAATGAACATTTCCTCATTTCTAGTGCCACATTTATTTGCCTTCAGTTTTGGGGGGAAGGGGGAGAACAGCAAGGGGGAAAAAATGGAAAAAAATAGGGAAAAAAACCCCCAAACAAACCAACCAAACAAACAGACAAAGAAAAAAAAAAACCAAACAAGCAAGCAAGCCAAAACCAAAGCCAACAAAAAAAACCCCACCAAAATCCCACCAAGCCTGGCAGCCATATTCTCACTATCCTCCAAAGTTCTTTGTAAGATCTGAATAAGGTTGTGCTCTGATCATATTCATTTGCTAAGGCAAAGCTCTGGCTGTTGGGAATTCTAGTACTGAAATGGTTATTACGACTTTGCTGAAGGCAGCTATTACTCTAGTTATCTAAAGACAAGGAAAGACAAGACCCTGCAAAAATGAGATTTTAATCACTGTGTTGTTTTATTTGATACTGATTTTAATCATTCCCCCCGCCTTGAGCCTTATTTTTATTAAATTACAAAATATAAAAAGGCTTTTGAGACCTCCAAGCGGTTTCTGATTTGAAGTTCTGAATTTGGATACTGTAGAATTAAGTATCTGGAAGAACATTGCACTGCAAACCTTAAAGCTTCTTTTATACTTAACATTTTTCTGTCTTTATAGAAATATATAGTAATTTAGCAAACAGTCTTACAAAGTACAAAAACAAATAATGCTTAAATGCAACAAAATTAGTTTGTCCTCTGTAAAAAACAAAAGTAACCAGGCGTTTTGTCTTAGCACACTGTATAGCTCTGCTTATGATTGCTGTATAGCTCTGCTGATAATGGTTTCATAGGACCTCTGTTGGCATGTGGTCTCTTTGAACCCACACACCACTCATTGGTTCCTTAATTTTTCATTTACCCTTTTTTTCCTGACTGTTTCTCATAGCTGTATGCTGTCCTTTGTCACCACTAGATTAAAACCCTGTAGAACTTTCACCAAATACCCTTAAACAATAACATAACAGCACAAGATAAAGTAAGAAACCTACTAAACAACTGTAAGGGAAATACAACACTCAGCATGTTCATTTAAAAATTGATTCTGGTCTATCCAGAAGGTAAAATTTCCTGGTTTGGGTAAACATAAATAGGAAGAGCTATGACCTAGAATTTGAGATAATAATTTAGAAGAAATATTTTATGGAATGAACACTTATTTTTCCCAATGTGCAAAAAACTGTTTTCACTGCCTGGTGGGTTAACTGAAACTCTTATTAAGACTTTATATACGTAAATATATGAACAGATTAGCTGTTTCCATCCAGTAGTACATTTACTGTTTCCTTCACAGGGTAAGGTCTAAATTTTATCTGTTATACATTTGATAATTTACAGGACACTGTAGGCTACAAACGTTATGTGCTAGCAAAAGTATGACCAATGTAACTTGCTCTAAAAGGTTTAAAAATTTGTCAGTTATAACTACTGTCTGTATATGTAGAGATACTGTTTTCTGGATATCTGCCAGACTACATTTCCTTTGAATAGCCAAACAGCATGTTCCAGTCTGGGCAAATTTAGAAATATATCCTCTGAGAGAAGGCACAACCACCCCTCCCCCACCAGGTTCAGGAAAAAATAAATTTTCCTCGAAGGAAAGTGAAGAAGATAAAACTATTTATTTAACAAACACATGGGAAGGAAAATAATGTTAGATGGTAAAATCTTTCCCTGTAGAGGAAAAAACCTGGGAAAGTGTTCGAGTCCTCCCTTTGGTCTCCTCGGAGCTGGGGCTTGGGCCGGGGCCAGGCCCTCTGTGCCCGGTGGAAAGTCCTCCCGATGTGCTCTGATGTTACAGCAATCAGGCAGTCCAGTAGAAAAGGGAGAAAATCCGAAATTCCAGAGAAGGAAAAGTTCAGCTCTCAGCCTCTCTCCAGAGAACAAGGAACTGCCCAAAAAACTGGCCAAAAGCTGACTGGAAAAAAACTGCCAGCCTGGGTGCTTCCTCGCTCCCCCCCTGCCCCAGCTGGAAAAAAAACCTGCGGAAAAAAAAACCTGCTATCTTTTTGTAACCTTGAACAAGCTGCAAACTGCTTTGAGAAAGTTTTGCTCAGTTTTTTCCTTCCTTTCCTTTCCTTCCTTTCCTTTTTTTCCTTTCCTTTCCTTTCCTTTCCTTTCCTTCCCCCTTTCTATGCCTCAGTTTAGAGGCATAGAAAGGCACAAAAATTAATTTCTGGGCATAGGCAGTGATATGGGATACACATCATAAGGTCACCCCAAGACACAGCAGAGGGAATTCTGAGAATATAGAAAGTCATAGTGAACAGTGGAAAATCAACAAGATTATAAAATACAGCTGACCAAATTTACCCTTTCTCTTTGTTTGGAGATAATCATTCAACTTCAGCTAATAATACACTGTAGTAGGCAGTGAGCCCGAGGTACAAGGAATAAAGAAAAGCCTCCAGTAAGACAGTCCCTAGTACCAGAGACTTCTGTCAGGTCAGGGTGAGAAGAGAAACCTCTCCCAGAATGCTTTGTGTTGCTGTGTTAATGTACCCCAGTTCTGTGTTCCTGGTTGGCCGCTGGCTGCCCCTCCCCCTTGCTACCTTATATGTTTCATGTCCTAGAAAGTTCTTCACTCCAGGTTCCCCCCATTGGCCTTTGCCCCTCGCCACTCCCCCAGAGCTTCGGCATTGGCTCCCATCCCCTAGTCCTGCCTTTGTACCGCCCCCGTGCCCTCAGATCATTAGTCTCTGGTGCTCACCCCTCTCCCGTACTTAAACCTGGACCCTCCACTGTCTCTTGTCTTCACCTCTTGATTCTTTCACAGTGTGGCTGCAATAAACTGCCCCTGTGGAACTCTGTATGGAGACTCTTCCTGCCTCTTTGCCATCGATCCATATTACTGAAGCTATCCATGCGTTTGTGCGTGTACGTGTGTGTGTGTGCTGGTCCTCCCAAGTGGCTTACAAGATGCTTTTGGAAGATTGCAGCACCTTGCGCTCTGGCACAGAAGCCACGGAGCCCAGGTTAGCAATAATACACCAGCTCTGTACTCAGTGGCCATACAAAACCAAAATAAGACTTGAATTCATATTTTGAAAAAAAAAACGTATTTAGCCTTGCATCCATTCACCTATCAAATTTCCGTAGAGTTTTATCAATATGGCAGACAACCTAAAATCTATTAACTATTTGGGAACTCAACCTGTAGAGGCAGAGTGCTTATTTTCTGATTGTGTTAATGATTTTCTTGCTCCCAGGTCATCTCCTTGCCTTGATTCATTACTTTGTGATGTGCGTGTTGTATCCACTAAATGCCAAAAGAATACAGATTTGTACGGACTATTTTTTCCCTTACCGTTTATCACATTTGCTTTATGTTAAATGAACGACTTCCTACTCTTCACACCAGGACTATGACCATGAAATTAGTATTTTAAAAGCTCTATTAATTTATTTAGTTCATCTGCCTGCAGATGCAGGTTGGTACAGATATAGCACTACTGAAAATAAAGGGATAGTGCAGCTATTCTTCTTTTATAAATCACTTACACAGAATGCATACATTTATTTTAATATAAATATGTAGTATGCTCTTACAAAGTTTATCTCTCATTGTGGGTTCATAATGTGTGTTGTGCTTCCTGTTGCAGCTCACCCTGGTGTATCTGATGTAAATGCAAAATTTCTAGGTTTTGTGTACCTTGTGCTCTTGAAGAACCAAAGGATCATGTTCTACCTATAGACCTCCAAACAGTAATTTTAGACTCCTCTCCCAATTACATTCTGCTTCCCACACATTCAAATGTTTTGAAGTTACATCTTTTGAAGTTTAGATTATCAATTCAACCTCCCTCCTACAAATTTTGAAACACCTTTTTTACACAGATTTTAGGTGAAAATGTAATAGATACTTAGTTTATGTATCCCTTATTTTTTCTGGTTCCTACTTTATATGTTTTCCAAACTGATGCTTAATTTATCCATAGTTTTACTGTGCCATCTAACAGAGTAGCCACGGGCTCTACAGTCATGTGCTTTTTTCCATTTGTGCTTTATATCTCCTTGAGGTTGATTACAATCAAATCAATATTTTTAAATTATAGGATGCCATAATATTCTTGCTTTCTCAATAAAGTGTTTAGAGTGTCACCAAGTTTTGTTCTCATCAATAAAATCTGACCTACTTGCACTCCACATTGTAAATAATATTTTCAGCCTTTTATGTTTCTAAATTAGTAGCACTTAAAATAATATTTCTTATTAAACTGATTGTTCAAGAGATAATCTATTGATTTCAAAGACTTGCTGACTGCTGGCTGATCAGAGACCAACATCCATCTCACTTAACGATCTGCTCTTTGGTTAGTACTAACAATTTTTACCATATCTTTGAAAGCTGAATGCTTTGTCTTTTAATCTGTTCACTGTTTATTTTTTGATGATGTACAATTAGTCTGTTTTATTTGAGAAATCCCTTCCTCAAGTAAGTTTTTTTAATCAACAATGATAACACAAGCTGATCAGTATTTTTAATTACAGTGCTATGATTTGAGGGGAATGAGATAAATTATCATTAATTCAATACTAGTGTAAGTTCATAGAATCACAGAATCATAGAATCACAGAACCATAGAATCATAGAATCATAGAATGGTTTGGGTTGGAACAGATCTTAAAAAATCATCTAGTTCCAATCGCCCAACACAGACAGGGACACTTTCTACTAGAGCAAACTGCCCAAAGCTCCATTCAGCCTGGCCTTGAAGACTTCCAGGGATGGGGCAGCCACGACTTCTCTGGGCAACATGAGCCAGTGTCTCAACACCCTCCCTGTAAATAATTTCTTCCTAATAACTGATCTACTGTCTTTCAGTTTGAAACTATTCCCTCTTGTCACATTCATCCCCCAGCCCCTGTTTTTTTACTGGGGATTGCCCCAACCCCAAACCAGCACTTTGCACTTGGTCTTGTTAAACTTCTTGAGATTTCCATCAAATCTTGTCCCAGTTCCTCTGGATGGCATCCCATTCTTCAGAAGTGTCAACCACATGACTCACCTTGGTATCATCAGCAAACTTGCTGAGGGTGCACTCAATCCCTTCATCTATGCTGCATGAAGATATTAAATAACACTGGTTCCCATATGGACCCCTGAGGGATGATGTCCATAGGGACAGTGAGCCATTGACCTGTTGGATGCAACTGTCCAGCCAATTTCTTATCCACCTAACAGTCCACCCATTGAGTCTATGTCTCTCCAATTTAGAGAGAAGGATGTTGTGGGGGATTGTCAGAGGCTTTACAGATAAATGACATCTGTAGCCCTTCCCTTCTACACTGATGTATTCACCCCATCATAGAAGGCCACAGGGTTGGTCGGGCAGGACTTGCCCTTGGTGAGGCTGTGCTCGCTGTCTTGAATCACAGCTCTCTTCTCCATGTGCCTTAACACAGTTCCTAGGAGGGTTTGTTTCATGAATCTCGCAGGCAGAAAGGTGAGGCTGACAGGTTGGTGGTTCCCAGGGTGCTCCTTTCCCTATTTGAAGACTATTACAATGTTTCCAGTCACCTGGGATTTCACCTGAGCACTATGACTTTTTAATAAGCATGAAGAGTGTTTGACAACTACATCAGTCAATGCCCTCAGGATTCTGGGATACATCTCATTGGGTCCCATGGACTTCTGTACATTCAGGTTCATCTGTTGGTCATGGACCTGATCTTCACTTACGTTGGCAAACACTTTGCTTCCAAAGCTCACATCCTGCTGTCCATCTGCTCAGAGGTATGAGAAGAAAGGGTGACATTGAAGACAGAGATTAAAAAAGCAGCTGAGAACCTCAGCCTTCCCTTTGTCCATTGTTACTGGTTTTCCAGCACTGTTTATCAGGGGTGTTCACCTTCTTTTACCTTCCTTTTCTGATTAACGTACCTGTAAAAAGCCCTTCTCATTATTTTTTGCATCCCTTACCAAGTTCAGCTCCAGCTTTGCCTTGGTCTTCCTCATCCCTACACAACCAAGCTTCATACCTACAGAGCAAAAAAGAAGGTCATGTCTCAGCTTTCAAGAATTATAGGAAAGAATTGCAAAAGTGGAACTGACAAATATTTTGAAAATTACAGTCTTGCAAAAGTAACATGTTCCTCAAATGGATGCTGTTATGTGGGGCAGATGTGATGGAGATTGAAAATATATTCTCAACGATCAAGAAAATTTATTTAAAATTCCTCAGTTAAATATAAAATAAAAAATTTTATACTAAAGTATTTACATAAAAAATATAAAAAATTGTCTTAGCTTTTAGTAAGCATGACAGCATGGCAAATGAAACTAGTGTTCTAAAAATGGGAGTTACTATGAGTGAATTAGAAATCTCAATGGATTTAATACATTCAGGTGTGAGCAAGTTTGAAGGTACATCCCTGGATCATAAATAAGTAACATATGACAGTAAAATAGCAACTTGTTTTGACTAAGTTAAGCAATCAGAATAATGTATCTGGAAAAGGCCATGAAATGCCCATGGTTAAGACAAGAGTAAGACAAGATCCAGAAACATACAAGCCCACTAGCCTGATCGCAAAAATATTCAGAATTTTTATGCAAATCTTGAAGGAAAGTTGATTAAAGACCTTGGGGGGGGGGCTGAGGGGTGAAGGGAAGGGAACCTGTTACATGAACTCTGTAGCAGAATTGTGTTATACTAACCTGATATTTTGCTTTGATGTCTCGTGGACAATAGGATTTTGCTCAATATAAGCTACTTAGGTTTGGTTAAGCATTTAAAATAGCAGGACAAGCAAAATTGTCAATGAAATTGGAAAAATAGGCTTTAGCAGATGACCTGGAAAGAACTTACCTTAGCAATGATGCTGAAATAGCAGATATTTGCTCAAAGTTTCTTAGTGATGGTTCTGAAGGTTAAAGCTGGAGACACCCATTTTAGTAGAATAAAATAAAGCTTGGATTACTGTTGGGGTCCCTTCCCCCCACCATGTAGCCCTGGGAGAGGGGCCCTGGGGGGGAGACACGGGGTTTCCTAGGTCCTGGTCTGCCTCGTTCCCCATTGGTTGTTTTGTGTTCCCCTGCGCGGGCAAGAACCCTCAGGTCCCGTGATTGTAACAGTTCCTCGGCAACCTCTAGCCATGCGGCTGGAGAAATAAATATCTCTGAAACATCTAGCAAGAATCAGCCTATATATATTTCTTTTCCACAGGCCGCCTTGTTTGATATGCGTGTTACAGTAATCCCCACTGTAGCAGATTACCTCGAAGACTGGAGGCAAAAGGATAAACAGAATTAAAATCTATAAAAGAAAGTGCAGAGTAGTGTTTCTAGGTACCAGTATTTATGCAATAAATTTTAATGCAATCAGATGAAAAAAACCAGCTGTAATCACTGCAGAATTACTGTGAACCATCAGTATGCTGATGTGAAGAGTGTAGGCGTGATCTTAGAATGATCTGGGTGACATACTTTCTGTGAAATTATGAAAACTAATAATATCACAGCACAAGGAGTTGGTAAGACCCATATGAAATATTCTTAATAATGATCAAGGACACATTCTTTTACCATTAAATAATAGTATCACTGAAAATTTGGGGACAGGAATGAAGATAAAGTGAATGGAAAGATACCATCTGAGAAGGAACAAATAGAGCAGGGCTTAGATGGCACAAGCACAAACAGGTGGCTGCCTATGAACTGTAGAAAAAACTTTGCACCGCAACACTTCAGAGGAGTGAGTTCCAGAATACTCTGTTTGCAATAGTAGGAGACATAAATGAATGGCCCAGAAGGATCTTTCCTGTGCTGAGTCCTATAAAATAATTTCAGACTGGCCACTGTTTTCAGTATAACAGAATTAGTCCAAAGTTTCTCATATAGAGATATTCATTTTAGATAGCCATTACAATTCTGAGCTTCCTGAAATTATTTCAATATTAACTTCACTGAAAATATTCATAAAACTGTATTTGATGGAGAGGGCTATTATTTATAGGAAAATGTCAATAACAATATCAGCTAAAATTTCCCTTTGCATAATAAAGTAATATTTTGTATTTATTTTCCTCTTTAAGTTCTTTTTTCTGGTACTGAGGAAACTAGCATAGGCATGACTCAGAACTTCTGTGGTGAGGAATGGACTGAGGGAATATCGTTTCTTCTTTCCCATTTTGGCTATTAAATGATAAAGTATTCCGTAAGATGTCTTCATGTCAGAGGAGCTCTAAGAAACTGACAGTTAAGGTTGTGTTACAGGTACAGACATTAAAGTCAAGGGGCAGCTTTGCCATTTTTCTTTATACAGGTCAGAACAGTGCCACAGAAATATAATTTCACAGAAAAGCAAAAAAAATCATTTTAATTGCAGCATAAAATTCTTCTCTTAAAATAAAAGAATTCTTCAAGCAGAATGTTCTCAAAGAGCTTGGAACGTGATTTTTAATACTGACCTCATTTAAAGAAAGGAGTGTGTTCCTCACTTTAGTTCTGTTTAATCTTTATGGTACAGAGCTGTGTTTCAGAAATATTGTCCATATTTTTCTTTCCCCTTTTAAATTTGCTACCTTTTTTCCCTGATTAATTTATGAAAATGCATATTTGACTCCAATAGATATAGCATTATAAAAAGCCAAAGAAGAACAACAAGCAGATAAATTTAACAAGTAGGACTAAAGAAACAAAGAGAAAACTTTTAGATCTTTATTGTAAAGATAGAACAGCACTTAAACCGCATGATGTTCCTTTAAGATGTATTTGGTTTGTACAAATTTGCTCAATTTATAAGTACAATCTTACTAAAATCTGTGAGAGCTTCAGAGACAGTATGGTCCTAAGGAAAAAACTATGGCCTCAATTGCTTCTATGTAATACGGCTTGAATTTGCCCCTGAATGTCAACATTATCTCTAAAGTTCTCATTTAACACTGTGTCAGGTCTGGAATTAGTGTGATAATTGCACCTTTCTCCTTTCCTTTTTACTTTTTTTTTTTTTCCTTAAAGTGGATTGACTTTACCATTAAATCCAAGACTGTTAATGGCATTTGTGTATTGTGGGAAAAAATTAAAGCATTCTCACTAAAACAGAACACATAGAAGATAGAAGATGGTTGGCTTGAAGTGAATCTAAAAGCCAGAGCAGACTGTAACTAGGATGGAATTGCACTGGGTAAGGGTGCCTGAACATTGCAGCAACTAATTATAAATCAAATTATATCCATAGGGTCTCTGTCTACAAAGCTGAAGGGGAATTTCTCCAACTCCTTCAGTTCTAGATCGAGTTACTGTAAAACACAAGATCTCCAGGGATGCTGCTGCAAGTGAAAGGGGAAATATGGATTTTTTTTCAAGGTTTCCCTTCTGACACAAACCCCTCTGGGCCAAAAAACCCAAATTCATAAGAAATCAACTTAGCCATCATTAGTCATGAATGGCGAATACACATGACAGCTAGGGAATTTTGTTACAATAACTCCAGTTTACTAAAACTGTGCCAAAAATAAATGATTTCCTAGTTTGTAATTAAATTCACTCTCCACAAAATATGCAAATCATGGTGGGAGTTTTTCAGTATGATTCAGCTTTCAAATCTCAAGATCCAAAACCAGGCTCTAGGATGCTCTATTTAAACTGTCAGTTTCATAAATCTTAACCATTAATTAAAATAAAATGTAACATTTCCTGCAAATAAACCCAAAGTATGCTGTTCTAAGACTAAATTTAGAGATTGTTCCATTTTGACTTTAAAAGCAAAAACACAGTGCAGAGAGAGAGTGAATACCCTTGCATGCAATTACTCCACAGTTTAAATAATCAAGGGTGGAACTTCGACATAGATATCATTGTCAGGTCACTGAGCAAATGTGTATGAACAAGTTCATGGTCTCTCTGCCAGGCTGTTTCTCATCAGTTGGGACAAAAATATGCCTTTAGATTGTTAGCAAGGGCAATGAAGATACCTGAGTCCCAAAGATAGTCTAAAGATCTCTAAATGTTGTACCACAACCTTTCAACTAGTGTTACCACTTCTTCTACCTATATAAACCTACCAAATATGCAAGTACTTTTCATGGTGCAGAGTGCATAAACATCAGGCCACTTACAAGATGAGGTAAACCATCTACCCCCAAGATTCCTGGCTGATGACTGTGTGAGAAGGCTCCTGAATAGATTTTTGTGCAGGACTATATTATACTAAGGGGGAGACCTCTTCCATAACCCTTGACTTACCACCTGATGACTTCTCCTGCACTGTGTTTTTGCACAATTATTTTAATTATTTGTTTTGCTAAAAATAAAAGTATTGTTGTAGTAGAGAACAAAGTATGTCTCAAAGTGGGTAGAATTACAGTATTTTGAGGAATGCATAAGAACATTTGATCAAAGAAAAGAAAGCACCCCTCAAGAGACCTGTACTCTATCTGATGTATTTTTCAGAGCAGTCCCTCTTTGAGAGCGCTGTGGACTATTCTGCACTGTGTATATGATTTGATTAAAGCTACCTGCAAACTAGTGAGATGCAACTCTTCACTGCCGGCATAGTGCCATACACCACCTGTCTCTTTTGTTATGCCTCATATGTTGTCTTTGAGCTCACTATAAACATAGAGAAATAATTTCTCTAGATAAAAAGCAAGTTGCTTCATATACCTGTAAATAATGAATGTAACATACATAACTCTGAGGGACAGTAAATATAGTAGGGAATTTGAACTTGGACTCATATTACACTCTAGTTATTTATATTGTGTCATATATCTTACTGTGTGATATATCTTACTGTTGAGATATGTGATGGTCAAAAAACACCCACATTTTCTGAGAAAGGGCATTATCTTAGCTTAGTTACATCCCTATGGGACTTCTCCAAAGTGCTTCTATTATAGAGCAATGCTCAAATGGTATTAGGCTTTCCTGATTAGTCAAGTAATCAAAAGATGGCTGCTTACGTGGAAATGTGACAGCACTGTACAGTATCTATTTGCTCTTGCATAATTTATAATTCCTGCCACAATCTATGAAATACAGATTCATAGAAGTCAAGTTGAAGTGTTTAGGTCCATCCTTAGTTTAGACTGTATTTCTCCATTCCTCAGGAGAGTTGGTTTCCTTTCTCTATACATGCACCTTTCAACTTTGAAATTACCTCTTACCCGGTATCTATTGAAGATAGAGTTTGGTCATTTTTAAAGCCAGCATCACCATGTACATCTCTTGTTCTTAGATTTTCACTAGCCATCATTTTTGAAATTTAATATTATGATAATCTCTTTTTTGTTTTCTTAATTTCAGCATCTGTGTGAGTATGTGTGTGTGTGTTGGGGCAGGTGGGGGCAGGGAGATATGAGTGTGGGGATTGTAATGTCAAGTATTCAACCATGTCAGTTATTAAATGTCAGCTTTTCACATTTTCAACCTTTTATAGACTTCCACTGATGTCTGTGTAAGTGACACCAATAATAGAAAATAAGGATAATTTCTGTAATTTGGAAGCAAAATTTTCTGACTTCACCTGTTCCCATAGGATTTTGTTTGAATGCAAAGCAGGTATAACAAAAAGCCCATTCTGACCTTGGAGGTGACCAAAAACTGAAGCAGATAGACTTTAAGAGTCTGATTTCAGCCTAGGTAACCCTTTAATTTTGAAGAGACTTAAGACATGGACAAATATTAGATTCATGTACTTATCACTAATATGTAAGTGCAGACTCCTTGCACATATTTAATTATAAATGAAGAGAGGGTGAGGAGAAGGAAAATAGTACATCTCTAATTAATTACAGATACACAAATATACATTAACATATGTACACATATGTACAGACATTTAAAATTTTCCCTTCCCTCAAATATATAGGCAAGCATGGTTTTTTTTCTTTAGGTTCTAAAAATTATGAGTCTTCCAAAACTGCCCTTGGAATCTCTCTATATGAAGACTATCTAACTTTAGAATGATACTTACACATTATACATGGTTATTAAATAATTATATTTTAACTGACCTTTGGAATCAATGAGACTACTAATTATAAAGCAATAAAATCAGATTTGGGCTTCACAAAAATCTTAAGCTGAACAGAATGAGTCACGGAATCACGGAATGGTTAATGCTGGAAGGGATTACTGGTCGGCTCATCTTATCCCAAGGAGGATCTTCCTAGAGAACACTGCATCGAATTGCATCCAGATGGTTCTTGAATATCTCCACTGAAGGAGCTTCCACAACCTCTCTGGGTAACCTGTTCCAGTTCACAGTCACACACACAGTAAAGAAGTTCTTCCTCATGTTCTTGTAGAACTCCCCATGTATCAGTTTCTGCCTTATTGCCTCTTATCCTATTGCTTGGCACCACCAAGCAGAGCCATCCCCTTAACACCCTCCCTTGAGGGCTGAACTCTATCTGCCTTTCATCATAAGAGAGATGCTCCAGTCCCCTCATCATCTTTGTTGCCCTCAACTGGAATTACTCCAAGAGCTCCATGTTTCTTCCTTGGGGAGCCCAAAAATGGACACAGTACTCCAGAACCAGCCTCACGAGAGCCCCTTTTTATTGCTGTCAAAAAGAAATGTAGGTTAGCTGGAATTTTGAGCATTAATCTTGCTTCACGTCACTTATCTTCAAATTTTAATGAAGTTAACGATTGTAGAGGATACTTAGTACTTTGTAGGAATTCTTAGGCAACTCATGGGAATATGTTCTTTGTTAATTATACTTTCTTTGATCTTCAGTATTTAAAATTCAGACCCCCCATCTTGTAGACATTTATGCATGAGAATGGTTTTTCACATGTACACAGCATAGCTAAACTCAGTGGAGCTATTCAGGTATCAGAGAGTTTAAAGAGCGGAATCATTGACTAAATATCTGCACCAGTGGAAGCCAATCAAAATTTTATCCAAATAGTTTGACCAATGTCATAGCAATTTCTTGCAATGTTGTTGTGACATTAAAATTAAAAGGGTGTATTAAATGTAGAGTGAAAATTCGAGCAATATAAATGCAAATTTTATTTGCATTACGGAATTAGACCTCTCTCTTCCCCATTTCAGGTGAGGATTTTCTTTTAAGACTGTCTGATAAGAATAGCTGGTCTTGAGGAAGAACAGGCTTTCAGAAGGAAGGCTCAAGGGAAGAACAGGGTGGAGAAGAATGAGGCAGCCAGAGCCCAAAGCACTTGGCTAAACTGTTCTGCATCTTTTAAGGAAGGTATTTCCTCTCTTAAAGCTTTCAAGTTTTGATTGTTACCTTATGGGGTATGGTAAGAAATTATTTTTTAAAAAAATTTTAAACATACAATCATCACAACTGATGTACATTGAATTTGAAAACAGATTCCTATAACCAATTTCCTTTAAGATTTAAGTGAGTTCTAATATTCTGACAAAACGATAATTGATATTTACTATTTAAGTTGTGGAATAAAAATGCTGCGGTTAAGAGATGCTTTGAAAGTTACTTTTAAGACACAACCCATGTTCATTGGTGGGGTAAATATATGATGGAAATTTTCAAGATGTCCAGTGAGACACTTCAATCTTTAAAGCCTACTTTAGGTCTCTGTGAGACCAAGGAAATGTATGCAGAATTTAGTTGCCTGCTCCTCCCAGCAGCCATCCTGTGTACTTTAAGGATCTCCTGCTATTGACCAGGAAAGCTGTGATTTGTACCCATGAAATATTTGAAAACACGTTAAATCAGGAGTCAGCTTGCAAATTTATTTGCAACCAAAGGCAGATCTGCAGAGAAGAAAAGACGTCATGGCAAACTCCACAACAGCAATAAGGATAATAGTTGTGGAAATGCCTTACTCTGGGGCACTGGGTTTCCTAAAATTTCCTAAAAATCTCTGCAAATCTTCTTTATTTTGCCTGGGGAAAGCTAGGTGCCTTAAAGTCAGCTCCAAACCAGCCCGAAAAACAGTGACCCAGAGAAATTCAGCCCTGTCAGAAAAGGCCTTGAGGGGGACGAAGTGGTGAGAAAGCGGTTGTCATGCACCTTGCCATGGATATCAGGCTTCTGACTCCTGGCTCCACGAGACAAGGTATTCACTGTCCACAGACCAGGAAGACAATTTCTGAAGACACGTTCAAATCTCTTTCTCTCAAAAAAGTGAGAAACTAGTTCACTTCTTTTGCAGAATCACTACCTACAGGTCTCCTTTTCCTTCAAAACCTTAGGCAGGCTACATAGCATGTGGAAGACTGATAGTTTTTCTTCTGTTTAAGATGTCTCAAATAATTTAAAATGACCACATTGAAGAATTACATCTGGGATACATTTACAATGATAAGGGTAAAAGAGAGGGTACATGTACATCCTTGTACCTTCTCTTAAAATTTATGTGTTTCAGCGCAGAGAATGAAAATGAAGAGATAGTCGTGAGAAACTAACATAGAAAGAAAATATGTTATCCAGAGAGTATAGCAAGATACAAACTAATTTAAAGATTGGTTTGACATGGTTTCTTATTTGTATTTCCTTTATTTAGCATTTTCAAAGATAGTCCTTGATGATTTCAGCCGAATTTTGTAAAGATAGCATGTTATTAATATTAAGTAATTTAATAAAAGCTAATTCTTATTCACACTTACGGAAAATCGAAAGCAACTCTGTTAAATATTCTTTTTATCTCATATTTATAGAGCATATACATTATTTCAATGCCATTTCAAAGAATTTTAGTGCTGATACACTTGCACATGTTACACTTATAGAATGTAATGGGAAATGATATATCTGAAGCAAAAGTATAATTTTAAAACATGCAGAAGAAAGAGCCAGTGAAAATAACATTACTAAAAAAATCTAGTGACTACTCCCTGAAGGTGTCACAGGCACAAACAAATGACCTTATTAAGTTTTTCTTATTTCAGCTATTTCAAAATGCGTTGGAATATTAAATTTTTGAAGTTACTTCTGCAATTGTTACAGATGAATTAAAATTCTTTCTTTAGCTATATTGTTTTCTTCTTCCAAAACTTTGGTTTTGAATAAACTGGACTTCACCAACAGTCTTCCCAATGTAGCCCAGACTTCATGGATAGACTTTGTCGTGGTTCTCAGCTGTCCGTGTTCCTAATAGTCCAGACTGGGGGCCCATAATTTAGAATATCGTTCTACTGGCTCATTTGTCAAGTTTTAGTAGTTTTTTTTTTCCTCCAAGAAAATCAAGCCTCTCAAGAGAAGTAGGCTATACAAAACCTAGATTTTATCCAGACACGGTGATGAGATTTACCTGGAGCATAAACTTGGACGAAGTATCTGAGTAGCACTGTAAAGTTTAAACAGAGCCTGCGGGAGTCCATAAATGGCTGTGTACTCTTTATTGAGGTCAGTGAACACTGAAGAGAGGGCTAAAATGGGGTGATTGTGTCTGGGGAAGAAAAACAATTTAAATTTCCTGGGAGACACTTCAGATATTCTAATTTAGCAACTACCTGCTCCTTCAGAATAAAGTGGGTGCTTAGACAGAGAAAATAGACCCATGAAAGCTATTAAATTATTACCTTAATACATATAGATATAAAACTAGCTGTAATAATACATTCTTGGTGACTAGATGTGGGTGGAAGTGACCCACAACAGACTTTTTATGTCTTTCTGTGCTATGCCTCAAGTCACACATTTTATATAACTCCAGTACCAAGCCAAGGGTTCCTTGGTCAGAAACGTAAATTGCTTCAACAAATGCATGTTTTTACCTTTCATCACCATGACTAAAGGAGTGTGTTTCCACTAGCCCAGCTTACAGCAAGAAAGTTTACAAAGCAATAGAAAAAGTCTCCAGTTCTCTGTAACGAGCTTTAGACCCAGGCAGCAGGTTTTAATGTAGTGTGGCATGTTTTCGAGCAAGGTGGTGACATATATAAATAATCTTTCTGACTGCCTTGGTTTCCATTAAAGATTATAGAGTGTAGGTGTGGTTGTCTAGCAAGTCAGTGGCTGTTTGGGATTGCAGACAAAAAATCAGAGTCTTAGAGGGCAGTGTGAGAAATAAATTGTAACAGCTCAACCTCCCTAGACTACATCTTTCATCAGCTCCTGGTAATGTTTAAAGATTGAATTAATCTAGAAAAAAAAAAATTGTTTGTCCATAGGTCAGCTTTTGGGCAATTTTCTTGATATTTGTGGGGCAACTTGAGCTCACAATTCAAAGTTTTATTGCCTGGGGCAATACTTCTATCTTGATGTGACTACAACCTAAATAAAACAAGAGGGAATGGATTTCATTTTTGATGCTGCAAGCTATTTACAATGTTCTAGAAAGGTATTTCAGAAAACAAATCTCTGTACTGTAACCAAACACAGACTTAAAATGGTTGGAATTGACTAGAGCAGTCAGTCATGAGCTCTAATGTGCATGTGTCCTAGGTTAACTTTTGCAGCAGCCAGGAGGAGCACGCCCAGGATCCTGGAGTTACTCTGTACTGCTGCACCCCACACAAGGGGATTGCTTCTTTTTCTGGTTAGCTGGAGTGTGTGGCTGGATAGTGCTGGGTTCCACATGGAGAGCACTCGAATGTGAATCATTTGTCTGTCTCATACACTCTATTATTAGTATTGTTGCTACTGTTAATTTTTTATATTTCATTGTTGTTTCCAGTAAATCTTTCTTATCTTAATCTGTGGTCTTTGCCTTTTGTGCCCCCAATTCTCCTCTCTGTCCTGACAGGGGCTAGTGGGGTGGAGAGTGGGTGAGTCCCACGTGTTTTCAGTGGGAACTAAATTAGGGAATACCATTCCTAAACTACAATAACATGTTGCTTTATCTTGCCACCAACCTTAAAATGCTACCTATCTGGCCCCCTGGCATGAGGTGTGGAAAGCATCAAAGTAATGTCACTGTAATTGAAGTCAATGACAACATTTTTCAACCTTTCTGGACAAGGGCACCCAGAAGAGGATATTTCACCTATTCACCATTGCCACAGTGCTATATCTCACATACAATTAGACTACAGGACAAAAAGCTCTATGGCTCTTGCACATGGTGTCTGCTTCCAGATTATTCCCACTGATTTTTCCTCTGCAGCTATGTGCAAGAATGTTGCTGCCTGTTGGCACTTGTTCACGCAGTGCCCCTGTGGCCTGTAGTCATTCTCTTTCTGATATTCAGTCTATTTTGCATTGCGCTCCTTAACCTGGTGACATACTCTTTTCAGAATATCACATATTAGAGTCCCCACCATTTTACAATAGAAAAGTTGACACTTTTGATTTAGCCATAGTTACACAGTAAGTAGAATACAGAACTTGAAGGGGGAGAGTCTTGTATAGTTAAATTTTGTGTAATTAAAACAATTAATGATAACAATTGAATGAGAAGTGAGAGCCCACTAGGAGTACAGGATTCAGTTCTGGGCTTCTCAGTGTGAGGAGGATATGCAGCTACCAAAGAGAGCCCAGTGAAGGACCACTGTGGCATTAAAGGGGTGGGAATATTTCTCATGTGAGGAAAAACTGAAGGAAACATTTTTTCACTGTGGGGTGACTGAACAGGGGCACAAGTTGCTCACAGAAGTTGTGGAGTCTCCATCCCTGGGTTTATTCAAAAGCTGTCTGGACATGGTCCTTCACAACTTACTTCAGGTGATCCTTTTTAAGCAGCAGATAGTAGGAGAAGATGACTTCCAGAGGTTCCCTTACAGCCTCAACCATTCTGTGGTTCTGTGATTCTGAGAAAAGCAAAGAACTGTATCTTAACTACACAGAATTCCTCAAAAGATATTTAGGAAATAATCCTATTAGAAAAGAAATTCAAAGGAGTGTGTTTACTGAAAGCCTGAAAAGTGAATCAAAACTTGTAAAGCATATTGACTACCAAGAGGGTTAGAAAGGCAGCAGAATGAATATATCTTGAGGCTGTCCCTCTTTATGCACTCACATCTGAGCCTGTGTGCTAACTCTCTCTCACTTCTTTGTAGCAGAGCGAAAGAGTAATTGACATTCTAGTTAACATAGGCTGAAAAATGACCTTGATTCGTCACTTTGTCCCTGGCTTAGCAGGGTATCAGGGTTAAAGAAGGTCACTTAATTCAAAATCTGCCAATATTTTATCCTAGCAAACACCAACAAAATGACTGCAATACTTTAATTTTTATATTGTTTACTAGTTAATAAATTGAGGGAATTCATAGACCAATGTTCAAAGAATTAGGTATTTTTTTCAGACTTTAACACATTCTCTGTATAGTTTTTCTTTTAAAGCCAATTTAACATTATATATTTTCAATTATCTATTCTGGACAATTGTCTGGCAAAAAAGACAGTTGTGATGGCAACATGCCTAGTTTTTGTGTTGCTGTGGTGTGACAGACTGGCATTTCTCTGTCAGTGTTACTTATATCTAAAAAAGGAGTGGGTTTTGAGTAAAACATGGAAATGAAAGATAGCATATGTAGAATAGACCTGGTTTTATTTTTGCTGTGCTTGAATTCAAGTTATTATATGTTTCCCACACTTTAGTATCCAGAGAACGTTTACTACATGCAAGTACTGAAAGAGGTAGAAATACACTCTTCATTGTGTAGGTGTCTAGGAAGACTTTACATAACTGGGAAATCCTGCCAGAGGTGAGAACTTGAATGCTTTTGCTAGTACAGCCACAATACAACAAGGAGTCTACAGTACTGACCTTTAAATTGTGGCAATTAGAAAATCTCTGCACATTTCAGTGTATCATCTTACATTTGTTGAATCTGCTATGTATTTCCTTCCAACACTGAAAGGGAGAAATCTCATCATTTCTAACAGAGGTTGTCATTCTGACATAAAACTTTGCGACAAGAAAGAGGATTTCTGGAAAACATCTGCTGCTGTGGAACTGTGTTGAAAATGCTAAACAAATTAAGAACCATACAAGGAAAAAAACATTAGAATGTATTCTTATACACGTAATACCTTTTTCTATGCCTTTTAAAATTTGAAGAAATATTGTATTTTGTGAAGTGAGTTGCACATGGCAACCTGACTGGCTTCAGAAAAAAAAAAAGAGAAGTGTAGTCACACAGAGATTGCTACATGTGAACCTTGCAAAAAAAACCCAAAACAAAACAAAACAAAGGTTTTGTAGGTCACTAGGAGGAAAATATAAGCTACCTAAGAAACAAAAAGGAAACTGTAGAAAACATCTAAATCTTGAGCTTTCATATAATAGATGATAACAGAAAAGTAACGTGGTAAGGAAATGGTTTGAAAAGAAGTGATAAAAACCTATTATGAATATTTCTAGAGTTAAAGTTAAAAAACTAACAAGTCTATATATATCCACAGCAGTTAAAAGGAGTGACACTTCTTAACATGATTTGACAGCATTGAATGACCAGAGAAAATGCTGGGATCTGTCTCCAAATCCTGGCTGTGCATTAAATCAGGCACACTGGGAAAACCCAGAGGTGAGAAGTGTAGATGGAATGGAATCAACTGGAGAAATGGAAAAGGTGGATGTTTTCTTCATTTGCTGCCTTGAGTGCATGATTAGCATAATTAATCTATATTTTTTGCACTGACCCAGTGAGGGAGTGATTCTCTGATGCACCTGGTGAATAAAGGGATTCAGTAAACTAAAGGAGGTAATTGCTAATGCAGCTACATTACAGCCTTTGTGAGTTGCAAGCAGGTGCTTTCAACTCATCATAGCTGCCTACATCTTGGGGAAAAGACAGGAATATGATTTGGCTGCTTATGGCCTGACCCATGTCCTGCAGAGCTCATAGGTGGGAATGCAATGACTGCAGAAGCGGAGTGGCTGCCTGATGGCATAACTGGTGGAAAACAGTAGCTGATCAGTGTCTTTCTGCAGAAGCAAGTTTTATTGCTCCTAGGCATGAGGGAATCTGTCAGTTCAGCCTTTCCATGCTTCTTCTTTCTTTCACCTTCTTTCATTTTAAAAGCAAACTCTCTAAAGAACTTCAGGTGGCATCATACATTAAAAGCCAAGGATTAATTTTAAATACCAACGTTTTAGCAAGCACACGTGCAAGTGAGCAGTACTGAAAGCTCCCAAAGAGACTGCATTGAAAGGCCATTTCTTTACAATTTTGTGTCCTTAATACAGGTGAAGAACTAAAAAATTCTATTTGGTGTGCAGCTTCAGGAAAACCTCTATTTTACACTTTTCAAAAGCAAGAAGCAAATTACAAAACTCACATGATTCAAAACACTATTTTTTGGAACATAAGTTTTGATGTGTTTGGGTTGGGGTTTTTTTTTTGTTTGGTTTGTTGAGATATTTAGTTGTACTGAACAGGAAAGAACAGTTTTGGATTTCCATTGTAGAACTTTGAAATTTACAAACAGTAAGAAAGGAGGGGAAAAGTAAATTCCTCAGTGAAAATGGCTATTAGTTTACATCCTCAAACTTGGAAGCTTGTACATGTGGAAGGAAGGGCTAGAGATCAACATTGCCAAGAAAATAGAGAATAAAAACAAAGACATTCCTTCAAAAACTTCATTAAAAGACAGTAGTTGAAATACGTGTCTAATTTATGAAGAACAAAGTTAGTTACTGAAGTAATTTATAATTCGAGATTGTAACTTTTTTTGATTGACTGATTTTGATAAATTTCAGGATTAGTTTAGTGATCTTTGTATGCTACTGCACTGTGTATATGTTTAGAGAACCAGGATATAAAACATAAGGGAAGTTTAAGGCAAGATAAAAAGTGAGATGCAGACAATTTGGGTATGAAATATTCACTTTTATTTACATAATCTCATTCATTCATGCATTTGTTTTCCTCAATAGCCTCTTTCTCTTTTAGTGGTATGATAGAAAATGTATTTAATGTGGGTTAATATGAAGAGATATTTTAGAAAAATTCTAATTTCGATTTGGCACTAGCATAGGTTAGAATGAGAAAAAAGGATGTTAATGGATATTGTACTGAAAAATGGAAAAAGAACAGCACTCCAATGACTTAAAGAAGGGCCAACAATTGCTCTTGGCTTTGGGAGGTGACACAGATATGTACTATATAGATCATTTATTATTTCATACATATAACTCACTACGTCTTCCCAGATCTTTTCTTTCAATCCTATTATTTTATATGCCATAGAAATATTTGCACCTTCTCATAGAAAAACCATATACATATATTCATGCCATTTCTTCCTTTATTTTAAGGGATTAAATTTCTCAAGGAAGTGATAAGATTTTCGGAGTTGGACTCTGGTATGAATAGCTGTCAAACACATAGTACTTCCTGCAACTCTTTTACATTGCAAAAAAAATTATGTGCATGTTAATTATATAGGTAAAAGTCAGGGTAGATCTTCCAGCCTACAAATACTGTGGTTATACGCCCACAGCATTGTGACATAAATGATCAAAATAATGCTTAGGGTCCTCTCATTGCAGATTCATTTGGTATTCATTAGAGTATCACTGATCAGAATGATTTCATTTGGTATTCAAAAATGCCATATGTTTCGCCATAGGTATTCATGGACACTTAAAATAGATTGCTTCTTCCCTCTGTTGAACTCTCTGATGACACACTGATGCAAAATGCATTTGCACTGACAGAGTCCCTCCCTGCTTACCTGGCAACAGAAGGGCAGCTCTTCTCTAATATCTGAATTAGTAATATAAAGATTCTTCCCCTCCCAAACAAATGGAAGGCTGCACTATTTAAAAAACAAAACAAAACAAAACAAAACAAACAAACAAAAAAAGAATAATTTTATTTTTCTATTTAAATAATGAAGGTGTGGAAGAACTTGGAATTCTGAGACAGAAATAGAAAATGTTCACTTTCCAGTACTTCCTTTTTATTACGAAATAATCATATGTCATATAGCTAAGATATGTTAGAAGGAGAAGGCTTTGGATTAAGCAAAAACCCAAACAGAAACACAATTTAGGACCTTAGATTTGCTTTTGCTTTTGACTCAGCAAAAAATCTGCTGTTTCTTTTCTTAGTCTGTCT
Source organism: Corvus brachyrhynchos (assembly GCF_000691975.1). NCBI lineage: Eukaryota > Metazoa > Chordata > Aves > Passeriformes > Corvidae > Corvus > Corvus brachyrhynchos. The sequence continues at coordinate 6,052,715 of NW_008238355.1, forward strand.
CCATTTATGCAAGCTAAAGGATTCCTGATTGACATGAAGTGAACTTCAGTACCTACACATACCTTCCTACCTGCCCCTCTGCTGAGTTTATGCAGGTCTAAGGTAGAATAAGCAGAGTTTAATTATTGATCATAGGTTAATCTATTAGAAACCATTTCCTCTGTCAGAATGCTGCATATTCCTGTTTGTATTGCCCTGCATTCCTGAAGCTAAATTTTCACGGCTAGATAGATGAAAAAATGTTGCCTTTCTTTTCTTGTTTATTCTGGTTTAAAAGTAAACTGAAATTCTTTTCTGCTTCTTTTATTTCCTGGGTAAGGAAAAAGAAGAATTTATTAGACTCAGTATTTTCATGTTCTTATGTTCAGCAAAGTTACCTGGAAGTGTAGAAGCCTTTTCTGTACTTCCAAAATACTTGAGGGTTACGTATCCCTGATGAGTTTCATGTAATCGTGCTTCCTTGCTTTAAAAGTAGTTGGACAAATATAGTCTTCCTTAAGGTAGATTGAACATTGAACATGATTAAACTACTCCAGGTTATAAATGCTTCAATATGTAAAAGTTAAATTCACTTTAATTCTCATAGTTTAACTTCTTAAAAATAAAACAGTACCTTGACTGTTAATGATAAAAACTGAAACACAAATGTCAAGAGTCAAATGTTTAAGTCAAAAGGGAATGGCTTTGTAAAACTACAATATTTTCCTTAATTTTTCAAATATCTCTTATTTTCAGCCTCATGTGACTTCAACACAGATTCAGGCTACATTTTCTGTTTCTTAAGCCAGTGACCATCCCTATTATCAAATAGGTATTATTGTAACAGGGTTTTTTAGTTGGACATAGAAACATTTCCTTCCCGGTAGCATATAGGAAATGTGTTTTCCCTTCAGTGAAGAAGAGTTTTGCAATTTCTTGCATGTCCTGCAGAAGTCATTATTGGATTGCAGCATATCATTAAAATACACTTTCAGATCTAGTTGTTAGACACTGCTGAATTAACAAGAAAGAGGGAAGTCCTTAGTGAATGTCAAGGATCTCACTAGATCTTCCTTTTTTCCCCATAGTTTCCTGAATAAACCTTCTGCCTGCCTTTTTTTTTTTCCCAAAAGGAAATGCCATGAGTTACGCTCTTATGTCCATGTTCAATGAATAAAGCTTCTTCATTAATAAAAGTACTGAATGATGAGCACCATAACTAATCTAAATCTATTTATCATATTTGAGTCTTAATCTCTAGAAATTTCATATTCTTTCTGAAAAAAGCTGTCAATCTATGAAGGGAGCAGCCCTAGTACTCAATTTTGACTTCAACCTGAGTGCTAAGTCTTCTAAGGCACTTGAGTTATCAGAGTTCTGGTTCCTCTTTCTCAAAATGGGGGTGATCTTGGACACTTTAGAGTGAAATTAAATGCCAGATAATGGTTTTAATTTTTTTTTTAAATTTGTATCCTCCTAATGATTATCCTGTTCCCCAAAAGCAAATAAAGAAAGTTAGGCGTGAAGGGACATCAGAAAGTAATTTTGTATAACATCCCACTTGGATCAAGGCCAGCTGAGATCTAATTTTTCAGGACCCTACCTAATTGAGAATAAAATAACCGGAAAGAACATCATGAACCCATAGGACTTCATGGAGTGCATTTCTCTACCTCAGCTGTCCTAAAACAAAGCTGTGATGTTTATGAACTACAAAATACTGTGCAAAAATATGAGTCTCACACTAACACTTTTATAGATTAATATTGTACTTGAAATAGAAAAAAGATTGAAAAAAATAACAAGCACAAATTCAAAGATACTAAATAACGCTGGCAAGCACTCAGAGGCAGTCCATTTCTGACAAATAATTAAAACAAGGGATATCTGTCTTAATTGTTAATTGTCTTTATGGTACCTTCTTCCCTTCCTGACTTCACACAGATTTACCCCATGCACCAGTGCAGGCTGGGAATCAACCTGCTGGAGAGCAGCTCTGCAGTGAAGGATCTGAGGGTCTTGGTGGACAAGCTGTCCACCATCCAGCAATGTGGCCCAGTGGCCAAGAAGGCCAATGGTATCCTGGGGTGCATCAGGAAGAGCATTGCCAGCAGGTCAAGCAATCCTGTCCCTGGTGAGGTCTATCAGGAGTGCCGTGTCCAGTTCTGGGCTCTTTGGTACAGGACACAGATGGAACTCAGCATTGCTTTTATATACCAGCTTGGTACAACAATATTTTAACTGCAGAGGCTTTAAGTAAGTTTTTCTCAGAGTTTTTTGGAGTGATTTTCATTTCATCTTTTTGAAATTTATTTTGCCTAGTTCAAACCCGTACATTTTGAGTGATAGTTTGTCTGAAGGTGTCTATTGCTGTTAAACCTGAAGGTTCTTAAAAGTAAGTTTGATGCAGAGAGACTATATTTGTTTACTGAGGTCTGCTGTTGTCTGACACCTTGGAAAGAGAACTCAACATCGTCTCACATATCATGTTAAATTAGAAGAGAGTTCTCCTCTGTATGATGCTTTTCGCACAGATCTGAAATTGACAATATCAAATTATTGACTCAAGTAAAAAATCAGCAGTAATAGATGAAAATTAACAGTAGAATGAGAAGGTGCTTAATGAACTCCAAAAGAAACAAGCTGCAGCAATTTTTCTTCCTGTATCCTGGTGAACATTGCTTAAAACCATACTCAAGAAAGTGAGAGAGAAAAATTCCCTACGGGATCATTGTTCTCCCCTCAGAGGCAGAGCTCCTCTGAGCTCAGAAATTCCACAAATATAATGTCTTTGAATGAGAGGAAGAAATAGGGAGAGTCCTGTGGCAATGAGTAAGGCAGTATTGCATTGCCTCTTCCCACTGAGGACAGAAAGAGAACATGAAGCCTAATTTAAAGAATGTAGGAAGTCTGAGGCTGAGCTAGGATCTGAGTTACTATCTGTGATGTTTTGTCTTCTCTGATATTTCAGCCAGATCATCTTAATGATACAGTAATTTGTTTTACCCACTCTACTGCCATCTTCACCATACTTCATTGGGATAATGTCCTGATTCTGTCCAGGACATTCTGTTAATTTTTGCACTAGCCAGGAGAGGCCATGGAAAGGACATGGAGGTTATTCTATACCACCTCACATCATTGTCAGATGTGGAGGGAAGGGAGTCTCTTACAGTCTGGGTAGCATAGCAGTGGTCATGTTGGGTAGGGCTCTGCAGTGAGCATTTTCATGTGAATCACTCTATCTCTTTTGTAGATTTTGTTATTAATATTGTTGCTGTTGCTGTTACTTTTCTTATCCCATTGCTGTTCCCAGTAAATAGCTCTTATCTCAACCCATGACCTTTGCCTTTTGTGCCTCCAATTCTCTCCATCCCGCTGCAGGGGAGGGGTAGGGAGTGAGCAAGTGTCAGCATGGTTTGGAAAGTCTTACTGGGAGACAGTGTTGCCATAAAGCAAAGTAAGGTCAAAGGACATGTTCAGGTAATTCAGTTTTTAGGATTAAAATGGCAAGATGGACATCATCAGATTCCAATGGATGTGGTCAACAAAATAGCAGCTATGTCCCCACCAACCAGCAAGAAGGACACACAGTCAGATTGCAACCCTCTCTATCAAGTGACGTGGAAGAAGAATGGGCTACTGAAGAAATTTGTAACAACCGGCAGGTGGATTAAACTGCCAAGATTAAGGTGTCTCAGGTGGATCTGGATTGGCAACATAACAGTGAATTATTTCTGACTTGGTTGACCTATGACACCTCAGGAAGCGATGCAACATTACAGATGGGCTCATGATTCAGGCATGTTCTTACCATGATCTTTACCTTTTTTGCCTCCCATTCTCCTCTCCATCCCACCACAGGGGGAGAGGGGGGAACAAGAAAGCAACATGTGGTTTGAAGAGTCTCAGTGGAAGCACTTAACTGGGGAGTACCAGTCCTAAACAATGACATAAACAGAACACCAGAATCAAACAGTACCTTGCACACAAAAGGATTCCTTGGTTGCCCTACTTGAAGCTTATGTAATCCACATCAGCAATAACTTGTGGTTGACCATAGTGTCACCAGAAGGCCTACTGGAGAATAAAGTCATGTTCCACTAACTCTGCTAATTATTTCTTCCTGTTATGACTCCAAGAAAAAATGACAGCAATACATGACTACATTCTGTCATAAACACAACCACTCTGTTACTTAAAACCAGTAATTTTACTCCCTTTTTCTCTGTAATTCCATGAACCTTCATGCTGCAAAACCTCATGGAAGTCCTGGTATTGATGGTTGTTCACCACTTCCAAAAAATTTTTGCACTCTTCCAGAAATCATCACCTAAAGAGAGATGAACACCTAGGCAAAAACTAAGTAAGCACAAAAGTGTTTAGTTTTTCATTAATTAAAGTCCTGAGGTCACTGATGCTCAATCTATAATTGCCCAGTGGGAAGAAATTAAGAATCTAATAGGGAGTGATTATTGCTAAATATTGACAACAGAGTTGGCACTTCAGTCTGTATCAGAAGCGTAAGTCTAAATTTGTATTTAGCTTACAATACAACCATTTTTAGCTCTCATCTTTCCGAATGGCAATGTGCCTATTTGTCCACTGAGATTTACTAGAGGGTGTATGTTGTGGTTACACTTTATCTTCTTCACTGTTTGTGGAGAACCCACTTAGTATTATATACAGAAAAGTTGCATAAGTACATACAAACATTCACAGCGCTGCCTCCTGCCCACACTTCTTCTGAAACACCCACTGAAAAATAGTAATGGTAATTTATCAGTGTGGTCAAAACACGCTAGCCTGCAGAGCTAATGTGATGCTTGGCTATCAGAGCATATATTAATAAAAATAAATAGTTTGCATGTTTATTAAAAAATATTGGTGCATATGACCAATGTCTGGCCTTATGCTAGAGTTCAATTATTTTAATAATTACTGTTATATAAGCACAACGATGCATTCACTGTGGTCTAAGCCAGAGCCATATATCAGTTGAAGGTTTTCTACTCCAAGGATGTGATCAGGCACTCATTTGCTCTGTTTCTAGCTTGTGTGGCTACATCATGGTCAGAAATGTCTTTATAAAACATTTTTTGTTGTTGTTTTTTTTGGTTGGTTGGTTGGTTGGGTTTTTTGTTTTAATCTTTAGGTCAATGAAAATAATTTGGTCTAGCAAAATACCGGGTAAGGGTTTGGAGCCTGATCAATCATCCAGAGATGAGGAGTCCTTTCCACAAACATCCAACAGGATGTAGCATATGAGTGCTGGAAATACAAATGCTTCCCTAATAATGAAATCTAGCTTTGTGGTAATGAGATATTACCTTCACTTAGTAGTAGTTTGTTGGAATTCCCTGTAACAGGTGATCAAATCTATATCCTTCCTCACCTGTCTTTTTGACCTTGTAACTAACTGAACCATTACAGGCAGAACAAGAAAGGCAAGAAGCCTAAAGCTGCTACAAGGTCAGGGTTCAAGTAAGAAGGAGCAGCTTATTCACAGCATTCTCAAAGGGAAGGAAGTCACTAAGAAATTAATTGTGCACCCATGAATTAGAGACACATGGTTTGTACATACTCTATTTATCAAAGACTCTATAAACCGCACCAGTAACACTGATGTTGTAGGTGACTGTAAAAGAACAGAGTGTAACAAAGGTTAGGAACAGCTTTGGCATATTCAATCCTTTGATGTAATTTTCTCTCTGAAAATAACTTGTCACTATGACCCCAAAATGCCAGAAAGTGTTTGGGGCAATAAATGTCAGTATCATACTTTCAATCATGAATCAGAACCAGATTTTTCTTGCTTCAGTCATGGTATAATGGTTGGATCCACATGTACAGCATGAGCACTCACACTCCAGTCTGTTCTGGGAATAGATCTAGGAACAGATCAAGCTGCAATACAAAAAGCCTGTCTAGTGCTTCCTAAATTGTAGGGCATATTTTCAGACAGACAGAAAGCCTCTTTTTCTTATAGTTCCACACACCTTGCAAGGACATATATGCCACATACCTTTATAAATGCTGAATTTGGTGCAAGAATAGAATGTATATATGTAATCTCTTCTTTGAAAATAGCAATTTTTAGCACTGACTAAGAGTACACAGAATTTAATATTTTTTTCTTCATCATCTGCAGACCTATATCCTAATATGTTTTGTCTCGTTCTTTTGACATGTATTTACTGTCTGAAGTGAATGACTGAGGGCTTAGCTGCACTGTTAGCGTTCTACACTCTGCAGCTGTGATATTTTATATCACTGCAGGGCTGGTCAAACAGATGAAGATATGTGCCAGTACAAACACATACAGATATGCAATGGGAAATGCTGTTTTTGATGGGTGAGACGCCAGCCATACCGTCCCTGACCATGCCATCTTTTGCTAATTGGCTCATTACTGTACAAACGCAAAATAATTATCATAATAGTTTTTAAAAAATATGTTCCCAGTTTATGTTTCTTTTGATTTTCTGGTACGTCTCCTCTTCTTGAGTCATAGGTAACTGTTCTCCCACCAATTCATGTGGGATCTGTGAAACACCCACATGTAACATCAATCTACGTTTCTTTTAGCATATGACTAATTAAAATATTTATGTTTCCTTTCCTTATTAAAAAAAATTACAAAATTTATGTTAATTAACTGATATTCAGGTAATACTAAGTGTTTTTCTGGCAAAGTTTCCCTACTGTTCAGTAATAAATTTTAATAAGGGTTTATGACAACCTATGACTTCAAAAGACAGACACGATTTGTGCAATAAACCATAAAAAATCCTTTTCACTTTCATTCTAAAATCCAGAGCTGACTGTGCACAAATTTTCCCAAAGCAATTATTCACTGAGAGACTTTTGTCCCCTAAACATGGATTGTATTGGCAAACCCAGACTTTTCTTTAGCATTAGCGAGCACTTTGCGATTTTCTTTTAAACCTCCATGTTATCTTTTTCTAAGATTTTCTTTAAAGAGCATGTTAACAAGTATTCAACTGTTTAGTGGATGGAAGTCAAATTCCCTTTTGGTATGTAGGTATGTGTGTGAATGTAAGTGCAATCTGTAAGTGCCAGATTCCACGTTTTGAAACAGATGAAAGGTTCTAGATCTCTTGCTGTGCTAGCCACACTGGCCCATGGGAACAGGAAACTTCTTCCATGGGATATGTGCGTGTACAGCTTTCCTCAGCAGGTTTGTTTTACGCTCTTAAAAAACACAGCCTGTGTTTTCTTCAGCTGGATTGGGACAACATTTAACTGGAGCAAGGTGGTGAGGAGAGACAAACCAAAATTGTGAGTATAATCCAAACAGATGATCACCTTCAGCTGATGAATTGAGACTGAGGAATATGGAAAGGTTTTTTTTTGGAGAGAACATTTCCAAATTATCATTCTCAAGTGAAATTCCTTTTATCACTGATACTAGTGAAGGTCATATGAAGTGGTCTGTTCTACTGGCAGGAATAAAATAAGACTGTCAGGCATTTACACAAAGGGCATTTCTTAGACCTGATGGGTCCAAAAAGTCCATCTGTTCCTACACTTCAAATAGTCAATGTCCAAGGTGTTTGGAAGTATACCACAGGAAAATCTTGTGGTTCAAAGACAGTAATAGTGGCCCTGATTGTCCCTAAGCAATAAGGTAAGAAATGGGTGTATAGCTGTGACATTGACTGCTGCTGTCTACAGCCCAGGCTAGCTCCAGCGGTGTGTGGCAGGACTGGGGAGCAGCCGGAGGCACGGAGCTTTAAAGCTGCTCCCCTGAAGCCTCTGCTCTACCCCGCAGAGCAC
>NW_008238355.1:6060592-6064732 GCF_000691975.1 Corvus brachyrhynchos
GAGGACAAGCCCAGAGCAGCTCTGGGCAACACCTTATAAGGGGAGGCATTACCATGGGCATGGCTTAACAGGGGACCAATAGGGATCTTTAGGGGCGGGATATGGACAGGGATAGACAATCACATAGGCCAATAGCCTCGAGGGGTGGAGGGAAAGGGATCACATGCCCCAATGGGGCGTCCAGGTTTAGGGGATTTCCAAGAGGGGAGGTATTCGAGGGGACAGGATCTCGGGGGACTGCTGGGGACGATATAAGGGTAAAGAGGGAGGGCTTTGGTAACAGGCACAGAACTTTCGGGAACAACAGGAGGGGTTTGGGTGATTGACAGAGAAAGAGCTAGAACAAGGAGCGGAGAACAACCATGTAGGGAGCACCGGGGGAGCAGCTTGGGTCTGCGGCAAACCCACTGGGAATAGGAGCGGGGAAGGTAGGGATGAACCATTGGGATACAGAAAACATATGAAAATACAATAAAAACCTCGCATCACCACATCTCCCCCTTTTTTTGTTTTTTAAAATTTAAAATTATTTTCTTGTTCGCACAACCAGTCTGGTGGAGTTGCTGCTGTCTCTTCTGTGACCTCTGTATGGTTGACTTGGGGGAGTGCGATGGCAATAACAGAAAGGCAAAATCTTTTTAATAAACTGAATAGAAACAAGACTAATAAAACAACTAAAATAACCCAAAAGAAGTCTTTGATAATCGAAGAGGCTCAACGAGAAAGTCCCCACTGGTCCAGCCAGTCCTCAAACCATCCTTTTGATTCCTGTCTGATTCGTTTGACCAGGTCCTGCATTTTCCTCAGTGTTGCATGTACGTCTGGGGCTCGGGATGACAAGTTCATGAAGCAAAGACCCTCAAATTCTGCGCATTCGTGGTGGTGGAGTAGCAGCAGATAGTTGATGGCAGCCTGATTTTGCAATGTCGCCTTCCTGGTAATTTCTTCATCTTCGAGGAGGTCACTGATGGCAGCTGAAGTCAAATTGGCTTGTTTATCCGCCCAACACTCTAGGGTGCCCAATTCCCCTAGAGCTTTCGCCGCAGCTACCCAAGGTAAAAAGAGGGACACGGCAGATGTTTTTAGGTGTGACCAATGAAAAATTTCGGAGTCGCAATTTTCATCCAAATTTTTAGTGTCTCTCTTTTCGCGAGCCAATCCTGTTTTGTTTTGCCAATTTTTAATTTGGAACATGTTGGGGGTAAACAGCGACAGTCGCCTGAATGTGCACGGCCCTCCGAGAAGGCGAGAGGGGATGCCTGGCCAGGCACGATCACCGCAGATGAGGAAGACCCCCTTTGGTAACTGCTGGGATGCTCCATCCAGGGTGGAGGCCATTTTAACATGGGCAATGCCTCTACACCACTGGGCGGCCTGGTACTTCTAATCGTACTGGACAACGGAAATATAAGACTCTTTCTGAGTCCTGGGGTTAAACACAAACTGAACACAAAACGGTGCAGATGAAGAGCTGACAATCTTGAACCCAAGCAGGGTAGTTTTGGAAGATCCCCAGCCCAGTCCCGCCAGACAACTAGGGGGTTTTTCACTGGGGTCTGCACGGTCCTGATGATAGAGGATCGAGCTACCCGATGAGTCTGCTGGTTCCAATTTTCTTGGATGGAAAGCAAACGGGGAGGGTACTCAGAAATATTTAAGGGAATCCCCACCAGGCAGGTCGACATAGGGTCGTCTGTGGCTGCCACAGGCAAATATGATCTTACCCAAGGGTCTTTGCTAGTAGCGCCCAGATATTGGTCTTTGGTTGAGGGATGACCCACAGCGACGCTGGAAAGGCCAGGACGAACAGGATGAGCGGGTGGAGAAGGTCTTGCATTTTCTTTCTGATGGGAGACTTTTTAACTAAAAACAGGATTAAAATCATTAGCAAGGAAATCAAAATATAAGCATGAAAACTCAGGGATAAATAGGGATTCAGGGAAGTCTTGGGGATGGTGATGCCGCTTCCTCCTCCCAGTGCACACATCTACCTGGGGGTCTGGGGGTCTCACCGGATGCTTCGGCGTGTACGGCTTCACTCACTTTTGTGGGATCCACCTCACTCCCAGGAGTGTGGATACGCAAGCGTACCCACGACCCCATGTGACCAGCTTGTATGGCCCTCAACCTTACCGCTCTCTGGATCTTTTATGAGGACTGGTGGATGCTCACGCAGAGGGTAGTTGCTGTGTGGGCTGAAGTGTCTTGCCACTGGTGGGTTCATGTTTTTAAATGAGCAGTTCAAAATATTGATCACAAAGAGAGCTTTGCTTAGCTGATCCTGTGGGGAAAGCTCTCTACTGCTTGCCCATTGGTGCTTCAAGGTGGTTTTGAGTGTTTGGTGAGCCCGCTCAATCACCACTTGACCAGTCGGGGAGTAAGGGATGCCCTTTATGTCTTACTCCCCACTCGTCCAGGAACTCCTTGAAAGCCTCGGATCGATATGCGGGGCCATCATCAGTTTTGATTTCCTTGGGACCCCCCAAGCCTGCAAACGCCTGGAGAAGGTGTTTCCTGGCGTGTTCAGCCTTTTCTCCTGCGTGGGCAGAGGCATAGACTGCTCCGGAAAAGGTATCTATAGTAACATGAACATACTTTAGTCGGCCAAATTCGGGAAAGTGCATGACATGAGTCTGCCACACCTCACAGCTAGCCAACCCTCTGGGGTTCACCCCAGTGCCTAAAGAGGGGAGGGCTGACCACTGACAATGTGGGCACATATCCACAATGGCCGTCGCCTGACTACGCGTCAGGTGGAACTGACGGACCAGCCCCGGCACGTTTTGGTGGAACATTTGATGGCTCAGTTTCGCCTGCTCGAAATCTTCTGGCGTCCTGGCCATCTCTGCGGGGGCGGCGAGGGCATCGGCTCTCTCATTGCCCTCGGCTATTGGGCCTGGCAGGTCTGTGTGTGACCTCACATGCATTACAAAGAACGGGTGCTCTTGGTGGGAGACAAGATGTACTAACTTCGATAGCAACTGGAAGAGATGTTCATTTGAGACCTCTTTCAAAATAGCATTTTCTGCTCTTGCTACCACTCCTGTGACATAGGCCTAATCCGTTACCAGATTGAATGGCTCAGGGAACCTCTCAAAGGCTCTGATGACAGCGGCCAACTCAGCAATTTGAGGGGAACCCTCAATGTACTCAATGTCTGCCTCCCACTGCTGAGTTTGAGGGTCCTTCCAGGTCATCCCTGATCTGTGGGATCCCCTGGACGCATCCGTAAAAACTGTCACAGCCTCTAGAGGATGCCTGCTTCTAATATTTTTTTGGAACATGAATGGCTCAGGGAACCTCTCAAAGGCTCTGATGACAGCGGCCAACTCAGCAATTTGAGGGGAACCCTCAATGTACTCAATGTCTGCCTCCCACTGCTGAGTTTGAGGGTCCTTCCAGGTCATCCCTGATCTGTGGGATCCCCTGGACGCATCCGTAAAAACTGTCACAGCCTCTAGAGGATGCCTGCTTCTAATATTTTTTGGGAACAGAACAAATTGTTCCTGGAATAATTTGTGAGCAGGAGCGTGGACAGAAATCTGTCCTGTGTAGCTATCTAAAGTATTTGAAGGGTCTCATTCTCAGCTAGTAGCTGCTTGAACATCTCTTTGGTCAGTTTGTGGAGAACAATTTGTCCTGCTCCAAACGGACCGGGAAGTAGATGCATGAGAAGTCACACGCAGCCAATTCCCGAAGCCTCGCCCGAACTTTCCAGATCAACTGGGCCATCAGTTCCTGGGCCTTCGTGATGGTTTTGGACCTGATATTGTTCAGAAACACCCACTCAATGATAAGGAGAGGGTCTTTCTGGCCCCGGTCCCACTGGAATATGAGCCCGTTGAGGTGGGGCAACTTTCCCATGACAATAAATTTGAAGGGCAGTTCTGATTTGCAACGATGCGCCTGCCTCTCACGCATCTTAACCTCTACCTTTTCCAAGGCAACCCTTGCCTCTGGGGTCAAGGTCCTAGGAGAACTCAGCTCCTCCTTCCCTTTCAACAAATTGAAAAGGGGGGCTAGGTCTTCGGTGGTAATCCCTAGCCAGGGCCTGATCCATCCTAAAGTGCCACACAGTGAGTGGAGATCCGCCAATGTTTGGGGATCACTTTTAATGGCCAATTTTTGAGGAACAATGGT
>NW_008238355.1:6065337-6067272 GCF_000691975.1 Corvus brachyrhynchos
CTGCTCCTCCAGGAGTTTGGTGAGCGCCTTCAATTCCTTTCTTTCTAGCGGCCACTGATTCACCCAAACCTGTGAATCAGTTGTCCAATCTAACTTTTGAGTGGGGCGCTCCACAGTGGCTGCAATTAAAAATCCTGAGGGGTTTTCAGGATCTCTCAGGGATGGTGTCCCATCCCCACAGGGGCGCCTGGTAGTCAGTCACAAACGGGCGTAGAGTAGCCAATTTCCCATCCGGTCCCTCAATTTGTACAATGCTCTTTGAAATCTGAGCCAATTTTGTCCCTCCTGGGGATACCCTGGATTCTTTCTGCCATGGGTTGCAATTCCCAATGTGACAGCCATTCCCCGCGGGGAATGATCATGACATCTGCCCCTGTGTCCAGCAGGCCCTCCAAACAGATTGCGTCATTGCCTTGCCAGACATTGCAGTAAATAACGGGTTTATTTTCCCCCACCACTCCTGCCCAGTAGACATCTGGTGTTTTGCTGTCTATTGGGATCTCCGATGGTACGGGGATAGCCTGGGCGATGACTTGCCCCTTGGCTAGATAGAAGGGTGGGTTGATGCACCGTGCCACCAGCAGAAGTCGTGCCAGGTCATTCGTGAGAATGGCCGGGCACACCTCTAGCTCTTGAGGTGTGTGCTTAGTGTCTCCGATGGCCATGTACTTACAGCTTCCCCCTGAAAGCACCAATCCTCCTTCCAGTGGTTCCACTGCAACTACCGTCCACTGATCCGATCTTAACAAGTAGTCCGTTGCCGTCCTCAGAGACAGTGGTGGTTGAGGGTGCCAGGTTTTGCCGGGATTCCGCACTGTAGAGGGAAAACCTGTATAAGAGTCACATCTGATTTTTATGTTACATCCTGTGAGTGGAGTTGTTCCTGATTCCCCCCTATTCCCCACAGATCCTGCCTCATTTTTGTCTCCACGCGAGGCAGGACCATGCTGTGCACCTAGGTTTTTTTTGGCACAGCACCAGGCACCGATGGTGTTGGAGCTCTTCCCCCCCTTTCCCTTGCTGCATCTGCCACCCTTTTGGGGCAGAACCTAGTGAGGTGCCCCACCCCCTGACAGTAAAAACATATAATTTCCCCCTTTAGTCTTTGTGGTGTTTGTGATTGTGCTGGAGTTTGCGGGTGGACTGCCATGGCTGTTGTTGGAATGGGCCGTCAAGGTGGTGGTCTGGCGTCCATTGTGGAGGCCTTCTTCATGCAGGCCTCCACGAGCGCAGGGAGCGTTGGCTCGGGGTACACTGGCAGCCCGGCAATCACCCTCTTGCATGCTTCATTGGCGTTCTCTTTGGCCACCTCGAGGATGATCATCAGGTGCATGGCCTGATTCTCTACTTGCCACTCTACCTGCACCCTTATCTGGTCCACAAACTCAATAAAAGACTGATTAGGGGCTTGTCTGATATTTAAATAACTTTTGGGGGCTTCTGGGGTAGGTGCAGGAAGGGAAAGGAAAGCCTTCTCCACTGCTGCCATGATCTTTTCTAGGGCAGCCTTGGGTAAAACCCGGGCCTGCCCCCTAGGCTCTTTGTAGTCTTCCTCACCGCACAGGTGGTCCATTGAAAGAGTCAATTCATTAGTGTCAACAGCCGTGCTTTGGTCTCTCCAGAGGTCCAGAAGGAGTGCCTGCAAGGACCGCTTCCATGCCTGCTCCCACAGCATGTATTCTGTAGGGGTGAGCAGGCATGCAAACAGGTCCTTGATGTCCCAAGGGACTAGGTCATTGGAGGAAAAGGTGGCCTTAAGAAGCCCTTTAAAATACTCACTTTTCCTCCCAAACTCTTTCTGGGCCTTGCAGCGCTCTTTTTTGTTTCAGTAGGAGAAGGGCCTCCATTCCCGAAGGCCTCCCCCTACCCCACCAAATGAAACTGGTGCGGCATGGTAGACTACTCCCGGTTCTGGGTTTCGGGCCCCAGGCCTGC
>NW_008238355.1:6068077-6109642 GCF_000691975.1 Corvus brachyrhynchos
GGGAACAAGAAGCATAAGGGGGGGGGGCCGACCATGCGGTCCCCTCCATCTTGTGTCCTTTGGGGGCCAGTTTGAGGATTCGGGAGGGATAGGAGTGAGGGACTAGGAGATGGGTAGGGAGAAGGTAATGGGGTTCGGGAGCAATGGGAAGGATGAGGGGAAGGATAGGGAGACTCTCGGGAGAACCGGGGAGATCGGGAGAAACACAGGGATGGGTAAGGGGAATAACTAGAATCGGGGGTAGAGGGATCTGAACTGAGGATATTGAATCTAACAACTTTGGGGGACGGAACTGGGGTAGAGGGCTTGAGGATAGAAGCCTTGGCTGGCTGGCCCTGCCGACCAAGGCTAGGGGACTGAGGGCTTCGCGAGGAGCCAGGGAGACTGGCACTACTGCAGCTACCCTGCTGGGCTGCTCCTCGAAAACCACCCAGAGAGGGATTAGGGGAAGGGGTAGCGGTATGGTGAAGAACAGGGGAAGAACTGAGGGGCTCTTTTTCCATTCCCCTGCTTTCTTTAAGTGTAAGCCGGATTAAAACATATAGTGGTATTAATTCGGACATCTGGGTGTCCCCCTCATTCACCTTCTGAGTGATCATCACTCCCACCACGTTCCAGAAGGGGAGCGAGGCCACATCTCCTGGGGACACCCATGGGAAATGGAAAAAGAGCCAACAAACTAATTTCTTTAATAACCCCTTTTTAAAGTTTTTCCCCCCTGCCTCTAGGAGTCCCACAACTTGGAGATAAATTCCCCGCTGCTATGCCGACAACCATGCACCCATTTGAAAAAACTGGGGGCCAAACACGCTAAAAAAACTGTCGGCACAGTAGACCTTACCCACAGCAAAACAACAAGGAAAAGGAACAGAAAGAAAAAGGGTCCGGGAGCTCTCGGGGGTTCACACTCTCAGGGGTGCACACTCTAACCCCCGCCCCTCACAACCAACTGAGGCCCCTCTTTTGTCCCCTGGCCAATAGGGACACTCACTCACAAAGCTCTGTGGACGGGGTGCTGCAGGTAAGGTCCTCTCCCTGGGAAGCGATCCCTCTGGTGCTGAGGGGTTGCCGCTTCCTGCCCCGGGGGCGCCACCCAGAAAAAACAGGTCTGCTCCCACCGGGGCTGCTGAGGCACCAATGGATTTGCAGAAAAAATCCTCGGCATGGGGTCTCGGACCTCAGGGAGACCTCACGTTGGGCGCCAGCTGTCACACTGACCACTACTGTCCGCTGCCCGGGCTGGCTCCAGCGGGGTGTGGCAGGGCTCGGCGTGGGGTCTCAGACCTCAGGAAGACCTCACGTTGGGCACCAGCTGTCACATATAGCATTTCTGCCTTCAGAAGACAGCTGTATTATTTTGTGCATAGACTCAGGTTTCAACTAATTTCCTCTGTCAGAGATCCAAGAAACAAAGCAAAAATAAGTGAAGCAGGCTGATAAGAAAGTTTAGAGTCATAGATAGAAAAAGAAATGGGTCTCCCATCCTGTAAAATATGCAGGCTTTGGAGAGAAAAAAAATCCCTAGAGGCTGGAGAAGAGTATAGTAAGAATTTTTCAGTGTTTTGTTTTTTTGGTTTGGGGTTGGTTTGTGTTTCTAGTTTCATTGGGTTCTTTGATAGAGGAAAAAAATAGCAATACAGAGTGTATAGGGTTTATTGGCATTGCATACTAATGTTCAGGGAGTTTCTCATTTCAAACTGGTGTGCTTTTATGGAACTCCACTGCTCCATGTAGACTTACTGATAGGATTGCTCCATCTTTAATGTATGCTGTTGCATAAAAGAGGAATAATCTCTTAACAGAAGATGATTTGGGTGTGGTGGAAGAGAGAGCCTTACTCTAATTGGTTAGAGTAGATAACTGACCTGACGTACCCATAGCTCCCAAAGCAGCTCTTGAACTGTTCTGTGGACAAGAAGAGGTGGCTGCTCTGTTTGATTAAGATTTCCACTGCTTACTTAATAATCTTATAATTACAAATACCGTGTCACTACAAATTATGATGCTAGTGCAATATATTTTTGTCATGAAGTTACATTGCAAAAAGAATTCATACAAGATAAATTGTATGGCTGAAAGCTCAAAACAATTCTCCAGTGACACTGAATGCCTGTTCAAAATAATGTATTTTGTGTAAACATCATATTGCTAAATGAAACCAAATGATAGATGAATTTTGGAGAATTGCAAAGCAGATTCCTCATGTGTTCCTATTGTCGTGCATTTATTTCTTCTTTTGACTGTTTTTTCAGTTTTAGAACATTCGATATTTTTGACAGCTCATTTTTCATTAATATAACTATACTTTTTAAACTACAACAATTTTTAATAAATATAATTTTATATTTGCAGGCTTGCAGACTTCTACATCATACATAGGTAGAAGTTGACGGGAGTGAGAAGAGACGGAATAAAAGCTGAAAAATGTCACCAAGACTTGCTGCAGTGAAGTTAGTTTGAATTATAAAAATTAAATTCAAGGTCAGAAATCAAACTTTGCCCTTAATCTTTTTAGTTCCACAGTGCTGGTTCTTGGTAAGCCAGTTAGCAGTGTTGAGGTATCCCAGAATAGTGATGGAAGCCCTGGCACAATGGCACATTTGAAAACTAGGCTGCACTAGAATATGTCTTTTTAAGAAGCACAGTTCATGGATAGCAGGTGAGTTTGTTCAGCTAATGGAGCTTTTGTCTTCATCTCTCATTTTCATCTTTAATTCTGTGAATTCAAGATAAATGCCAACTGCGTTGTGTAGGGTTTTACTCCCAAAAACGGCATTTGCCCTGACTATTAATCCGTATTGTGTTATAATAGAGTGTAACCACTAAGTGAATCCACTTTTATCTTACAGTTCTTCTAGGACAAAGACAGAACCTACTCATTTAAAAGTAGTGGGAGGCCTTTGACATATTTCTGTATACTTTAAACATGAGAATATAATCAGAAATTTCACCAAGACAGTACTGACATTTATTTCTCACTAAAGGCAAAAGGAGGCACAAGTGTCTGGAGATAGGAATGTTTCCTCTCCTCACTTGCATAAACATTTCAGGCACCAAATGTTTGAACACCTTCTACCCTGCGAAGTGTGGAAGGTAAGGTATACAGTCCTCTCGGGTTTTTATTCATTTATTTTTTTATTTCTTTATTTACCTATTTATTTAGGAGGTCTTCTGAAAAAAAAAAAATTAAAAAGCTGGGATATTTGAGGGTCTGACTTGACAATGCTGAGGAAATAAATAATTATACCTTTTCAGAAACAGGCTGAAATTAAAGTTTCACAGAGGGCACTATATTCACATTAAATTTCAGAACAACAGAATTATCTACCTAAATCTCAGCTTGTTAAATTCTCTTTATAAATGCCCTCAGATGAATATGCAATTAATGCAAATACCCATCTTAATGCAGCATAAACTGTCAAGTGGAGGTGCAACATACTGTAAAGGATGACACTGCAAAAAAGGCAACTCTTACATGTGTAAATTAGGATCAGAGGAATCTTAATTATCATAAAAACATTTTTTATTATTTATTTTCATTTTAAGAAATAGCACTGATTAGGTAAAACTTGAAAGCAAGCACAGTATTTAACCAGCATTTAGAATTAAATTAAGATTCCAAAGCAAATTTCTGAGATGTGTGAATTCCGGAATGAAAGTAGCTGAAGAATAGCCAGATGAAGACAAACTCCCTTCTAGTAAGATCAGGAATATTTTTATTTGTGTTTTCTCTACAGGGGTAGAATGAACATTATCAGCTGATTGTCCTTACCTGTAGAACTCCTGAAGAAAGAAAAATAGCAATTTAACTGTGACAAGGTTTATTATATGACACATAGAAGACAACAAAATTGCGAAAGAGGAATGCGACGCCTGCTCTGACTCAGTCATGCGAGAGATGATATCCTTTCCCCAAAGAACAAGTCTCTCTCTGCACTTACCTACAACATTATCCTGTTTATTACAGAATAATTAGATTGGAATATACCTCCCGATATGATCTAGTCCAACCTCTCTTCCTTTTCCAAGAAAATTATTGACAGAGAAAATGTTACAGATAAAATAATCACTGCGTATGAAATAACAACAATAGTAACAAGAATAATAATAGTAGACTATAATTATTATTCTTATTATATTACATTCACTGAAAAGTCAACTCAAAATTATAAGATGTATTTGATTTCTCTTGATTTTTTGAATAAAATGTCGATTTTACTCAGCAGAAATTTGGTTTTGATTATGTTCTTACCTATATGATGTCAAGATGGTTTTGATTAAATAATAAATTTTATCTTTTTTTATATTATGGAGCTATCATATATTGTATCATTTCTGATTGGAGATTATATGCTTAATTTTTACTTTCTTTTATCAGTAGAAATGTGGACTAAATTTAGTCTGAGATGCCAACAAAATTCATTAGCTTTGACTCTTTATACTCTCCCTCTTCCCTTGAAATATGATCTTGGAAAGATTTTAGCTTCCTCCCAAACTACATTTTTGAAGTTAATTGCAGGTTGTCAAATATGGGCCTTTCATCTAAGGCATTCAAATGCAATAAATGTTTAAGTCAATTTTTTTTATTTGGGATTTTCCTTCTGTATTACCTCCATTGAGACTAAAAGGCTCTATCTCTATCTGTGGGCTTGTTTTAATCCTATTTACTAATTTTTTTTATTATTATTTTATTTTTGGAGCAGATGAGACATATTCACCAACAAAAAATACTTAAGATTACCTCCTTGAAGATATTTTTGAAATTGGAATAATGAGCTTCTTCTTAAGCAAAGTGAGTTTGCATCTCATTGAACTACATGTTTGAAGAGGTAGGTACAAACCTTCTGAAGCCTGTAAGACACTGGTAGGACACTCATATGACACCACAGAAATTATCACCAAAAGAAGATCACTGGTCAAAATCTGATAAACTGCAAAGTTTTACTAAAGAGACATCACAAAACAAAGAAGAAAAAATAGTTGCACGATTAGTGCAACTAATAAAAAGAAATAGTTGTATTTTAAAAAGAGTTACACATAGATAAAAAAATCATTCACAAAGACTCACTTCTAGGAAAGGCAGAGGTACCGAGAACTGGCATTATACTCCTTGTGACTATCATGAGCTGTAGGGCATTTTGGAATGGGACTTCAGTCATGCTGAAGTTGTATATGTCTTAATAGATACTAATATTTATTATCAAAGTCTTGGATTTTGACCTAGAATTAGTGAGTGAAAAAGGTACATGAATGGCAGTTTATTCTTTTAGGTGGAAGGGAAAGAAAATATACGGAAAATGTAAGGAAGAAAGATAGTATAGAGTCCCATTCCAGGAGTTAGAACATATAAGGATGCTAAAAAAATGCATATAATAACATACATGAAAGCTATATGTAAACATATAAAGATATGCTTTTCTCCTGCTTTTTTCCCCCTCTCAATTTCTTTGATTGAAATATAAAATCACTTCTTTGTAAGAAGGTGCCACACCTTTTTGATAAATTTTAACAAGAGCTAGTTTTTAAATTTAAACTGAGATTTTAAATTTAAATTTAAATTTAATTTTAACAAAAGGTAGTATCTTTTAAAGACTGCCAAGCATGATAGCCCAACAGGGACAAGGATGCTACATCTCCAGGGCACATCAGGGCTACTGGTTGTAGTAGCAAGCCTGAGACACCACAGGAACATTTTTCCCACACATGCACAAACAACAATAGCATCATCCTGTTTGTCTCTCTGGACTACCAGGATAGCAGTCCACTCATGAAACACTGTATGCACAGATATGTAGTGCAGAGCCCTTCAGCAGTGGAGTTTAAACACCTGATGCATCTGATGGGAGCCACCAGGTCCCAGTTAATTGGGGGATCCCAAGTAACCTCTAAGAAGCCTTGTACAGTACCAGGAGGCTCTTGGCCCCTACTCTTCTCAGTCCCAAAGGTGACCTAGAGAGCTGTTTTTGATGACTCACTATGAGCTCCAGAACAGGGTCTTGTGATTGGCCTGGGAAAAGCAAGAGGAGCCTATTTTTTCAGAGCAGGCTATTTGACTTTGCAGGTAATTAAAGACCAGGGTTTTATCATGTAATGGAACAATTTTCCCATTTCATTGTGTGATATTGTCATCAGAATTGAAAAAAATATCATCCCACTATGCGAGTCATTTGACCTTCTAGTGCAGTGACTTCTTAGAAGATCAGGACAATCTCCCATACAAATAATAGAATGACTCTCATGCAAATAAAACCTTACAAAATATTTTCTTTAACTTTGGAGCTTTTGTTGAGACTACATTAGCAATCATGAAATAAAACAAGTACTTAAATATTTACTCTGAACCTTTTGCTGAATATCGTAAGACTTTGGCAATTATGCTATAAATATTTGGACTCTGAGTGCTGCTTGCAAGTTTCTGAGAAGGAAATTGTAAAAAATATTACCTTTTACAGAAAAAGCTATTTGGACTTCACTCCTTAGAATATACGCAATAAAGCCTTGTGATACTTCGATTTGTTGGTTTACAATGTTGGAGAGCAAGATGTGCATAAACTGATGGAAAATATTTTGAGGAGGAACTTCTGAGGCCTGACTTGTAAAATATTTTGAAGTAGCTCTTTGTGAATTTTGCCACTTTTAGCCCTGAACTAATGGAAAAATAATGATGTTTCCAGCATGAAGATGATATAAATGACCTACTGCTAATACAATAAAACCCAAATAAACTCACTTAACTCCATACAGCTAGATAATTCGGGTGCTAAATAAGCACATTTAAGGAACAGGTTTTTCCCTCAAATAGTAATTTAAGAAAATTTTTGTCATACAGTCTTACTCAGGAAAGTTCAGCTCATGACTGCAGCTTGAAGCACACCTATGACAACCTTAGTGTGATTGGTTGGCAATTATATTGGCAGTGTTATCCAGGAGAGATAAATTGATTATTGATTTAGCTGATCTGGTTGATTTGATTTGCAGCAGTTAAATCTAGAATATTGTTTGAAATATTTCTAAATCTTGGTTTACTCTATGGATTATACCAAGCTGCCTATAAACAGGACTTAGATTCAGTATAGTTAAACTAATAAAAGTGCAGGAAGATTCAGATCTCTTGTTTACAAAAAATTCTTCAAAATCCTGAATGGAAATTTATGAGGATGGAAAAAGATGGTCATGTTAGTGTGTGGTGGTTTGAAAAAACAGCTGAGAATTAAACTCCAAATAAACAGGTCCGCTTTTGTCTGCCCTGCTGCAGTGAGAGAGGGATAGAAGCAGAGACTACAGGTTGAGATAACAATCTACGGAAAACAAACAGCAATGGAATGAGAAATCCACAGCAACAGCAGCAATATTAGTAACAAAAATACACAAAAGAGAATGGGCTTTACACACAGAAGGTGTTCACACCTCAACTCAGTTTCATATGGCCACCAAGACAAGGACAAGATGGTGGACGGTCTCCTCAGACGGTGTTTCCTGTCCTTGAGCTTGAGCCAACAAAAACAGGATGGAATTATCCACATTGTGTCACCTATTTTTCAGACCACTGGGCTTAGCTGTGGTCAGCAGTATTCAGCTCAGATCAGCTCCTCTCCACTCGGGTCGGGTTCCGCTCCTCTCTGCTTGACTTGGCCTCAGCTGGGCTTGGCTTTCCTCCACCACTCAGTGCCCATGGCTGCTCACTGCACCAGTGTCATGGGACACATGCACTTCCCTGGGCTCGACTGTGTTTGGCACTTGGAGTTGTGTTCTTCCCAAGGGACAAGAAGGGGTGGGCAGCAGTGGGATATGGACAAAATTCACAGTGATAGTCCTGGCAAATTCCCCAAGACAGAAACGGAATGGAATCATGCTGCTTCCAGGATGCACTCACTTTTAATTCTCCCTAAAGCCATGCTCCCCAGTGATGAAATGCTTGGTATAGAATAGCAACCTAGCCACACCCACAACATCTCTAGGCTCCGCTCTCCTGAGCATCTGCAAGCAAAACTAGGACATAGTGTGGTTTGGCTTTAATAAATGTAGCAGGCTTAAATAATTAGGTTTAATAAAATCACATTTTGCAGGTGTCAAATCTTCTCTAAAGGAAAGGTAGATAAAGTTAATTTATCTTATGATGCTGGCTAGTTCTAGTCTGAACATTTGAAAAGGATTAATTTTTAACAAATCCCTGTAGTCATGTACTTGTTTCAACTCCTTCTAATAGTAAACTCGTATTATTTATCTGGAATAATATTCAGAATGCACTCCTCAAACCTGATTTTCAATTCAGCTGTAATTGCAGTAAGCTGAAGAATGTAAGAAAATTATTATAACTTTACTGTGATCATGTCAAAAACTGGTTTATAAGCACTAAAAAGTTCTACATAACACAAATGATAAAATTAAATATTAATATGGAGCTTTTATACTATGAAGTCCTTAATTTCACAGGCTTATCAATGTAACAGTTATATTTTATCTACATAGGTTTCTCAGTGAGAAGTCAACTCTGAACAAAATACCAACAAAAGGATGAAACACTGCCTAATGCTCACAGTTAAAATTCCTTTGTAATTAGAATGCAAGAAACCCCCCCGTATGCTTTGTTTTTATTTTATTTTTTCGCCACCATGTCAGAGGTTACAAAAAGGTCATTAACCTTTTTTCATAGAGTTTATACTACTGCAGTGCTCTTCTGATCTGAGAATCTTGAAACAAATGATCTTTTGTACTTGCATCCTTGCATTTGTTATGCTCATTTATTAAGGACTGTTCATTATAAGGGTAAAAGGAAAAAAACTAAGCCAGACATTTCAATCTGGGGTCAACAAAAGTTAATCAACTGGACAGTTTACAAAAAACTGTATCGATTTCTACCATGTTGTCTAGCATGAGGCCTCCAAATTGGAGAAGTTAAAGCAATCTAATGACACATAGGATAGTTTTGCAGTGTATGAGTCCAAATTTTAACATAAGGATTTAGCTTATTTCACATTGAATGGAAAAAGGTTTTGATATATTTATGTCTCCCAGCTAAGCCTCTACATTTTAAATATTCATGTTTAAAATTTGATTTCAGCAAAACTATTTTTAGGTAATATTTTAGGGTAATTTGAATTTTAAATTTATGTTATTTTTACCACATTTTATGAAAGTGTAATAGACTGGTACATGTCATATGTAACACAACTGTGTTATCTTGGTCATTTGAAGAACTGTGTAAGAATGAGGACTGACATATCCATAGCTACTGATAAGATATTTACAGGTGGGACCAATCTCATAAGAATGAGTGTGAAGGAGCTTCTGATTAAATGTGAAGGGATTTTAGTTTTTTAAAAGCTAGAATTTCATTTTATTTCTCACAGAAACTGTTATCACAGTTTTCTCTCCTCCCCACGAATAAGCATCTGCATTAGTCAGCTCTGCAGTCTCCTGTATTGACTCACTACCTTAAAGCTTTCCAAGGCAATTACTTGCCTATATATCACAACTGATACTTCCAAGAAGTTTGACATTTCATCTACATTAAAATCACTAGAGTAAGCATGTCTCTGAGGAACATAAAAGTTTTCATCTTACCAATGCAACAATATCATACCATTTTGGCAAATCAGATATGTGCTAATGTTAAAAGAGCTGTTTTCCATTGCACATTTTATGAGTTTGTGGAGGAAGCCATGTATAAAGTGATGAGTGAATTACAGTAAGAGGAGCTACATAATCTACAACCATCACCTCTTTAGATATCTATTTTCTGACCCTTTCAGTCATAATTTTTGTGTACAAGAATAAGTCTGAGACACAAATATGAGTCAAAATCTGGGAATCATGTAATCATGGAATGATTTGGGGTGGCAGGGACCTTAGACATTGTCTAGTTCCAAACCCCCTGCCATAGGCAGGGGCACCTTCCACTAGACCAGGCTGCTTAAAGCCCCATCCAACAGAGTCTTGAACACTTACAGGGATGGGGCATTGACAACACCTCTGAGCAACTTGTGCCAGTGCCTCACCAACCCTACAGTAGATAATTTCTGCCTAATATCTAAGCTAAGCCCACTCTTTCTCAGTTTGAAGCCATTATGTCTTGTCTGTCACTACATGTCCTTGTAATATATCCCTCTCTAAATCTCTCATGGCCAACCTCTTTCAGGTACTAGAAAACTTCTGTAAGGTCTCCCCAGAGCCTTCTTTTTCCAGGCTGAAAAGCCTGAACTCAATCAGCCTGTCTTTGTATGGGAGATGCTCTAGCTGTCTGATTATTTACATGGCCTTCTCTGGGCTCTCTTCTTAGGCCTTCTCACGCTGAGGACCCCAGAGCTGGATGCAGCACTCCAGGTGGGGTCTCAGGAGACCTGAGTAGAAGTGGAGAATCGCCTCTTTCAACTTGCTGCCCACATTTTTTTTGAGGTTTACTGCACTGCAAATGCACATTTCCAGGAGATGGTGGACACTTCTTGTCCAATAGCATCTCCTGGTTTTCTTCCCAGGGCTGCTCTCAATCCATTCTCTGCTCACCATATATTTTTGGGGGATTTCCCTGACCCAGGTGCAGAACCTTGTACTTGGACTTGTTGAACTCCATGAGATTTGCATAAGTCCACCTGTCAAGCTTGTCAAAGTCCCTCTGACTTTGGCATGCCTTCCCTCCAACGTGTCAACTGCACCACACAGCTTGGTGTCACCATCAAACTTTTTGAGGATACACTCCTCATGTTCCATGGTCCATGTTGCAGAAAAACATGTTAAACAGCATCAGACCCAATACTGACCCCTGAGGGATGCTGTTTTTCACTGGTCTCCACCCAGACATCAAGCCATTGACCACGTTTCCTTTGAGTGTGACTATTCAGTCCATTCCTTACCCACAGAGTGGTCTATCTGTCAAATCAATCTCTGCAGTTTATAGACAAGGATTTTGTGTGTCAAATACTTTGACTTGGAAACCTTTTTGAATCTGCCAAAAGCTGGCCTTGTGTTATTCCAGTGTTGCACAGATTTTTCTAATTTCGGTGTCATTATTGTAATTAGTTAACATGAAACCTCTGGCCATAAATTGAAATAATTTGGACTTGAGCCAGGTGGCATTTTGGTTGATTTGTTTTTGTTTGTGGGGGACTGGTGGTGGTGTTTTTTGGTTTGGGGTTTTTTTTTAATGTCAGAGGAACATCTGTTCACACAACTTTAGCTGTACAGCATCCCATCCATTCTCCAGCAGTGACATGAATTTCTAATGGTGAAATAAATTTATCTTGGGGATATGAAGAGTTCTTTTGGACGAACATAGGCAGCTATAAACAGTCAAGATTCAAATTGAGTCCATCGGATTTTTCAGTAACAAGTACACCCTCTTGTCAACTGTGAACAAAACCAGTACTTCCAACATTCTGATACCTATATATTCTGTTTTATGAAAACCATCACTGTTTTATGGAATAAATAGATTTTTGGAAGTAAATTACAAAAGGAAGAACTTATGATATCATCACCCAGGGGTTTGTTTAGACTGGTAGGACATCTGTGAAAGTCGCAGTGGAAGGGAAGAAGCTGGCATGGAAAAAATGCTGAGAATGTAGGAGTAAATGAAGACAGAAGCAACGATTTTAGAGTGAGCAGACACTCGTTCTGCAGAGGAGACAGGTCAGAAGAGTTAGAAACAAAACAAACATAATATAAAAGAGAGGAGGATTTTGACAACACAATGTAGGACTGGTTACATGGTGAAGGGAAAATGGGCCAAGGAACCAGAATAGGGAGCATTACATGCTGGGGAGCAGAGGAGAAAAAATGAAACCTATTAGAAGGCAGATAAAGAAAAGTTAAAAAGTAGCAATTAATTTTTACCCATTTTTGTCTTCAGTGAGAAGGAAAAGAGCTGTAGATGTAACTCTGTTGCATTTTTGTAGTTCATAATATGAAAACAATACTTTCAAATAACAGCAAGCTACCTGCTACCTACCAACAAGTGTTTTTTATCCATTCATCATTTGGTAAATAAACCCTGGGAGAAGAAATAGACAGACTTGTAGAAAGAAAAAGTATCCTGGAGAAGAAGAATATTGAACTAAATTTAACTCAACATACTTCTTCCAAGTAGAAAATTGAGGAGAATAATTTAAATTCAATTTACCTTGTCTGAGCAAAATAAACCTGCATCAGCAGTGCAGTTAATATATAGAGTAAAATTATTTCATTTGAGTAAAGTACTCTCATCTAAGAAATATCAGTGTGAGAGCAATGGCTAAATAGCAGGCACAAGGGTCATGAAATAAAAGGTCTGACATGATTCTGGTAGTCATCTGTGTAAGCGGATGTCTCCACTATGTACAGTACACTTAAACAACAGTCCTTAACTTTGGACAGTGGCTGTGTTATGGAGTCTGCTAAGGCTGCTGAGAGACCCACTGGGATAACAGCTACTTCAACTCTGAACACCTGTGCTGGAGCAGGCACTGCACTTCACTCTGCCATTCTTGACTTTGTAGGCTCATGAAGACAGGGAAGGAAAGGACAGATTTTTTTTAGGTACTCAGGTGCCCAGATTCTGTTTAAATCAGTTCTTAACATTTCTAAAGGTGATCTTCTCTGCAAACTAACTACCCTGTTGTTGGAGCAAATGATAGATGAAATGATGTTATCAGGTGTCAAAATGAGAATGGAGCTATGGCTAGGTTCCCTTTTTATTGGCTATAATGAGCATGCACTACAGTGGGACAAGGCAGGAGAGCAGGAAATTGGAAGAGAGGAATACAAGTAGGACTACTGCAAGTACAAGTTTCATGTTCAGATAATCTCCATGATCTGAGTGATAATTTGCAGCTGAATTTTTGTTTTACAGTCTAAGTTAAGATTATGTTTGCTTTAGGTATGTGACACAGATTTGTCCCCCTGGTTTCTGTGGCCTTTTAAAATATGACTGCACTAGGGGATTTACTGTGAGTTTTGGCACCAGCTATCTTTTTCCCCTTTCTTTTTGTTGTTAATTACAGAAAGTCAGGCAATGAAATATGAAAATTATCCTTTCTGGCATTTGACTGTGACACTTTTTTTTTTTTTTTGTCAGCTTCATGTTTGCCTGTAGCTGTGACAAACTGAGATGCTGCTTCTGTTTTACTGCTGGCTTCCACTCCCTTTGATTCTGTGAAGTTTTCAGCATATTGGTGGATTTTAGATTTTAGATTTTTCAAGGATTGCTATAACCAGAACCAACCCCTTAACTACATGAGAAATAGCTCTACTTGGTTTTGACTCTATTCTTTTGAATTTGCATTGATAAAAATATTTTTGTTTTATACAGGTATGTTTCTTGGAAAGTAGACAGTGGATTTTAATCTTTATCCTATACAAAACTTGTATTTGTAAAATATAACAAACAAACAAGAAAACAAACAAAATCACAGGTCACAAATTTTGTACCCAGATTAGAATTCATGACTTCTGTTGCTATAAGGCTGTCAAAACTCTGGCTTTGATTTTAAATTATGCTTGGATCTGAAGTTATAAATCAGTTTCACTGAACTTTTTGACATCTGTCTTCCTCTTGAATGTAGTACAAGGCTAAACATAATTTTATTTTAATACGCTTAAGGAATTCTTCATCTAAGGCAGCAAAAGGGTACATGTAAGGAAATTCAAACAGTCTAATCCTTCTCATATGCTGTATGTTTTCACAATACATTTCAGAGTCATTAAAGGTTTTTACAAAGGTTTGTGTTTATGAAAGTAATATGTTTACAGGATGTAGACACATATGAAAAGACTGTTTCTCACAATGTGCTCAAGTAACCCATCAGTGGCAGTCATACATTGGTATTAAAAGTCAAATAAACATCTGTAAGTGAGAAAATAGAGTGCTAGTAGCTTCATATTCCAAGATCACTAATATCTGCATTGGCCAACATATTCTTAATACATTTAAGTGGCGTATTGCAGTCTATCAAGTTGCCCAGCCCAACAGCTTATCATTTTGAGCTCATCACATTAATCTTTCAATTTTAATATTGCTTACAATACTTCTTTTAATTAATTGTAGAGAGATTTTTGCACACATATATGCACTAACTTTTTAGAATTACTAATAATGACATTACATTATGTTACATTACATTACAACCAATGTCTATTAGTTTGATTAATTTGTTGAGGTTTCACATTAGCTCATTATGAGTTTTATTTAGAAGTTTACACGCATAAAAAATGAACAATATCCCCTTCTATGACAGAAATTTCTCTTCTATTTATTTTGTACTAAGATAATTGGTTGATATAATTAATAAAAAATTTACATTTGTGTGTATGTGAGCTTACTACATGACCAATGAAAAAGAGCTTGCTTTGGGATTTTAGAATGCACTTATACCTTTGAAACAGAACTGAATTGGTACCCAGAAGTGGAATCATAATACTTAAGAAATGAAATATGATTAATCATCCAGTTAATTCAAGCAGAGATAAATGGCAATTACTGTAGTTTAGGGTATATTTTCAAAGCTGGGAAGAGGTTTAGCCTCCAGGTTCCCAGTGATTTTAATGGGGGTTGCATAGTGCAATCCCTCTACATCGCTTTGAAAGATTGCCTCTCGGTCTAATGCGTTACCATTAAAACTATCAAGAAAAACTCATGGGACATGAAAGCTGCTCCATCTTTTTGACATATTTCTCTATGGAAAGCAAGGACTGGCAGGGGAGAAAACCCACCACCTCCAAGAAAAACCCTTTTAATTCAAATGTTCTTGCTTTCCCAAAATGAAAGATTCATGCTTAATTTTACTGCATACTATGCAATTTTTTAATGCCTGTCCCATTATTTGGGTTTATACTAATTACAATCAGTTTGTGGATTTTCTGATGAGATTTTCTTAATATGGATGAGTCCCAGCTGTATTCCAAATGTGTAGTGAATCATGAGAAACTTCTTTACTGAGACCGAATGCCAGTTATATTAAAATCTTTCAGCAGATATTTCCATCAGAAACCACAGTTACAGATAGATATGCCAAGATACCTTGCAGCTTTGAGATTTTGGTTCCTGGGACCTCAGCTTTGCTCCTAGCAAGCCTTAAATCACTTGCTCCCTCCTCAGGAAATTTAAGCTCCTGATATCTTGAGACAGTTTCTCCATTACCTCTCTGTTTTCAAAACCAGTGTTAAAAACTACTGTAAATCTAAATTCTGAGGTTCCTCCAAGTTTGTCCCTGCCTGCAAATAATTACATTGTTTTCAAAGAGAAAAGTCATATGTACAGAATTATTCACAAGTAATTTTCTGATTAAATGAACTATTTTTAGCTCCCAAATTAAAGAAAAAAATTCAATGTCAGATCCCAGTATGTTCTACTTGGGGTTTTGTGGTACTCATGCTTTTAAACCATCTACACGACAATAAAGATGTAGCCAGTTTTGTGGAGCTGCCAGCTGGAATGAGATAACAACGTGCAGAATAAATGACAACTGTATTAGAGAATGCAATGTAGTTATATATGGGGTTAAAGAAGAGTGTCCACATCCTGCAGCTCTGATAAATGTTGACAGCAGCTCAGATGGAATAAAACTGGAAGGACAAGCATTAATTTGACTCTCCTGCCTTCTCGTGATAACACTGTTCATCAGAGATGGGCTAAGCAGAACAGATTACACAGCAGTGTGATTTAGGGCGACCTTCTGAAGGGAATCTTGTAATGCTTTATCTTCAAAGAATTCCCCATCCTACTATTTTCTTCTGAGATGTCATTTTACCCCACAATTAAAATGCTTAATTCTTGCATTTGTCTGGGAAGTGGGAGGGTGTGAAATGATACAAGAAGCAAACAGAATTCAAGCACCTAAAATATTAGAAATAATCAGGAAAAAATGTACCAGAATGACTAAAGCAAAATTCATTCCTCCCTCCCTAAACTTGTTATTCCACTAAATAATGATAATAATAACAATGACAACAATAATAAAATCAAACTTGCAAAAGAAAACCAGTCACTGGACAACCTTGGGAGCTGATGGCAGAGGCCTCATCAGCTACTATAAGTCATTTCACAGAAGCCTTAAAACCCGAGAGGAGATCAGAGAGACCTGGGTTCTCAGCTGGCTACCTGAGGAGCCCTTCTGCTCATAGCATTGAAAAAGGTATTAAAGATAAGCATCTATTACATGTGTCTCACTCACTTCCAGCCAGTAAGGAAATGCCTGTGAAGATACTAGAAAAATACTGAGCAATCATTCCATATAGAACTGTAGTAAAAATTGAAAGTACTCAAGAATTTGCCACTAAGATAATTTGCAGAATTGCCAGTCTAATTTTGGTAAGGACTTAAGATACCTGCTTGTCTTACGGTGATGAATTGGTTATCTGGAATAATAAATAATATTGTGGAAAGGGTATACTGGAATATGCATGAAGAATGTACATTACTTGAGCATTATCTCAGCCACTAAATAGTATAATGAGTACTTGTGTTACATGAACAGTTTCCACTCTCAATACTGAGGAATAATTTGAATCAATAAGTGATTATTAGGAATATGAAAACCTTGAAGACTTTGCATAGTACACAAGAACAATTCACTGTTCAGGAAGGTGTAATGTTGAATAAAGATGAAGCTGTAAGAAAAGTACTTCTGAAGTATATTCATGAAGAGCACAACTAACACTGCCAAACTCTGCCAAACTCTTTTGAACTCTTATTTACCTTTTGGATGTTTCCTTAATTTCTCATCTTTTGTATGCTGAGCCTAAGATTTGCAGCTGTACATAAAATAATTTATATTTAAATAAGTTTTACTAAACCGAATGTATGTCTTTTCAGTCGTGTACATCTTTTCCTTTAGGTTAAGCTGTAGTTTGAGAACTGAAAATGGGGACATGGACAAGGCAGAGGTGTTTAATGCATTCTTTGCCTCTGTCTTCAACAGAGATGATGAACCAAAGGGGTCTAAGTAGCCTGAGCTGGAGGACCATGACTGCGAGAATGATCAACTCCCAGCAGACCCTGATATAATACAGGTTCTGCTACTCCAGCTGGATGCCTACTAACCTATGGGGTCTCATGTGACTCATCCAAAAATCCTCAAAGAGTTATCTGATGTCATTGTAAAATCTCTCTTGATGATTTTTGAGCAGTCTTGGGAATCCAGAAAGGCCCCAGCTCCCAGTTGACTGGCAGCTGGCGAACATTGTCCCGATTTCCAAAAAGGGCAAGAAGGACCCCAGAAACCACAGGCCTGTCAGTCTCACTTCAGTGCCTGGTAAGGTTATCCAGAAAATTATTCTCTGAGGTACTGAAAAACACCTGAAAGACAACACAGTCATTGGTCACAGCCAGCACAGCTTCATTAGAGGAAAGTCCTGCTTTCCTTTTATGACAAGGTAACCACCGAGCTGAGCAAGGGAAGCCAGTGGATGTACTCTTTTTGGGCTTCAGTAAAGCTTTCAGTGCTGTCTCTCATAGCATCCTTCTGGACAAAATGCGCAGCACACAGCTGGATGAGCACATCACGGGATGGGTGAGCAACTGGCTCATGGATGAGTCATGAAGGGTTACAGTGAATGAGGTGACATCAGACTGGTGACCTGTCACCAGTGGGGTTGTGCAGGGCTCCATCCTTGGCTCTGTTCTCTTCAACATCTTCATAAATGACTTGAACTCAGAAGTGGAAGGGATACTAAGCAAGTCTGCAAACAATACAAAACCGGGAGGAGTTGTTGACTCCCTCAAAGACAGAGTGATCCTGCAGAGAGTCCTTGGCAAGTTGGAGGACTGGGCAATCACCAACCATATAAATTTCAACAAGGGAAAGTGCCAGATTCTGCGCTTGGGATGGGGCAGCCCTGGATGTACAACAGACTGGGGAACAAGAGACTAGAGAGTAGTGTCTTGGAAAGTGACCACAGAACTAAATGCAATGGCATTCATTTGACAGAGGAAAAGAACAGTAAAGTAGAGAAACGAAAAGGAAAAATAAAGTTCTGTTTGATACTTTTGGAAACATGCTAAAATTTCAAGTTTTGATCTTTGACCTGCAAACTCGTGTCCCGTGAGAATGGATTTGGACTTTAGATAGTTTGTTGACCCTTATAGGACTAATGAGAAGGTCAGAGACAGAGATGGAGTACACATTTCTGACCAAAAGTACATAAGTGAATTTTCTTGAACACTGGAAAATTTTAAAAATTTACAACTTAAAATTTCAGTCTCATTTTCAATTGAATTTGGTGATACACCTCTGACTGGTTTTCAAAATATGAAAAATAATATAAGCTTTACAAGTAGAGTGTAAACTCATTTCTTCTTTTACTCAGACTCTTGGAAATGTTGAAAGCAAAACACATCTGTCATGAAAGAGAAATGAGTCTGAACAACTTTACAAGATTAACGCCATCAAGGTCATCTAAGCTGAATGATCCACAGGCCAGTTGACAAATTGCTGATAAATTAAGATGGGGTGCATCAGGGCAAAGACATGAGCTTATGTCTTTTCTAAGTGTCTACTACTGGTCATTATCAGAGCCAGGATACTGTGCCAGAGGAATATTTCATATGATTCCATAGAGTAGCTTTCCTGTAAAAAGAGGGCAGAAGTAAAATACATGAAGATTTTTTACTAATAATAAAGAGTATAATTATTAAAACCTCCCTGAGAAAAGGACCAGACCTAAACTTCACCTGCTAAGATCTGCTGTACTCTCCTCTGAGATTTTCAGAGCCATATTTTTAAGAAACTGTAACTGGAATACCAGATATTAAAGATTTCCCTGAATCTACATGTCTCTGTATAATAAATACATTTGTACATTTGTAGCTGTCACCTTAGAGTCTCTGACCTAGCGAGAGTATGCCCTGAGAAAATACAACAATTTTCTCTTTTGCACAGCATATTTGTTACTTTCTTTTTGATCTGAATTTCAACCAAATGAATCACGAAGTAGAAGAGACAAAGCAATGGAGCCGATGAACTGAAAAATTACTAAGCAATAAAAAACCCCATGTTTTTAATTGCTTAACTTTTATTTCTCTAATGTCTATCTCTATAGGTGATTGTGTGACAAGTTTTTCCCCTGCACTCTTTTATTTTGAATCATGTATTTGGTGTAATCCTACCAATGCATTGAGCCATTATATCACAAGCAATACGTTTGATCATCTCACCCTACACTCCCATCCTACCCAAATTTCAATCAAATTTTCATCATGGGACTGGAAATCACTAGACATCTCTTGCTACCAAGAATTCTTGATACTGCTATTTTTAGATTTCTTTTTCAAAAGCACTTTGTGCAAACTATAAGCAACTGAACAGACATTTAAAACAATGGAAGTTTACAAAGCTAATGACTCTCTCAGTGTCTTCCTCTTGGCAAGGAATAAGGCGGCGTTGAAAAGTTTAGCTCATGTACTAAGGGAAATGCAGGTGACTTCCAGTGATTTCCAGCTTATCCCTGCTGTCATCTGATAAAGTTGGTATCAATACATCAGTATGGTGGAGTGAATGACACCACTACTTCCCTTGGTTGAATTTGCTGTGGGGACACCACCAGCTTTGGTAGCAGAAATGAGTGAAGGCAACTGGCAAGTAATTGCTCAAATGGCACTCTGCTGAAGGTTGTGTACAAATCCTGAGCGGAGCTCACAGCTGCACAAATTAGACATTAGATGTCCTTCCTTCCTTCCTTCCTTCCTTCCTTCCTTCCGAATTCCTTCCGAATTCCTTCCGAATTCCTTCCTTCCTTCCGAATTCCTTCCGAATTCCTTCCGAATTCCTTCCTTCCTTCCGAATTCCTTCCGAATTCCTTCCGAATTCCTTCCTTCCTTCCGAATTCCTTCCGAATTCCTTCCGAATTCCTTCCTTCCTTCCGAATTCCTTCCGAATTCCTTCCGAATTCCTTCCTTCCTTCCGAATTCCTTCCGAATTCCTTCCGAATTCCTTCCTTCCTTCCGAATTCCTTCCGAATTCCTTCCGAATTCCTTCCTTCCTTCCGAATTCCTTCCGAATTCCTTCCGAATTCCTTCCTTCCTTCCGAATTCCTTCCGAATTCCTTCCGAATTCCTTCCTTCCTTCCGAATTCCTTCCGAATTCCTTCCGAATTCCTTCCTTCCTTCCGAATTCCTTCCGAATTCCTTCCGAATTCCTTCCTTCCTTCCGAATTCCTTCCGAATTCCTTCCGAATTCCTTCCTTCCTTCCGAATTCCTTCCGAATTCCTTCCGAATTCCTTCCTTCCTTCCGAATTCCTTCCGAATTCCTTCCGAATTCCTTCCTTCCTTCCGAATTCCTTCCGAATTCCTTCCGAATTCCTTCCTTCCTTCCGAATTCCTTCCGAATTCCTTCCGAATTCCTTCCTTCCTTCCGAATTCCTTCCGAATTCCTTCCGAATTCCTTCCTTCCTTCCGAATTCCTTCCGAATTCCTTCCGAATTCCTTCCTTCCTTCCGAATTCCTTCCGAATTCCTTCCGAATTCCTTCCTTCCTTCCGAATTCCTTCCGAATTCCTTCCGAATTCCTTCCTTCCTTCCGAATTCCTTCCGAATTCCTTCCGAATTCCTTCCTTCCTTCCGAATTCCTTCCGAATTCCTTCCGAATTCCTTCCTTCCTTCCGAATTCCTTCCGAATTCCTTCCGAATTCCTTCCTTCCTTCCGAATTCCTTCCGAATTCCTTCCGAATTCCTTCCTTCCTTCCGAATTCCTTCCGAATTCCTTCCGAATTCCTTCCTTCCTTCCGAATTCCTTCCGAATTCCTTCCGAATTCCTTCCTTCCTTCCGAATTCCTTCCGAATTCCTTCCGAATTCCTTCCTTCCTTCCGAATTCCTTCCGAATTCCTTCCGAATTCCTTCCTTCCTTCCGAATTCCTTCCGAATTCCTTCCGAATTCCTTCCTTCCTTCCGAATTCCTTCCGAATTCCTTCCGAATTCCTTCCTTCCTTCCGAATTCCTTCCGAATTCCTTCCGAATTCCTTCCTTCCTTCCGAATTCCTTCCGAATTCCTTCCGAATTCCTTCCTTCCTTCCGAATTCCTTCCGAATTCCTTCCGAATTCCTTCCTTCCTTCCGAATTCCTTCCGAATTCCTTCCGAATTCCTTCCTTCCTTCCGAATTCCTTCCGAATTCCTTCCGAATTCCTTCCTTCCTTCCGAATTCCTTCCGAATTCCTTCCGAATTCCTTCCTTCCTTCCGAATTCCTTCCGAATTCCTTCCGAATTCCTTCCTTCCTTCCGAATTCCTTCCGAATTCCTTCCGAATTCCTTCCTTCCTTCCGAATTCCTTCCGAATTCCTTCCGAATTCCTTCCTTCCTTCCGAATTCCTTCCGAATTCCTTCCGAATTCCTTCCTTCCTTCCGAATTCCTTCCGAATTCCTTCCGAATTCCTTCCTTCCTTCCGAATTCCTTCCGAATTCCTTCCGAATTCCTTCCTTCCTTCCGAATTCCTTCCGAATTCCTTCCGAATTCCTTCCTTCCTTCCGAATTCCTTCCGAATTCCTTCCTTCCTTCCTTCCTTCCTTCCTTCCTTCCTTCCATCCTGTGTATTTGCTCCTATTTTCACTTCAGCTATTTCCTTTTCTTGGCTTTACTGATTGTCTCAAAAAATCTGGGAACCAAGCTGGGTGAACCAAAAAATCATTGAGTGCTCCATTTCTTCTCTATGCCAACTTGCCCAAGATTATTACTGTCCTTTCTTTTTAAAATCTGACACATAACTTATGTGTTTTGCCCCAAGTTCATGGAGGGATGGTGCACTGTGTCTCTTTAAAAATAGGGAATGCACATGCTCAAGCCCTCTTTTGTTTCTCTCCAGCCTCAAAGGAGGCTGCCTGGTTCAAGTCTCAGAGCAGCAACCCAAGAAGCTGCATTTCAAAACCCATTACTCTTCCAGAGGTAATTTTGCAATACCTTTCCAAAAGCCACCATGCCAAGCTGAGATTGGGAGGAGCCAGGGCCACTACTCTTCAGCGGTCAGCAGAACTGTTTATTTCCCCCCACACTGGGGCAGCAACCCAAGACCACAGCACCAACACCAGCTGAGTCTAGCAGGCAGCAGGAGGAGGCAGCAAGTGTCAGCACTAACCTCACACACACACACCGACACATGGGACCACCCAGCCTGGCACTGCATCTTCTCTGTGCTCAGTGGGACTGTTTCTTCCCCCTGCAACACAGCAGTGACTTGGAACTGCAACACTGGCACCAGCTGGGTCCGGCCAGGGAGCAGGGAAGTCAGGGAAACTGACATGTGGGTCTCCAGAGCTGCCCCACACATCGCCCATCTGCCACTGGAACTGCTTTGCAAGCTCCTGCCTTCCCAGTTTTTTGTTCTAGGGGGAAGGATCAGCCAAGCAGGGCTTATCTGCCATATTGTCTTTGTTTTCAGGTCCACACAGTCTGCTGTGGCAGCTGCCATCTTGCGAGGAGGAGCTTCTCTGCCATCTTGTTTTCTTTGTTCCCAGGGAGTCCATGGGATTCAGCACCTTTGTGTCTACTGGTTATTGCCATTATCTTGGTTGTTGCTGGTTTGCTTTCTAGTAAACTGTTATTTTTTTCACTTAAAATCTTCTTGCTTTCATCTCTCTTTATTGGTGAAAGAGGAGTGGCTAAAAGTGAGGGGGAGGTAGCTCATTTGGCAGTCTCTGCCCCATATAATTTTCTTAAATTAAGACAAAATGCTGGCATTGGAATCAATGACACTTCACTTGGACCCATTCTTTCCATGTTCTGCTTTGTAAAAAATTTTCATTCATAAATTCCCACAGAGCAGGGGAAGACATTTTTAATTACATGCAACTTTATTGTGAATTCTTGTCATAACCTAGGAAGCATTTGAAAATAGTAGAAATATCAAAATGCTTGAATAACTGAAGGCTGAGAAGGTTGTAGAGTCTCAATTTGTCACAGGCAGAAAAATCCCTTGAGCTGTCTTTGTATTTTACATTTTCCTGCAATGAACTGTAACCGAACATTTACAACACCAGCCCTGCTCATATCTACTCTTTTGTACAAGGCTGCAAGACAAACATTTCTGGTGGAGCTGCTTCCACTTTACTAACTTATCAACCCTTTGCATCATGAAAGATAGCAATCGTGGATCAGGACTTAATAAAATTCGGGGTATGTCAAACAAACACATGAAAATTGTATGCCACTATCCTATGGTAAGATTTTAGGTCTGCTGCCTATTTCATTTCATCTCAGACACCTTAAGTTTTATTCTTCCCTCTGTAACCTTTACCAAAGGTCTTATGTTCAAAATTCAGTTGTTCCGTCTCAGGAACTTTGCTTGATTAAATAAATTAGCTTAGTGATCCAGGTTCTACATCGTGTTAAAACTCAGGTTGCCAGCAATTATTCCTTCTGAAACAGAAAAATTTATTTATTGATGTCTGCATGTAACACCATTCAAATAAATCTGTTTCTAAGTGAAGTGTCTGATTTACTGCCTGAGACTATCTGAAAAACATGACCATTCAATCCAATCTCAGATTTACACCTCAGTTCAAAATACTCTCAAGTGGGTCATGCTGCCTCTAGCCCTGACTGATAATGAACTGATCTGTGATTTGACATTAAACTCAATTATTGGAAAAGGAAAAAAAAATGGCATCTTTCAAATACATTAGCAGAATTGTCACTAGATTTTATCTTCTGTTACATCAAAGAGACTTCAGGATTGCTTTTCTCAGGTTTTATTGTTAAAACATTTTAATTAAAAAAGGTCTGCGATTTTTTGAATTGTTGATGGGAACCAGGCGCAAAAGCTTGGATTTGCATATGAAAGCAAACCCCATATGATATCTAGCTGTCAGCATTTTTTTCAAATGGGATATAAACCTGTCAAAGACTCTTTAATGTTATAGTACATGCTAGAGTCTTACTTCAGAATGAACTGCATAAAAAGTAAACATAGTTTACTCTGCCCTAGTTGCCTTCCAAGAACTTAAGATAAAACTTTTTCAGCCTAGGTTTTTTCAACTTGAGCATAGTGACACTTAAAGTGTTCAAGGTAAGCGATATAAATGCAGTTGATGTGTTTCACCATATTTTAATGTGGGGGGTTTTGCTTTCATTTTTCATAAAAGCACGCATGATTATAATGAAGTTTTATGTCTCTTCCCTCTAGATACATGCCTCATCCATGTAGACACAGTTAACCCTATTCATTCAGGCATGCATAACATGGAGATATATAGATATATAGATAGATAGATAGATATAGTTGTATATATATTGAGACAGACTCGCACTGATACGAGCAAGTGACTTCCCTGCTAATGACATTGACTTACATGGAAGTATGGAAACTCATGTTTGTTTCGTAACCATTCATTGGGGCTCATCTGCACTGTATGCATACAAAGCTTGTTGCTTGTTGGACTACACATTAATCACCCTCCCCTTCTTCGCATAAAATTTTAAATATGCCCTTTTTTTCATTATATCCTAGGCAGAAGAATGTTGCTGAGAGGAATGTTGGGGTTTGGTCCCCTAATGCAAACTTTTGCTAATACTAGCTTATATTCATAAGGACAGCAGTCTTGCATTCAAGTTTCTTCTCCAATATTGTAATTGAAGGAAGGTGTGCATGTTTTCTTCTAGAGCTGATGGCTGCATATGTATACAATCAATTGCCCCTCCATCCTTCAGTGTGTTTTTGCCCTCTCCCTCTAATTGCTTCGGACATTTGCTGAATGTTGCACACCACTAACCACTCACTGATCCTGCTCTACCTAAGCACCAAATCAGAGGAGTTGAGCCAGATGTCTCTTCCATTATTCTGCCTGACGGAAGAAATCTGAAGTGGACAACTCGTCCTTACGGAAGTGCTAAATATATAGATAATAATACTTAAATAAGTAAGAAAATAAAAACATAATTCAAGCATTAAGTGTGGTCAGTTTCAAGTGAATCTGACAGTGCTTGTTTAACAAGCGTTTTCATTAGGTTGTGGGTTCTCTCTGAGGACTAGCAACTTCACCTTTTCTAAAACCAATTAGGGATCAAGAGGCTCTGGGACACTAAAAACCATATCAACCAAAAGAATAACTTTTATTTAATTATTCTGAGGTCAGAACTTTCACATGCCTTCCCACTATATTAATTTCTTTTGGGTTTTTTTCCTTGGATATTTTTGAGGTCAGCAATGTGTTGACTATTTTTAGTTAACTGCTAACAGATGTACTCTATTGAGTATATCTTACTTCCCATCCTGAAATTTAAAAACTCAGACCAGCTTTAACACTTCTAAATATAATACCCATTTTATAGCTGCTAATCTGCTGAGTTTCACAACGGGGTAGTTTTTTCATTAATTCTTTGCCTTAAGCCATTCTTCATCTATAATTCTGTTTTAGTTAGCAGTGTTTAAAAGAGTACCTCAGCACTGGCATGGACTTCACGCAAACTGAGTCTCATCTATTTCAAGTACAGATTACTTTTTAACGTTGATTAGGTTCTTTCTACTAATAATTGTTTATTTTTTGGTCTCTAAAATTCACTAGCTCTGATTCTACACCTGTTTACCCTTCATCATGGATAATTCACTCTTCTACATAAAAACAACCAATCAAACAAACAAAAACAACAACAACTACAATTTAATGGGAAGTATGCAGATAAGAATTTCTTAAGTCTATTGTAACAGATGAAACTCCAGAACAAGAGAATAGATCTATTTTCTATTATTTGAAGGATATTTTCTTTTCTCATATTAATAAGGAGAGTAGAACATAACAGCATTTTACTCTGAAAAGGACAGGTAGAACAGAGCAGGACAGCCTTGGAGAAGTAGATAAAGGATGTAACTTAGGCAAACATGAGTCATAAAATGGCAGAATGCCAGCTCAGTCATAAATGAGCAGGATCTCAGCTCAGCTCTGCTAGGCTGACAAAGTAGTAGTTATGCAAAACATTGATATTGCACTTACTGAAAAGTGGGGGTTGAGGTACAGCCACCCAAAAAATACACCAGATGTTGAAGACCACTGAAAAGGACCCCAAAGAACCATGTAAGGACTTCCAACAGGGGTACAAACATGTAAAATAAAGTAATACATATACATCAATTAATCAGGGATAGCTAATGAATATGTAATCAGTGCATATGACAAAAACTCTCTTTACCTGATGTGCGGGGCACTCAATTAGAGGAAGAATGCTCCAAGTGATCAGCGTGCTGCAATAAAGAATGCCTGATTTCTAATACTCAAAACTGCATTAGAAACTTTCTATCTGGCCAATTTCTGTATCAATATATTCTATATATGAGAACTACTATCTCAGGGAGTCTGAGGCAAAAAGACACCAGAATATTAAAAGTATATTTACCATTGTGCCTGTAACAGAGACTCCTGATGTAGTTTTTGAAGTAGTACACTAATGTGCACCCCAAATGTCTTGGTTTAAGACGATTTAAGGGGGTCATTCTAGAATGAGTTACCTCTGCCATAGTTTAACCCATCCCTTTCCACCAATAAGGAGAAACAAATACAAGTAGATATAAATAAAAAAATAACAGTTTATTAAAAACAGAATAGCAACAGGCAAAAAATAGCAGTAAGAGTCACTAGCTGCCAAGTTGCTGAAATCTAACTGATCCTTGGGAACAAGGAGAAACTTAAAATGGCAGGATAAGGCCTCCCCTGGATGGTGGCTCCCATTGCCAGCTGCTGTGTGGAGACAAAGGGAAAATGGCTTCATCCCCCCACCCCTTTGCATCCCCCAGCCTCTCCAGCAGTGACAGCAGCTCTGTCAGCAAATGGAGCTTCCCACTCTGGCAACTGGTACTCAGTCAGGGGCTACAGCTTGTGGAGAGACAACTTGTGCTTCCTCTCAGTAGGAGATGGCAAGACAAGCAGCTGGGGCAACTGGTACTTGGTGCCTTCTTGCCTCAGCCAGGCACTGCTGGTAGGCTGGGGCAACTTGGACTGGAGCAGGACCACTCTGCTCCTCTCAGTGTGATGCTACAGCTGCAGACACACACTCCCAGAATTCTCCCAGCATCAGTCCAGGGCAGTGAAACCACCATCTCAATAAAAATAACACTTGGACCCTTGGAAAAAAGAAACAATCTTGTTGGTCATCACTCCAGAGACTTGCAATACAAATCTGGCCTTTTACAAATACAATAAAAATTTGACTTGAGATGTCTCCTGTGAGAGCAGAGGGGGGTTTTCTCCCTTTTTTACTAACGTGCTAATTAACTGGCAATGCTAAACTTATTTTGGCACCCTCATCTTTCTAAACCCTAAGCCAAACCACTTCACTAGTGACTTTCCTTAAAATGAATCAGCTGTAAGAACACTTATGTCCTTCTGTCTAGCTTCTGTTTATCTGCACAGCTGAAATATTTCTGCATGATCTCCTACTAGGACTTCCAGCTAAATTTCACAATTCTGTGTTTTGTTTTGTGCTTCTTCCCTGCTTATACAGTTCAGTTAAAACCAAAGCCATGAGTCAAATTAATCAAGTCTTCCAATAGTCACTTATTCCATGTGAATAGAGAGTGGTTGATGTTTAGATGTATGTCATTTTTATATATGTTTACATTTCTCTTACCTGCATACTATAAGGTATCAGTGTTCTGATAAGCTTGTTTGCTTTTCTTTATGAAAAAAAAATCTGTAATGATGCAAAACTGTTTTGAATTATCATTTCATATGAGAAACATCCACCTTTCACAAGATATTTGCACAGGCTTTTTTTCTTATAAAAACTACAGCTATTGAACAGAGAAAAAAGACCAACAATCCCCCCCTTTCCCAAACTATGACTAAATGAGTCCAAAGTAACCTGGAAGAAAATTCAGCAGAGCTTACTCAATTCTTGGTGTGACATATTCTTTCAGAAAAGAAAGGTTGTGCCTGAGCCTTCAGGACAAGCAAATTAGAGTGAAATGACCAGTAGCAACACAGTGACTGCAGGAGTCACTTTATCAGTATTTAAGGAAATGACATTTAGCCTGTAAAATTTTCCTAAAGTTACTCAGTCTATCAGATACTCCATTGCTTGACTGTGGCTAACAACAGCTCATATGCTATTGTTGATATAAACTAGTTAACAAAAATGCTAACTTTCCTGCTCCTTGTTCAATGTCTTCAGTAGTGACACAGAAAAAGATATCAAATGCACCTCAGCAAGTCTGCAAGTTTGTTACAAACTGAAGGTGAGATGGCATCCAGAGGGACCCAGACATGATCGAAGAGCGGGCCCGGGAAATCTCATGAGGTTTAACAAGAGCAAGTGCTGCAACTTGGTCAGGGCATCCCTCACTATCAACACAGGCTGGTGGATGAACAGATCGAGAGCAGCCCTTTGGATAACGACTTGGGGGTGCTGGTGGATGAGAGGTTGGACAAGAGTTAGCTGTCCTTGCAGCCCAGAGAAACAGTCATGTCCTGGGCTGCATCCAAAGTAGCATGGCCAGCAGGGCAAGGGAAGAGGTTCTGCCCATCTACTCCAGTCTGGTGAGACCCCACCTGAAAGTTATGTCTAGCTATGGGGTCCCCAGTAGACAAAGGACATTAACCTGTTGGAGCAAGTCCAGAGGGAGGACACCAAGGTGACTAGAGGAATGGAGCATGTCTCCTCTGAGGAACAGCCAAGAGAATTGGGACTGTGAAGCCTGGAGAAGAGAAAGCTTCAGGGTGACCTGACTGCAGTCTTACAGTACCTTAAGGCAGCTTACAAGAAAGATGAAGAGAGACTGTTTACAAGGGCATGTAGTGATAAGACATGGGAAAATGGTTTTAAACTGAGAGTGGGTCTAGATTAGGTATTAGGAAGAAATTTTTACTCTGAGGGTCATGAGGCACTGGAACAGGTGACCCAGAGAAGTTGTGGATGCCCCACCCTGAAAGCATTCAAGGACAGGTTGGATGGGACTTTGTCTGATCTGGGAAGGTGTCCCTGCCCATGGCAGGGGGGTTGGGACTAGATAATCTCTAAGGTCCCTTCTAACCCAGACCATTCTACAACCCTGTAGTTCTCTGTATGTTCACTCTTTTCCAAATATGCCCACAAAATCCTCTAGCCCCTAGGTCATTCAGTATCAGAGTCCAGTAGAATTTAAACTCATGTTCTTCTGTTTTGCCGTGTCATTAGCAGATGAGGAATATGTAAAGACGCACCTCGAGGTCAATACACTGTGGCCTCACAGTTCAGGGA
Source organism: Corvus brachyrhynchos (assembly GCF_000691975.1). Lineage (NCBI taxonomy): Eukaryota > Metazoa > Chordata > Aves > Passeriformes > Corvidae > Corvus > Corvus brachyrhynchos. The sequence goes on from NW_008238355.1 coordinate 6,097,197, forward strand.
CTCAGGGCCCTAAAGCACTTGTCTACAGAACACTAATTATTTCTTTGTCATCAGTCCTCTTTCACCAAATAAGCACTGATTAGATGTGTTTTCCCAAGACAAATTTTTATACTGAACATCTGCTACTGCACAACATATGCTTGTCCTTAAGAAGCTCCAATTAATTATAATCAACAGCTAAAATGAGTAAGGTGGAAAAGCCATTTCCATATCTGTGTCGGGCAGGTAGTCATCCAAACTGAATAACAAGGGCTGTCTTTCAAAACACAGTGTCACAAGTACTAAAATTTTCTTCTTATAATGCAAGTATTCATCATAAAATAATTTCCCTAATAATAGATGAACAAGTAAGTAACTGTAGAAGTTGACTGCTGCTCAAAGCCTGATAGAGGTGTAGCTGATGTGAGTGGAAGGAGCCACAGGCTTTTAGGGAATCTGGGCCTAGCTCTGAGAGGACTCAGATCTTGATTAGTCACTGTTACAGACTGTAGTAGCTGAAAAAAAAATGGTTACTTGGAAATATTCAGAAATGTGAAGGCAAAGTAAAAAGGAGGAAGAGGCTGGTGATGTAAACAATGTCGGAACTTATTTTATTAGTCCATCAAGCAAATAAAGGATGTCTTAACAGAGAAACATAAAAGTACTTGGAATGCAGAATAACAATCTTCAACAATTCCCCAAGAATATGCTGAGTTCTAAGGGATCCTTGAGTCCAGCTCTTAAGTGAATGGCTTGTACAGGGAACAAACCCACTACCTAGGTGTTATTAGCACCATGCTGTAACCAGTTTAAGTGCCTGCTGGTGGCTAATCTGGAATCTCTTCTGTACCCTGCCCTTTAATCACACACTGGAATGAAGCAAAGATACAAAATATTGCCATTTTGAAACCTGATTTTGGTGAAAGAAGTAGTAACTGCACAAAAATGTGAAGAAAAAAGATTGAGAACTTTTCCCAGTAAAATATATTTAACTACGAGCATGTTTGATCTCTGTGGAACAATAACATTTATTTCTTTGGACGAATTTCGGTGGGCTGATTGGATGGTCATTTTTCAAGGCATTTTCTTGTTTCCTTTATTATACTTGCAACAGTATTCAAAAGCCAGGAATAGCTTGTATAGTGTCATATTGTTTGTAATTGTTAGTCCTTGGCCCTTGCTGAAAGGCGGGGAAAGCTACATGGATATCACACACTATGTTCAAATATGCATTGCAACCATGTTTGATAGGCATGAAAGAAGCTTGGTAAATTTTACGCGTTATTTATTATTCAGGTTTCCATACAAATCCTGGTGTTTAAAGTCCATACTTGATTATTAAAATATGTGCTGTAATCAAAGTCTATGGCTGATTCAAAGGAGAATTCAAGATCAAGTAACTAAAACATATTCTTTGCAGCTATTATAGAAATTACAGAAAGGGAATAGCACATTAGTGCAGATAGCTGTCAGTACAAAATTATTTCTTACATAATATTTTTCAATACTTTTTGTAATAAAACTGTTAGTATTCTTAGAAATGGAGCTTTTTTCCACCATTTCTCAAGGGACATTATTTCATAACCAAATAGTGCTTAATGTCTAGTTTGATTTTTTTATTCTGTTAAATATTCAAAACACATATTTGCACATCTTTATTGATTTATTTAGCAGAACATAGCAACAGTCGTGTTTCAATATGCATTTTAAGGAAAAAAAACAGAAATGTAGTCTTTCTTCTACACTTAAAACAGAGTGTGAATTACTCAGCTTACTTCACTGAAGAATTTCTGCTCTGCCTCTGTCCATAGTCAAAAAATACTAAATAAAAGCAAGGAAAAGGAAGCAACTTTTTGAAGTTGTTCTGTCTTTACCTTTATCATCTTCAAAATTTCATACTTGTTTTCAATTCTTTAAGTTGTTGCAGAATTTCTGTCTTAGCTTGTGGTAACGTTATCTGATTTTTAATAAAGGTAATAAATGTTATACCAGTTTCAATTAATCAAAAATATTCAATTATTATTCCTAGTATTCTTTTTTAGAATTCTATTTTTATTGTTAGTTTCAAATGTCTAATATTACAATTACTACTGATGTTGGTGACAATAAAAATACAAGTGTATACAAAAATACACTTATTTTATTGGTGACAATAAAAATAAGGAGGGAGTATTAAACATGATTTCTCAGTTTTGGGCTTGGGGTTTTTTTGGAGTAAATAGCTGTTGCTGCTCATATTTTTAACCAGATGATCTGTATTTTTTTGAGGAACCTTAGCAAGGGTCAGAGCAGAGGAAGTGGGAGACTGTATTTTATTCCACAAGACCTCTCATTTTCCCTTTGAGAGAATATAAAATAGATATGCAAAATAAAAATATTTCCATGTATTTTAAATTAGTCTTTGCAGGTCTTATTTTCAGCTGTCATGCCTGTCTGCAAAATGAGGCTCTTCTTGTAACAGCTGAAAGATCACAATCAAGCCTATGAACTCCTGACAATATGTGAGACATTTGAGGAATTTATCATTTAAATCTTACCCTTAAAACCACTATGTCTTAACTTCTGCTTTCACTTACACTATTCCTGGACTTACTTTCTGATCAGTACTACAAAGAATATTCTGTGCAAATACTGAAACTCTTGTGTTTTCCTTGTCTATTCCCTGCTTTGGCATGAAAATACCCACTGAATATTAAGAGAAAAGTAAAATAACCACAAAGATGTGTTCCATGTGTGGTGTTCTCTCCTCTGAGGGAGGCACATACATAATCTAATTTCTATGGGTTTCTAATATTTATCATGGAAAATAGTAACTATATTCTCACCAATAAACTTTGTTTAACACAGGAAAGTACATTCACACAGTCCTCTTCTGCTCTTGGGAATAGTGGTCAAGATGAATAGTAACAAGGACCTTTCATATCTGTCGGTTCTAAGCTGAAAATTTCTCCACAGCAAATGAGTGAGTTGATGCACAGAACATTGATGGGCTCCTATTGCAAAGAAGTAATCCAGGCAAAAAGAAAATTTTTAAACCTCTCAAACAGTAATCCATCAGTCAGAATGAAGTCATAATCCTGGCTCTGCCAGCCAGTGTGCTGTATTGAGTTTCTTACTTAATTTCACAATTTATAACACCCTTATTATCAAATACAAAAACTCAATGCACAAAAAAATTATCAATACACAAATATACTTTACCAAGAACAGCTATATGAAACCAGGACACCTACTGTCTCTTCTGTAGGTTAGTTTTCCTTTTTTTATACCATATATGTGTCTTGTTCTGTATAGATTATTGGGTAGTCTATCCTTTCATTGCAGCATCCATAAGTGTGGCAGTTACTAGAGCTGAAAAAGTACACCTGCATTAACATAATTCAACTGTAGAGCAGCAGTGTACTGCTAAACATTGCAGGTAAATACTGCAATAATCCGAATTCTTTGTGCTCCTTGATAGCATATCAAGATGAACATGTAGCTAGCTACGTCAAAGCATTGAAGTCTGAAGGATAAATGCAGACGGAGAAAATACCAAAGTATTTAGAAACCCACAGCTATCAGTGAGACGGAATCAAAGGTGATCTAGGTACAGCAAGATAGGATGGCATTTGGGTGGAAGATTAAGCAAGATCAGACTGTGTCCAAGTGAAGTGAGAACAAGTAAACAAGAGGAAAGACTAAAACACACGTGGTAGTGTCTTTGGGTAAAATGCAAGCCGGAAAAATCAAAAACTATTGGTGGAATTGCCTCCATCAGGTAAAGCAAGTCCCTACTTAGTTTGAGTATTAGCTCAGTAGGTTTACCAAGCTCCTACTTCCCCAAGAAACTTTTGTGGATAGGTTACTGGGCTGTAAATGCGTCCAAACCTTTAGGGGTGAACCTGTGCACGATACAGCCCTTGTTTCTCTCTGCTATATGGTGGTACAGGTAGGTCTACTACTTCTCCTGAGGTCACACCGGAGTTGTTTGTATGGAAGATGTTTCAGAAAACCCTCCCAAATATGTCAGCATTCACTTTTAGGAACTAAAAAAGATTAGGGCTCTAGAGAAGCAAATGTGAACAATTTCCATTATAATTTATAGAAGAACTTCCTTCCAAGATCAGTTGGTACAGGAGTTCAGAACTAAGTTAAATGAAAGTGTGGAATATCCCCATGGAGCAGTCAATAGATACCTTTGCAAGATGCTTTTCCTTTTTTTTTTTTTCCCCTTTTTTTTTTTTTTTTATTCCCCCTAACCCTAGAGCTGCCACATCTGCTGGTTGCCTCCTTTTGACAGCTCGTCACTCCTGAAAAATGTTTTCAAGAGCTTTGGATAATATCCAGTTCATTCTTGCAGGAAATGAGGATTTGCTTCCTCACTTGGGATACCTGCTGCTAGGTTTATTCACTAATAAGCCTGATAAATGTTTTAGCCTTTGATCAGTGTTAAATTAACAAGTAAGCTCCATAGAAAAAAAAGTCTTTGAGGCTCAGAGGCTCAAGACAGTGAATGTGTTGGAAATATGATTGATTGTCTTGCTGTGAGAAATTTCCATAAAAAAAACTTTTATCATGCTGTTATGTTCTGAACAATTAACTCAAAAGTGAAAGATATCTACCCTCCAAAGAAGACAAGAGGAAGAAAGAAACAGAATATACTTCACATGACTTTGTTTCAGTCTACATAAGCTGATTTACTGGAATATTTTTAGGTTTTCCTTTTATTATTATTTTTCATCTGTCTTACTTGAAGAATTATTTTGCTACACTGGAAAATTATTTTTATTTATCTTCTTTCTTTTTTTCCATTTTACTGGGTCCAGCAGTGATGAAGTTAATTTTCCTTATGATATTCCATGTGGTGCTGTGCTTTAGATTTGTGACCAAACCAGTGCTGATAATTCAAGAATGTTTTAGCTGTTGTTGAACCCTGCTTGCACAGTATCAACACAGTATGTTTTTTATTCTGTTTCTCCCAATGTATAGGCAGGGGGGGGGAAAGAGAAATTTTTTAATTAACTTACTTACAAATTTCATACTATTGTGACTGCAGTGTCATATTCACTTATATAAGAAAGCTTTAGCATATCTGGCTTTGATACAGATAACTATATATTAATCACAGCAGGAGATTTAAATTGAATTGAAAAATATTTCCTGAAAAGCAAAAAAAAAAAAAAAGGTTACCTTGGGCTAACATTTTTGGGAGGTATCACTGACTCCTTTAGAGGGCGTGGCAGTGCGCCCAGAGGGTGCTAAATTAGTCTTCATGGAAGATTAATCAAAAATTAGTCTGTCTCAATCATACATACAGAAATACTTTTGTGAAATGGAAAAATGGCTCAACAAGCCTCTTAAAAGGGCTTGCACTTTTTTTATGTACTCTGAGATAGACACACAGGAGAAATACTGACAAGATTTTCTCAAGAGATTAAAACAGCAAAAAACTTTACTGGCAACTTCAGAAAATCAGAGAACTTTGGCAAAAGTTTAGAGCATTGTTTGATCAACGTAAAACTGTCCACAAAGCATTAACTTAGCCCATTCAACTTAGCAAACTCCAAGCCCATCCAATTTCAAGTTAATCAAAACTCTGAGAAGAGGAAATTAGATGAAGAAAGAGAAAGAAGGAAAGATAGAAAATATACAGAGAAGAACAAATACATCTGCCACTCCTGGTTCCAGAGGTGTTCAGTTGATAGAAATTCCAAGAGGAGGTAGGGTAAAGACGTGTGCTTGCCTCATTTCCAGGGTTAAGTACCCTTTGACTTTCCTGGGCCATTCCCCAGGTGGCAGTTCCAGTCATCTGGCCACTCTGGGGCTGGACTGGGGCTCCAGCAGCAGGGTGTGGAGCACTGCCTGTGATGTGCCCATAGACGCGGGGCCGCGCAGCCTCTGTGGGACTGGGATATAGCCTCTAGGGGTGGGATATGTGGAGCAGGGCATTGCCTCACCAGGGCAAGGCCCAACCTGCTCCTTTCCTCACACATACCCAAAATGTTTCAAGCCAGGAATCTCCTGCAGTCTCTCACAAATGGTAGACCTCATCTTCCTATATTTCAGAGGCGTCCCTGAATCGTTTTTTCTCCTGTGATATACAATGCTCAATAACCTTGCCATCCATCGAAGTAATCCTAATTTCTCATTTTCTTCAAGCAAAATGCCAGCAGCTAACAACCTTGTTTTCACTGGTGCCATTCAGAAAGTTTACAGTGCATGCCATAGATCAGTCTGTTTCCACATATTTATGAATGGGTCATTGGACTGACAGTATGAAGTACCTGGCCTAAAACAATGCTATATTACAAAATTAACTTCCCTTGACGCCAGCTGTCAGATTGTTACTGTGGGAAGCATCTGGTAGCAGGCAAATGTGCATACCTATTGGCTCATAGTTTCTTACTAAAATTTAAGGCTTTCTTCTTAAGAACAGAAATATTTATTCCTTTCTTCCAGTCTTTGTAAACATTTGTCCTTTGCTTCAAGTCTTTGATGTTCCTTTTTTAACAAAAAAAGAGGGAAAAAAAAAATCTTTCCTTGACCTTGGCAGAAAGCTTAAGAGATTTTTAATGTCAGTCTTTAGATTCATAGTGGTATGAATCTGTCCATCCTTTTTGCTTTTTTATTCTGTAAACAAAACAATATTCCCCTTATCATTTTTCTATTCTGCAAAATCTTTCCTAGGAGAAAGCAAATCTGATTTTGCACATAATCTCACTTTGTACCTTGTTCTTTATACCGCAGTCTGGTACTCACAACACAGAAAGTTTCATGGTCTGCCTTAATTCATGGTTGTATATTATCTATTGTACAATGGGATATATTATCCATGAATATGTGTGAAAAATTCTGGGATAGGTCTCAGAAATTATTCCTATTTTCTTCAGAGTGGCATTGGAAAATAATTATTTTGCACAACTACATTTATTAAATTTGCAAATATAGGATGAGAAATATCCTACAGCACTATTCTTCTCTCCCTATGAAAATCTGTCTTACCAATGCCCTTCCTGAAGTGAACTGTAGTTTTGCAACAGAAAAGAATTCAGATTTTTACAAGAACGAACCACAGAAATACACTGCTTTAAATTGAAGATTGCCAGTTCATCAGCACTATTGACTCAGTATTGAAATGTGCTGACAGAAAACAGGAGTGGACATGTAGGAAAAAAAAGCAGGGAACAACAATCAGAGATTGGAAACACCAGACACCAGGTCTGCTTCCTAAACCAAGACTGTTTGTGGAGACATGCACCATAGGTCAGATATTCAGCAGGTTAGGTCAATATAATCTCACAAATAACAATGAATAATTTTTAAAATAGATACATTTTCCTCCACTGCCCCAAAAAACTTTTATTTCTTAATATTGAAACTGTATTCACATAAAGAACTTAAGTGTTACAAATGTGCGTTCATCTCCCTTTAGCAGAATTACACAGACTTTGCAGCAACAGAATAAATACTCTTTTCATTTAACCATGGTATATTAAGTAGAAGGAGATATGGCTGCAATTTTTTTATGAGGAAGCACTAGCTGTGATTCACAACTCAAAGCAAGCTTGTCAGATTGTGCCTCCCAACTCAGAGTGGGAATATCACAAGGTTGATGCTGAAATCAAAGAGATGGGCTCATTTTAACGTAAATGTGTCTTAATCTATTTTTAATGGCTTGTTTAGGAATATGGCAGTTCAGCTTGGGTTTATTGAGTTGTTTCATGTGAATCCTGCTTTTGCCAAGCATTGTACCTAGTGACTAAATACAGGAAAAAATACACTGTGTGGAAATATACCTTTTGCTGTGCTCAACCTGTTAATATTTCAGCAGTCTGTGGATCTCACTCATCTTATTCACCAGAATCGCAAATCCAGAACCTTCAAAGTAATAGTTTTTTCCAGTCATTTTATTGCTATTATTATTTTGACCATAGACTAGCCAAATTAGTTATTCCAGTCTCAGTAGGCATGCAGAGATGTTTTACTCTGAATGATTTATGATGATTAGGGCTATAAACAGACAAAGGTAGGTTATTGTCTGTGGAAAATGTCAAAATAGTTCCTCCACGGAAAGCAACACCAGCTGTACTAGAAAAATGACAATGCTTAGATGAATCTTCGTCTCAGATGTACCTTTTATTTTCCCTGGGTATATTAGTGTTGCCAGATGAAAAATTGTCCACACCTGGTGAGCTAACACAATGCTTAGTCTTCAAAGCCCACTGGCCCATGGAACTGCACAAGTGTGTAAGAAGGAGAACTGGAAGGTAACCAGCCCCAGTTTCTGTAGTTCACCAGTCAGTAAGCCCTTTTTGGGGTCCCTAACCACCAGGGACTACCAAAGAGACGGCCAGGGCAGAAGAACACATGCATAAAGGAGACAGAAAGTATGTTCATGTTTTCAGGGAAATTATTATCATATGTATGTGTGTTCTGGGACAATCAATGAATGTGTATGTAAAATACAGTATAAAACCAGAATTTTTTCTATATTCAGTATGCATGGTATTTCAGAGGAAATATCCCCTTGTGCATCTGGTTGAATAAAGAATGCCTGCTTCTTAATGCTACATTGGTGTTGAGGAGGTTTTTACTTTTTACCAAATTTTTGGTAACATTAGCAGCACACAGATTTGAAGAGACCGGTGTTGTCCAAGAAGGCTCTATGACATGAACAAATGTAGTAAGCTAGGAAGAGCAAGTGACAATGTGTGTCATATCCACTGCATTTTGTTTCTTTCTTGATATCAGAAGGCAAGGAAAGAGAGATGTACCTAGCCACATTCAGAAATTAGAGTGTTCAGATTTGAAAACTCCTTGTGAGCATAGTAGAAGATGAAAGGAAGAAAGTAGCACCCATCAATGTTGAATTAATTTGATAAAACAACATTAGTAGACTTAATAAGGCCAGAAATTTCTCTTCAAAATAATAACAAACACTTGGAATCATCAAAGTGACATTTGTATTGCCTATTATGGCTTTCACCTTGAGACCCGTATGTTCCTGACAATAGCAGTAGAATCTGTCACATGGAAAGAAAGTTTACAAGGTACAGTTTGAAAAGACAGTGTTAACAACCTACAAATCTTAATGCCCATTGATTCTCTTTCCTAGGGTGATGTGCACTGTAGAACATAAATATCTTACACTACAAAGTTATAAGCTGTATTTGGAACTATATGGAGTGGATTGTCTCTGCTGAATACTGAATATTGAAAAATATTGAAAAGAAAATGGACCTTGTACGGCATCATATATCTTCAAACACCAGTGTTAAATTCTGGAAGTGGAGACTGGAGATTTTTTTGGTGAATGGATCTTTTAGTTTATTTATCACCAATTCCCTTCTTGTTCTGTCATTTGTCCTATATCCCTATATGATTGAGAAATACCAATTTACCAGACATGTATAAATATGCATCTATGAAAGGAACACACCATTGCAGATGTGTTAATGGGCAATTAGATTATGATGATTAATTCTGCCTGATCCAGATTTATGAAATGATGGTGAATATAATCTATGTATTATCTTTTGTGAATGGTTTTATGGTGAGATGATTGGCCAGTAAAATAACACTAACAGCCCAAGGAGACTAACTTTGAATGTAATAAAGGACATTAAAAAACACAGGAAAAAAAAATTCTTTAATTTAAAAGTATATAGATTATGATATTTGTATAAATTTGTGTTTATTTTTTCCATGAGAATTAAATGCAGTAATACATTTTCTTTTTTTATTCCCATCTGAAATTCCCAATAACAGAAAACTATGAGATTTAGTAAATATCAAGTTGCAGATTATCAGCTAAATTCTATGTTCTTTTGACTGCTTTTTGGATGACTTCTTCATTCGGGAATAGTAGTCAGATTGGCTTCTTTGGAAAAATATTATAGGATGACAGCACACAATAAATCATGTCTAGCAACATGCTGAAAAACTGGCAAGAGACAGCTTGTTCAGTGACAAATACAGCTGACAACAAACATATACACCTGTTTGGAAGAATTTATGAGAAAAGAATACAAACAAGGAAAAGGGCCTTAGCTTTACAACAGATGTTCAGAAGTCTTTTATTTATTTCTTACTAATAGCAAAAATGCAACAAATACAAAAACTGAGGCTAGTAAATAACTTTTTGTCATTTTAAACACAACCGGCTTATGAAGAGAAAGTGTAGATTAATGTTTTGATTTTCAGCCTTTTCTTACTCAAATGCCAGAGGAACTAGTAAGAAAGTGACTCTAATGCATACTGTTTAAAGCATAACATGGCACAGCTCTTTTTAACGCACACATTTTGAATCCTGCCTCCAAAGCTAGGAGTAAAAGAGTAAGAGGAGTACATCCATTATTCTTTGATGCAACATGAAGTATCAAGCCATTATTTCACTAAAAAAAAAAATTTGCTATAAGAAATGACCTTGCAAAAAAAGTCATCAGATTCAAACTCTTTCATAATTAACTACTCAGTCATCTAAGTGAAATAATCAAGGTGCTGGCATAAAAATTATCATGACTGAGTCTTACTGAAATTGTTAAGACCTGGTACCATGTATTGAAAACTACCAAGAGTTAATCTTTTGGTAAAGATTAGCTCTTCTTTAAGTTTATTCTTTTTAGTCAAAGTAAATGTGTTAGATAAAATTCAATTTCCTGTTTATGGTATAAAAATTCTCACTGAAACTAGTAAATGTGTTATGTGTTATCTCTCCAAACAGCTGAAGTGTATTGTAAAAGATAGAAATGAAAAGGAACTAAAAAAATAGCAAAAAACTTCAAGAAGTTTCTACAGGTAAATGAACACAGGTGTTTTCTCTGTTTTGAGAGAAAGGGATGAGAAAATAAATATGCTTAAGGTAGTGTTTTATTAAGCTGTAGCTCATAGCTACAAGACTTCAATGAGGAGAACAGTTCTGATGGATACACAAAAATGTTTGGGGATTGCAATGATAAATTAGAATATTCATAGCACATTTAGAAGAGGCAAAACATGCAGAAGAGATTAAAAGCACTAGTTCTGGCACTTTACGATTAAGTCCTTGTGGACTCTTTGCTGACTATCTTTGAAGAGTTTTGGAGTTCATTATTTGAAAGAGCATCCTACTAATGAAATAACCCATATATATCACTCTCCAGATATGAAATCTCCTCTGATTTTATAACTCCTAGGCAAAAGTTCAGCTAGCCAAGAACAGTGATCTAGTCCATGCAAAAATCTCCAAACCCATCTCTTCAAGCATATCTCTTCTGCATATGGTTTGGGACTAGCATGGATTAGTTTACTTTGAAAGTTTCTGCCAAGCAAGGCCGTACGTGACACGATGGCAGTCCTGTGCTTCTGTTTGTCATGTTGCAAGAATACAATTTTCTCAAAAACTGTTTATATATTTTCATTTTTTAAGAACTTCTGAAAGACAGAAATAGTTTACCAAAGACACTGGTGGTGTACTATATCTGAATGATAAATTAAGAAAACCTCATTTGTGTTTTAGAAACTCCAGCTGTGAAATCCAAAAAACCAACACCATATTAATTGTTGAAAATATTAGGCCCAAGCTCATTACAGCACAAAGTTTGCAAAAGGTGATTTAAAAGATAACAGGATAAAATGAGGCACCTTGTGTATAGTCTGGAAGAGCCTCCTGTTGGGGTCCCTTCCCCCCTGCCATGTAGTCCTGGGAGAGGGGCCCCGTGGGGGAGAGACAGGGTTTCCCTAGCCCTTGGTCAGCCTCATTCCCCATTGGTTGTTTTGTGTTCCCCTGCATGGGCAAGGACCCTTGGGTCCCATGATTGCCTCAGTTCCTCAGCAGAGCTCCAGCCACGCGGCTGGAGAAATAAACATTTCTCTGAAACATCTATCAAGAATCGGTCCATATATATTTCTTTTCCACGGGCCTCCTTGTTTGATACGCGTGTTACAGTATCCGCACTGTAACAAATGGTAGAGAATTGCAAGCAGAACAATCCCCAATCCCTAAGCGACTGATGTGTGAGTAAACTCTAGAAACTCTGTATTTCTCTTCTTGTTTTTGTTTGCTATTCCATATCTAAACTATGCAGGAACCGTGGAAAGACTCTTGGCTCTCAGAGCCGCATATGGACATTTATCTTAAACTTGAAAAGATTCTTGAACAACGATTTGTAAATTTTAGCTTAACTCAAGCTCAAAAGGAACTGAAACATTTCCTTTCATGCTTGCTTAAGAACTTTTTCTATGTCTCTTCGGATTTAATTCTTACCAAAGACTTTTGGAATACCATTTGGACACAGTTAATTTTTGAGTCAAAATATATGCCGATGGAAGAATATTTTCGTGAATATTACTTAATTACCAAGGCTGTTGAGCAATGTCAGCTGTGTCTTGGTGAAGGGAAGCGTGCCTCAGAGTCCATGCGACCCAGGCCACTTGGACCGAGCCCTCTGCGAGCAGCAGCGAGGCAGTTCTCACGTGCAGGCGGAGCCACGCGAGCTGCAGTGTCG
>NW_008238355.1:6110673-6123799 GCF_000691975.1 Corvus brachyrhynchos
CGGGGTTTCCCTAGCCCCTGGTCAGCCTCATTCCCCATTGGTTGTTTTGTGTTCCCTTGCACGGACAAGGACCCTCGGGTGCCATGATTGCCTTAGTTCCTGGGCAGAACCCGGCCATGCAGCTGGAGAAATAAACATCTCTCTGAAACATCTATCAAGAATCGGTCCATATCTATTTCTTTTCCACGGGCCTCCTTGTTTGATACATCGTGTTACAGCATCCGCACTTTAACAGCCTCCACTTTGGGGAGATGGGGAAGGAAGGATGTTATTCTCAATCATCTTCTGTTATAGGTCTGTCTTAAACCTTATCACCCTTCTCATGACACATTCATTATGACTTCCTCCAGGTTTTTATAATGTAGGCAAAATAGTCAAATATTAAACAGAATTGTGTGTATTTAATTAATCTGACTGCATCACTAAAATATGTAATTATATTAGAAAATAATTTTTCAACTTTGTATAGTATCAAATTCAGTTCTTAATCTTCCACTGTTCTCTGTATAAACTCCATTTGAGTAGTATTTGGCCAAGCAACATGCAACAGAAACAGCAGTTAATATTGATTGCTGAAGCAACCATTTTGAAAGATACCCCTGGATTAGAAAGCTGTTCATTTTATAATTTTATCTGAATTGCCATTGCAAAAAAAGTAGTTGTTCTTGAATGCTGGCTTGTTCACTTCCTTTTCTTTTTTTTTTTTCCTTAAAATACATAAAAACTCAAAACCCTATAAATCTGCATCTGGTTTTATCTTGATTAAGTTTAGACCATATGACTAAAGGAATTCCACTGAAGTAAACTACTGTAAGTTTCAAATATGGTTCAATATTCTGGGAAAACCTTGAACAGTTTATGACTGTAGGTGACTTAGGAATAAAAATCTTTCCTGTTAGAGCAAGACTTTTAATTCACTGAAGCAGAATCAAACAAAACTATTTCTAATATCTCCCTTAAGACCTGTGTCTGTCCTTAGCCTGCTGAAATACACAAAACCACAAAACTGGCCTTTAACATTAAATGTATGTCCTGGAACATCCAAAGAAATACAACTGTACTAGTGTCTTTTGTTGTTGTAGTTCTCATGAAATAAGAGGACATTTGAGGACTACTCAACATCTTTTCTAGCAGTCAGTAAAGGGAACCTTTGTGAAGTGTTTCCTCCTGGTCATGTCTTAGATCTAAGAAATCATTGTGGACTTTAGACTGATAAATGGAATTTTTTTTTAATATGTCTGTCCTCCTAAAGCATTCTTCCTTTAATATTTGATATTTTTTGTATTAAAGACATATCATAGTTAGAAACATACATTTCTAACTAATCAATATCTGAGAATGCTAAATGATAAATCAGCTCTGTCACTTCTAAAGGTCAAAAAACATTGTAAAACAAAATCTTTTCTTACAGTAGTGTTATTCATGTCATTTGTGACTGAAAGGTATTTGCAATACAATTATTTTTTGCTGTACATTATGTTACAAAATAAACAGAATGGCTGTGGTTGGAAGGGGCCTCTGAAGGTCATCTAGTCCTACCCCCTTCCTCAAACAGGATCTGTAGAGATGGTTGTACAGAATTGCATCCATTTGAATATCTCCAGAGAATGAGACTCCAAAGCCTCTTTGGGCAGCCTATTCAAGTGATTTGTCACCCTCAAAGTAAAGAAGTTTTTCCTCATATTTGGATGGAACTGTGTTTCAGTTTGTGTCTATTGCCCCTTGTCCTGCTACTGGGCAGCACTGGAGAGAGCCTGGCCCCATTCTCTTGATATTCACCTTTAAGATATTTGTCTGCATTGGTAAGATTCCCTTTCAGTCTTTTCTCCTCAAGGCTAAACAGGCCCAACTCTCTCAGCCTTTCCTTATAAGTGAAATGCTCCAGTCACCTCATCATCTTTGTAGCCCTCCAGTGGACCCTCTCCAGTAGTTCTTTGTCTTTCGTAACTTGGGGAGACCAGAACTGGACATAGCACACCAGACGTGGCCTCACCAGGGCAAAGTAGAGGGGATCACCTCCCTCAACCCACTGCTCCCTTTCTTCGTGATGCAGCTCAGGATACCATTGGCCTTCTTGGTAACAAGAACACACTGCTGGCTCATGGACAGTTTGTTGTCCACCAGGACCCCCAGGTTCTTCTCTGCAGAGCTGCTTTCTAGTAGGTCAACCCCCAGCCTGTACTGGTGCATGGAATTAAGTGCAGGAGCGCAGGAGTGCATTTGCCCTTGTTGAACTTCATTAAGTTCCTGTGAACCCAGCTCTCCAGTCTTTACAGATTGGCAGCACAGCACTCTGGTGCATCAGACACTCCTGCCAGTTCTGTATCATCACAGAACTTGTGGAGGGTACACTCTGTCCCTTCATCCAGCTCCCTGATGAGTATGTTGAATAAGACTTGGCCCAGTACAAATCCCTGGGAAACACTGCTTGTTACAGGCCCTGTGCCACTGACCACAACTCTCTGAGCTCTGCCATTTAGCCAGTTCTCAATCCACCTCAGTGTCCACTCATCCAGTCCATACTTTCTGACATATAAGAGACAAACACCTTGCTGAAGTCAAGGTAGACAACATCTACTGATCTCCCCTCATCCAGCCAGTAATAGAGACCATGAGATTCACTGAATGTGGTTTCCCCTTGGTGAATTCTTATTGGCTACTGATAATCTTCTTTTCCTCCCTGTGCTTAGGGCTATCAGCTGCATTACTGATTCCAAATTAAAGGCTCCCAGCATACATATTCCTTTTGAATACAGGAATCTGATGGAATTTGGCTTACTTAATTATCCCTGCTCATTTCACTACTGTGGGCATGCAGATTCAAGCAAGAGAAAGGCAACGGGTTGGTTTCCTTTCTTGCTTCAAGTAGAAAGAAGTTTGGCGTGGAATACATGATTTAGTTTTACGTGTCAGAGCCTCTCTTTAAGAAGGCTAATAACAAAAGTGTTTGCAATGAGTAGAGCCCAGGGAATAGCAGGTATTAGTTAATTAGTAAGGATATTTCTCATCTGATCTACCTACAAAGAAGAGTCAAGTGTATTCTTTCAATGACATTGTAGATTTTCTGCGTATATGTCATTGGGGGGGGAGGTGTGTTAATAGTTTTGGGTTTTAACTAAAAAAGAAAAAAAGCTACTCTGACTTCATCTAAACTTCATGCTTGATATTCCCATTGCACAGAAAAGAAAGTTACTGCAGCATATTTTACAGGTAGTGTAGCTCCAGTTTGTGGAGGTGGAAGGATGAGGAAGACAGCTGCTTATCTCCTGAAACAGAGTTCAAATGCTGATAGAGTCATAACTGCTATTAAAACTTGGAGGATTTTCTATATGGTAATAGAGGATTATCTCTCGAAGAAATCGTAGTAGAAATGTGAAGTCTGTGTAAAAAACAGAAAGGCTGAATTTTGGGTTTCCACTCTAACAGACTTCTTCTGAAGGTCTCTTTATATCAGGGAGAGAAAAAAAAAAAAGAAAAACAAAAAAACCCAACCAAACAAAACAAAAAAACCCCAAACAAATGAACAAACAAAACCCGCTGTGCCAGGCAATAAATTAGTAGAGTTTTGCCTCATGTTGTCATGACTGTGGAATAGCAAAATACTTACTGTACACAATAATCAAACAAGTCAAGGTCAAAACCTTGAGTCAAAGAAGAAAGACTGAACAGAGCAAATCTTCCCAGTCTGAGCCGAGTAGGAATTTTGGATCTTCTACTGACTTTCTTCCTATTCCTTCTCTTTCATTTTTTTCTATTTCAGTTTAAAAGGGGTAAAAGATCTTGACTGAAGAGATGGGGATTGAAGTCAGTGAGCAGTGGTAGAGCGGTCCTCTACCTGGAAGAGAGGTGTGTTCAGTTTTGGGCCCCTCCCTGCAAAAGAAGACATTGAGGTGCTGGAACATGTCCAGTGAAGGGCCACGAAGCTAGTGAAGGGTCTGGAGCACAAGACTGATAAGAAACAGTGGAGGGAGCTGGAGAAAAGGAGGCTTGGCAGGACCTTATTGTTCTCTATAATTACCTAAAAGGAGGCTGTAGTTCACACCATCCTACTTTTAGAAGGGAAACAATGAAAGGTTACTCAGACACTTCAGATTGTAAAATATACTATAACATGATAGTATGCGGAAATCTTGCCAGTTGAAGTGATATATTTTAAAGTGACACCACTGAAAGTGTACTTCATGGTACTGGAGTCGTTTGGCCTCAGGGAGTATAGGATATGGTGGCATACATTCTTAACTTGGAATTTATTTTTCTTTTAAAATATGGTTCTTATAAATAGAAACAGTGTTTTGTGCTGCACAGCTAGGAGAAGTCAGGTGTTGCTGCAGATGTCTCTGCTGCAGCAGAACAAACCAAATAGGCACTAGGACTGCCTGTCTGTCAAGCTCCCACACTGGCCTCTGTGGGATCTATCATAGCAAGAAAGAGGAGAAAGTAAAGGGCAGTGAAGGGAAGGAGAGAAAGAGACAGTGATAGAGAATCTTGCAAAGAAAAGGAAAAAGTGGTCTGTCAGGGAATGCAAAACGCAATGCCACCTCAATCTTTCAGACTGCATGCACATCTCACAGCTCCTGTGGCAACAGTTCCCGCACAAGATCAGAGGGAGGGTGTAAGGTCAAGGGAGCCATGTGTTTAGCAGGCAGCAGCAGTGCTGCAGAGTCCCAAATGAGTGCATCACAGCTGCTGGGGAAATGTGCTGTCATTTCTAGATCTATATGTCATCTCTTTATAAGCCTAAATCTGTTTTCAGTTGCATGTCACTAAATAGTTTGAAAACAAGAGAAAATACAGCCAGCTTCATATTGCATATGTCATTTAAACATGCCTTTGTTTAGACTGCTATCTGTTCCCACAACGGCTCTTATCTTTCTACTCCGTTTCATTGTATGTTGTATTGAGGGATGAAGGTTAGGAAAGCAGAACCTATCTTTACACATACATATGCAATTATAAACTCAAGAGTCCTGGAATCAAAGGAGTGGCATCCTTTTTAGTAAATATTCCAAGCTGTAATATATGCCCTACTGCTGCATATGGATAGTGGACAAAAAATGCCCCACCCTTCAGGGCAATCCAGTAATCCACGGGTAGTACATTTCAAGCAGAATTAAGGAGAGGATTCTAACAGATTTCAAGTAAATTTTTGTCAAACCAGTGCTCACTGACTTGCCCCTGTTTATGGCATTCCTCTGTGAATTTGCATGGACTACCTGTTCTGTAGGTCCTTCAAATGTTAAAGTGACAAGAATTGCTTCTAGCTACAGTTTGTAAGTAACTTCAACTCTGTGACATTCTTTAGTCACTAGATTGTGTATTCTGTATTCATAAGCACACACCTGAATGTTGTTGGCTGCACCAGACTGATATTTTAGTTTGACTTTGACACGTCAGTATATGAACATGCTTTATGAAAGGCTGTCCAGGTAAGCTGCAACTTTACTTATTCACTGGCTACTTCCCTAATAAATATTTATGAGAGAAGGAAACCCAGAGGGAAATACCTTGATTTCTCCTCACAAAATAACTGTAGTGAAAAAAATGAAATAAAATTAGTAGAATCATGAGCATGTTGTAATATCCATTTTGTCGGACCTATTGATTTTAAAATGTTTTTATTGCTAGGAATGTTATTGTTATAACCAGAAGAACTTCACAGCAATGTAGTAAAGTTAAAACACATTAATTCATCTGTGCTTAACAATGTGCAATATTAGCCATGGCTGAATTGGGGCCCAGTTTGGCAGCTTGCAGAAAGGTAGGACATCATTAAATGCATGACCCTATAATAAGCACTATTTGTCTTTGGTTTGTTGTTTCTTGGGTATTATGTGTTTGTTTTATTGAAAGATGATGTAATTTTTAAAATCTGTTTATTTTCAAAAGGGATAAGAAATAAGAATTTTGTAGAAAAGTCTTGGGAGATACTAAGGAGAAGAATAGGCTACACACTAATCTCTGTAGAAAACAATTCAACCACAGGATCAGCTGACTTTGATCTTCTCTAGGTATTGCAGCTTTGGATGCTGCTGGCCCTGCCCTGACACCTAACCTCATTGACAACCCTCAGCAATAAGCTCTGTATGTTAAACTGCATGGTTTGAAGCAAGTCCAAAAGGAATACTTTGCTATTGTCTAGTGCTTTTGCTTATCTACCTTGAAATGGAAGAAAAAAGAGAAGGGCAGAGACAGGGAAAGAAAACATGAATTTCTTTCATTTACTGCTTGTGACAATAGTCCTCCTTCTGATTCTCCTGGCTCAGTAAGGTCATTTGTTTTGCACTCCTAATCAAAGTATGTAAATGTCTTGCAAGTACAAATTAGTTACCCCTCCCCACACAGAGACCAGAGAATCTGTGAAGTCTGTTGTGAGTCTTTCTGACACTGGCTTTCTTCCTGAAAGGGCAAATCTTCTGAAAGGTTTGTTTTGCCAATAGCTGGTTTTCTGCATTCCTGAGGATGTGATCTGTTTCTGCATAATTTTAGCAATGTCACGTGGGTAATCCTCCACAGTGATACCATTCATTGAATAGGAACTATAAGAGGTAAAGCAGCCCTTGGTCATTCTGTATGGTTTAGCTCTACTACATTGAAGCTACTTCCCTCAGTGACTCTGCATCAAAACTACAGACATTTATTTCAGAACTCTTGCATTTTTTTTTCTTCTACCTCAACAGTTCTCCTCCTTGTAATCTTCAAATTAGACATTTACAAGGTAGTCTGTCCCCAGACTCCATTTCCTTGTACATTGCAGTACATATTTATGTCCCATAGATTGCAGGGCGCAGGGTAAAATCATGTTTTTATCATCTTTATTCTTCCTAAAATAAGATAGAAATTCTGTGAGCCGGTTTAAAACAAAGCTGAAGTAATTTATGTGTGCAAACATAATCTATTTTAATAAAAATGATTTTATTTATATTTAGTCAGTATATGTAATGGTCTAATATAAAACAATCCTAGGCAGAAAGAGCTACTTATTTTTAAAGAAAAGGTTGTAATGCATGGTACATACACAATGCCTTTCTTTTGCTTACAGGCAACAGATTATTTGCTTACTTAACAAAGGTAGAGCAACTAAGATGGAATATGTTGCACCCTGGGAACTTTAATATCCTATCAAGAAGAAATACCAAAGAAATTTAAAAGTATTCTCATTAAACACAAGAGCACAGATTCCAATACTAGGCTGAATCATTCTGATCCAGTTGCATTAGAGTGACCTTGCCGTGACTTTGGCTTTCCTGCCAGAGAAAATACTTCCAAGATGAAGCGCTGCTACGGGTGGCATGCAGAGAATTGCTACTTGTTCTTGTCTGACCACTGAAATCTCTGCAGTTAAGAAGACACTCTCAAAGACTCAAGGCTGGCCTCTTTCCTGACAAGGGCTCAGAGTACACAAATATGTTCGGGAGCTAAGGCAAAAGATTCAGTAGATCACTGAGCATGCACCTGCACTTTAACAGCAGAGGTGCAGGAAGCATGGCAGGCTGACCCCCAGCAGCCTTGCACTGCTCACTGCCCCTGCGCTGCATCAGTCTGGAGCACACTGCACTGCTCTGTGCTTCTCTGCTGTCTTGGTTTGAAAGAAAGGTGTCTGCTAAGGAAGGCAGGAGCCTCCTTTGGAATGGCAGATGCAACCCCCCCTTCCCTCTGAGTTATTATAATTTTGAAATCAAGGGGCTTTCAGGCAAAGATATGGGAAATAGGAATAAGAGTTCTTTACTATGATATATCTGTATGTGTATAACCAATCAAACAAACAACAATAACTCTGGCAGTAAGAGCAAACAATCACAAACCCAGTGCCAGCCTTCTCGGCTGTCAGGCCCTTTCCCCTCGGGTGCAGTTCCGCTCGCAGCCGAAAAGGCTCGAACGGCACAGATGAGCACAAATCCCGGGTGGCAGACCAGATGTATCCAAATGGAGAATCCCTCGGAGTTCTGGGCAGGCAGGGCGACCAGGGCTGTAACGTTGTGAAGGCTCGAAGCAACAGCGGGGCCAGGGTGGCCACTGCCTGGCTCCCAGTGGGGCAAGGAAGGCAGGCTTGGGATCCCAGGGTTTCTCTGGCAGAAGGAAAAGTAGCCAACGAAACAGCCTCCCTCTCCGTCCAAACACCAGGGACCAACTGTTCGCACACCCAGGTGAAACAAAAGAGTAGCCAGATGCACCCTTGCTCGAGTGGCTAGGGCTTTTGTTTTTCTGAAGTACACAGCAATTTGTCCCCCTAGCAGCATGTATGGGGAAAATTCCTTTAACAGAAAAAAGCCCTGACAACTCCTAAAACCCCAACACCTGCCCACTGCTTTCCAAGGCATCTCCAGTAACGAGGTGATGGCAAGTCCCAGAACAACAGCATGTGTGAAAACTGGAGATACATGTTTTGGCCTCATTGATCAATAGCACATTGACAGAGAACACTGGGACTGTATACTGTACAAAGTACACCTACTACTGCTTTCCCCAGAGTACACAATTTTATGGGGCCAGGGCAATATATACAGGACTAATTTAATCAATCTCTGTTATACTTGATTCATATGTAAAGACCATATAGTATATATGTATTTATAAACTTTTAGAGACCTAGACTATTAGCTCTGTTCCCCTTTCTCAGGATACTCAGTGGTCATGATATCCTTTAGACCCCACTGTGAACACATTCAGTTCATCAAACTGTGGAAAAATAAGCCACTAGAAAAGGAATAATAGTTTTCTGACCATTCAATATACTATACCCAGTCACTCATGGGTCTGAAAAATTATAAAAGATGCTGAAAGAGAGGGAAAAAGGTACGTGAAAAATGAAAAGAAAATCTGAGAGTGAGGTGATGAGTCAGTTAAAACATTCAGTCTGCAGAATATTCACAGGGTAATTACTAACAATCCATCTATGGGACATTTAATTCTTAGAAATTTTGAGTTAAAAATCAAATTTCTGTTGTGAATATTAATCTCTAGTTGCAAGGGTCACTTTTGGGAATTCACAGAAATAATCTGGTGAGTAGCTGAAATGAGGATATCTGCATTCATTTGAACATCAATGTTCTAAAAAACAGGCTGGGAAATCTGCCTAAATATTTTGAAAGTATATAGTGCTGGCCAGCCAACAATAGAACTAACTTTCTATATCTCTTCCTTACATTTAATTTTGATCTAAACCACATTTAGAAGAAGCATGTGTAATTGTAAGTACTCGGCTTGATGCCAAAGTAGTACTGTCATTTAATATCTGAGCTACACTGCAATGGCACACTTCAAGATGCTTCTGAACACAAATTTATTCAAAAGGGCTAGATCCTTACACGGTTGTCTATCCACAAAGCTTCAAGCCCAGCCTAAAGATTCGAGTACATTTTTCACAACTTCCATTTACAGTCACATTTTCCATTACAGGCTGACTTTTTCCCCAAAAGAAAGCTTTCTGTAACACTTTTGGAAACATTTGAGTGGCTGACATTTGCAAGGGGGTGTATGCATGTATGAATCCTGAGGGCCAAAATGCTGGAACTGAATGGTTTTTGTTATGGGGCTGTGCTTATGGATTGCGCCATGGGAAGGCAGCAGCAGAGAAATTCACAGACCCATCCTGTGCTGGGAGCGCTCACTATTCTGATACCTGTAAAGGGAGAGGGCTCAGCCTCACACTGCCTAGTGTAATGAAATGCAGGGCTTCTTGACCCCCAGTCACTCAGACATTGAAAATTACCCTTTTTCCCCCGATGCTCTACTTAAGAACATTTTTCATGGTATGCATTTCACTAAACCTTTCGTTTCTATTTTCAGTTTATTTCCTTGTTGAAATTAAGATTTCATTCAGACAAAATAACGGAGGACAAGACACATTCTTTGGTTAAAATCCTTTGATCCAACTATTCCAATGAATAATTTTTTAACTTTCTAGAGTGCAAAAAAAGTGCCACTATTTATTTTTATGCTCCTTTGGTCACTCCAAGTGGGTTCTGCCACAATAAATAGCCAAAAGAAACACTTTCCAAATGAAAACTGACATATCCTCCAGTTCCCTTTGACATAAAACTGCTCAGACAATTTCTGGTTGCACTTTTGCTAAACTCTGTCCATATGCTGCAGGGGTGGCCAGTGTGTGAATTTTGAGCTATATGTAGCTGATGAATGGTTCAAGAAAGCTTCCTGGGCAGGTGCTGTTTGATGTGCCTGGTGACATCTCTGATGTGTCACTGTGACAGGTGAACAAACTCTTGGAGAGAACAGGGACTTGAGAACCTGACATTGCTGGGTTAGCCTGAGAATCTCCTGTGCATCCAGCCTAACTGCACCATTCAGATGAGCTTATCTTTACCAATAAAAATGTAATATTTTCTCTTCCTGTGATTTTTTTTCTCTCAAAATATATCTGTTGCCTGCATGAGGATCAGAGGTTTCAAGCCAGTGTATACCCCTTGCAACTAAAATCAACAAGTGTTCAGTAAGTGTTAGATCATACATGCTAATATGTTACCCCACTTCCTAGAATCATGGAATGGTTTGTGTTGGAAGAGACCTTAAAGACCATTCACTTGTTCCAACCTGCTGTCATGGGCAGGAGCATCTTCCACTAGACCAGATTGCTCAGAGCACATCTAACCTGGCCTGTAACATTTCCAGGGATGGGGTATCCCTCGCTTCTCTGGGCAATCTCTGCCAATGTCTCACAGAAAAGAATTTCATCCTAGTCTAAACCCACCCTCTTCCAGTTTAAAGACATTATCCCTTGTTCTGTCACTACGTGTCCCATAAAAAGTCCCTTTCCAGCTCTCTTGTACGGCCCCTTTAGGTACAAAAAGGGTGAACGACCCCAACTCTCTCATCCTTTCTTCCTAGGAAGGGTAGTCCATCCCTCTAACCATATTGGTGGCTCTTCTCTGGACTTACTCCAAGAGGTCAATATCCTTCCTGTGCTAGGGACCCAAGAGCTGGATGCAGCACTCCAGGTGGGGTCTCACAAGAGTGGAGTGGCAGAATCACCTCCCTTGACCTTCTAGCCACACTGCTTTTGATGCAGGCCAGGATAGGGCTGGCTTTTGGGGCAGCAAGAGCCCATTGATGGCTCTTGTCCAGCCTCTTATCCAACATCACCCCCAACTCTTTCTCAGCAGGGCTGTTCATGATCTGTCCATCCCCCAGCCTGTGTTAACATCAGATGTTGCCTGATCTAGGGGCATCATTAAGAGTCTTTTAATACTAATAACAGCAGCTAGCAAGCTTTTCATTCATGTCCTAATCATGCTACTCGCAGGGATGGATACTGAAACTGAGTACATTGAAGCAGAGTCTCAAAGTCACTACACCAGACAAAAATTCCAAGACAAAGATGGCAAGTTTCAATCAGCTGGTAAGACTTAGAGTCCCCTGTCTGAGTTTCTGTTATATCAGCCATATATATATGTAATAAATGAAATGGGTCTGGGAACAGCATCACAGGATGGGCAAGATTGAAAGGGATCTCTGGAGACCATTTTTCCAAACCACATGTCCAAACAGTTCCATCTGGAACCAAATACAAGAAAATATGTCCAGGCAACTTTTGAATGTTTCAAAAGATGGAGGCTTCACAATAACCCTGAGTAACAAGTTCCAGCGCTTGGTCACATTGACTGCGAAAAAGTGCCCTGATGTTCAGAGGCTCAGTTTGTGCCTGTTTACCCTGATCCTGTCACTGGACACAACTAGGAAGAGCCTGGCTTCATCCTCTGTGTTCCCTTCCTTCAGGTATTCATACACGTGAGAAGATTTCTCCCAAGCCTTCTCACTCAAGGCTGAACAAAACCAGGCCTCACAGCCTTTCCTCATATCTTTTGATGTTCAAGTTCTTTATTATCTCCATGTGCCAGAGACTGAAATGTTATAGTTTATGGTTTAAACATTTTCATGAAAGTTTTCCCTATTATAGCAAAACTGTATAATAGAAGCTGAAGACCACCACACCCTGAATGGGGCCCTGACTAAGGCCCTTCTCTGCTCGTTGATGGAGATAAGATAAAGTGACTCAGGTCTGGACTGGGGAATGAATACATTCACAGAGGGATCAAGCTTAGTACTTTTGTGGAGACCACAGCCCCAGGGCCATCAGCTGCCAGGCTCACACAGACCCTCACACCAAAGGGTGGGGGGCAGGAGGGGTTTTCGGTGTGTGGTGAAAAAGCTTCTGGTCCAATGTCGGGGTCCCTCCCCCCTGCCGTGGAGTCCTGGGAGAGGGGCTCCGGGGGGGAGAGACAAGGTTTCCCTAGCCCCTGGTCAGCCTCATTCCCCATTGGTTGTTTTGTGTTCCCCTGCTCAGGCAAGGACCCTCGGGTCCCGGTGATTGTAACAGTTCCTGGGCAGAACCCGGCCATGCGGCTGGAGAAATAAACATCTCTCTGAAACATCTATCAAGAATCGGTCCATATGTATTTCTTTCCCACGGGCCTCCTTGTTTGATACATTGTGTTATGGAATCCCCACTGTAACAAATGGTGGTGAATTTGCAAGCAGAATGATCCCCAATCCCTAAGGACAGAAAATTTGTGAGTCAAAACCACTCTAGATCTCTCTCTTCTCACCTTGGTTTGGATATTCTCTCTGGACTATGGAAGAATTGTGGGAAATGTGGCTCTCCGAACCACAGAAAGAAATGTATCTAAAAGTTAAAGGAATCCTTGAACAACAAAACAAGAAAGTATTTGTTCCGGGAGATCTAGAATATTTTTTTAACTGGCTTTTCAAAAGTTTCTTCTATATTTCTCAAGACTTAGTTTTTGATATTGATCCGCCTGGAACTAGTCTCGAGTGTTTTTGGTACGAGATATGGGATGAGATAAGGGATCAAACAAAACATGGACTAGTGACGGAACCTCTCCATGGATCCTTTGTAATCAGTGAAGCTCTTGAGGAGCATTTGTATGGTCCCATTACCCCTAAAGCAGAGGATGGCCGTAATCCCGTGGCCGAGACCACGCGGCCGCCATCCCAGGAGTGCGTGATTGCAGCCGTGCCGACGGAGGTGCCTGTGCTGGATGCGCCCTCAGGAGCGCGCGCCTTATCACGGACCCCATCCCTGTCTCGGGGTCCCCGGCCACGCGGCCGCGAGTGAGGGAGTGACGCTGCAGGCGCCGCGGGGGCCGTGGGG
>NW_008238355.1:6124759-6132040 GCF_000691975.1 Corvus brachyrhynchos
AATCTCTTTTGTTAAAAATAAACGGGTGAAATGTCGGGGTCCCTTCCCCCCTGCCATGTGGTCCTGGGAGAGGGGCCCTGAGGGCAGGCACGGGGTTTCCCTGCCCCTGGTCAGCCTCATTCCCCATTGGTTGTTTTGTGTTCCCCTGCTCAGGCAAGGACCCTCGGGTCCCGGTGATTGTAACAGTTCCAGGGCAGAACCCGGCCATGCGGCTGGAGAAATATGCATCTCTCTGAAACATTTACCAAGAATCGGTCCATATCTATTTCTTTCCCACGGGCCTCCTTGTTTGATACATCGTGTTACAGAATCCCCACTGTAACAGTCCGAGGCAGTTAACATCCATCCTCCACTGTGTAGACCAGCTGAGCTGTGGGGCCCTTCATCCCAGGAAAGCTGCATCCACACGAAGGACAGCAGAGGGGGTGTCATAGCCCATCAAAGGACACCCCCAAGAGGTCCCCAGACCCTGCTCCAGAGCACTGCAAATGATGCAACAGATCCACAGTGTTGCAAGGGACAGTGTCAAACTTGCCCTCCCCCAGGGATGCATGTGGGCGTTCCCACCTGGCCCAAATGTGTATTAATCCATTGGATTCTATACTTTTTGGTGGCAGGCAGCGGCGGACCCTCACTAACAAGAAGACCAGGATGGAGGGGAGAAAGGAGATGTTGTTGGGACCCCCGGAAGGGTGATATGTTTCTACCTAACCCGTCAACCTCTCCCTGGGTCCCCCCCATACACACCTCCTTTTCTATTCTTTCTTTCTTTTTCTTTCTTTCTTTCTTTTTCTTTCTTTCTTTCTTTTTCTTTCTTTCTTTCTTTTTCTTTCTTTCTTTCTTTTTCTTTCTTTCTTTCTTTTTCTTTCTTTCTTTCTTTTTCTTTCTTTCTTTCTTTCTCTTCCTCCTTTCCTTCCTTCCTTCCTTCCTTCCTTCCTTCCTTCCTTTCTTCCTTCCTTCCTTCCTTCCTTCCTTCCTTCTCTTTGCCTCTTTTACTATTAAATAAAATATGTCACCTTTTTTTGGCACTAACATCTAACCTCGTTTGGTTTTAGTCAAGTTTTGTAGTATATGTCAAACCTTTCTGGGTTCACAGAGACTTAATTTTCCTTGCTATTCTATGTTTAAACCAGTTCGTAACACCATGGTTCTTCACTGTACTTATCTTTAGTATGCCTGTATCTATTTTGTACTGGAACCCCAGAACTGGCCTAAGGACTCCAGATGTGACATCAGTAGTGCTGAGGAGAGGTGAAGGATCACCACCCTTGACCAGCTGGCAATATCCTGGCCGTGCAACCCAGAATGTTTTTGGCCTTGTCCTTTCAACAAGGACACATTACTGGCTCATGCTGGACTTGAAATCCACCAGGAACCTGAGGGCCTTTGCTGTGAAGCTCTTTCCAGCCACTTGGTCCTCAGCAGAAGTTGATGCATGGGGTTATTCTTCCTCAGGTAAGAACTTCCAACTTCACTTTTCTGAACTTCATGAGGTTCCTGTTAAACCATTTTTCCAGCACGCTGAGGTTTCTCTGGATGGCAGCATCTGGTGCATCAGGTGCTCCTCTCAGTTTTGTGTCAGCAGCAAACTTGCTTAAGCTACACTCTGCCCTATTGTCCAGATTATCAGTGGACCTATTATTCACCATTCACCTGATTTTCAATCCATCTCATTATCTGCTCATTCCACACATTCTTTGTTAGCTTCTCTACAGTGATCTACTAGGAGACAGAGTCAAAAGCCTTGCTGAAGTTGTGGTGGGCAATGTCAGCTGCTCTCACCAAGCCAGTCATTGTAGAATGTTACCAGGTTGGTGAAGTATGACTTTCCCTTTATGAATCCATGCTGACTACTCCTGATTACCCCTATGTCTTTCATAACTCCAGAAATTGTTTCCAAGTTTAGCTGTTCCATCACATTCACAGGGAACTCAGTTTATAGGGTCCTCCTTCTGGATCTTTTTGAAGACAGAAATGATATTTGCTTTCCTCCAGTCCTCAGGAGTCACTCCCAATTGCCATGATCATTGAAAGATTGCGAAAGGTGTCCTTGTATTGACATCTGCTAGTTCTCTCAACACTCAGGTGCATCACATCAGTGTCCATGGGCTTATGTACGCCCAGTTCACTTAAGTGTTCCCTGACCTGATCCTCTTCTATCAAGAGGATGTTTTCCTTACTCCAGACTTGCCACACACACAGTCTTCTCCAGCTTCAAGGACCTTCAGTTCTTTAAGACTGATCTTTCTAATAAGGCAAAGAAGACATTTAGGATCTCACTCTTTGCCATATTCTGCATGAACATTGCCCCTGACCCATTCAGTAGTGGGTACATAATTTGTCTACTCTCCTTTTTACTACCTATACATATGTTACATATATGCCTTTTTCATTGCTTTTGCCATCACACTCAGGATAAGCTTTGCCTTTCCTAATCATATCATAATGTTTTATGTGTATCTCTGAATCTATGTATTCCTCTCAGATTTCCCATACTTCTACGATCTGTATACTCTCTTTTTATAGAATCATTGAATTTTACTGCTGGAAAATATCCTTAAGGTCATCAAGTCCAACCATTAACTTTACATTGCCAAGTCCACCACTAAAGCACGACCCTGAGCAACACACCCACACATATTTTAAAACCTCCAGGAATGGTGATTCAATCCCTTCCCTGGGCAACCTATTCCAATGCTTGACAACCCTTTTGATAAATTTTTCCTAATATCCAATCCAAACCCCTTTGGCACAACTTTTGGCTATTTCTTCTCATGCTGTTGCTTGCTACTTGAGAGAAGAGGCGGACCCCCACCTCACCATAACCTCCTTTCAGGCAGTTGTAGAGAGCAACAAGGACCTCCTTGAGCCTCCTCTTCTCCACTAACTCAGCAGGTCCCTCAGCTTCTTATCATAAGACTTGTGCTCCAAACCTTTCCCCTGCTCTGTTGCCCTTCTCTGGACACACTCCCACACCTCAATGACTTTCTCGTAGTGAGAGGCCTAGATCTGGATACAGGACTCAAGGTGTAGCCTCACTGGTGATGAGCACAGGAAGAAAATCACTGCCCCAGACCTGCTGGTGACATTATTGCTGATGCAAGCAAAGGATGCTTTTGACCAGCACCCCCAGATCCTTTTCCCTGGGCTGCTTTCCAGACACTCACCCCCAAGCCTGTAGTGCTGCTTGGGGTTGTCATGGCCCAAGGGCAGGACCCAGAACTTACCTTTGTTCCATCTCATACCACTGACTTTGGCCCATCAATCCAACCTATCCAGATCCCTCTGCAGAGCCTTCCTACCCTCCAGCAGAACAACACTCCCATTTCCCTCCTTTCATAATTATGAACTCCACTATCTTATGGTCACCACAAACAGGGCTGCCTCTGACATTTGCCCCTCCAACATGGCTCCAACAAGGTCCAGCTGAGCAGTGATTAGGAATTTGATACCAGGAAATTTCTGGATTGGTTAGAGACTGCTGTGTTGTTCTTACAGCCGATATCAAGTCCCCCTTGAGGATCACGTCCTGTGAGGTTACTTGGAGCTAATTTTAGAAGACCTTACCTACCACGTTTTCCTGGTCAAGTGACCTACAACAGATACTCACTATATATGTTACCTGTGCGGGTCTGCTTTATAATCTTTACCTATAAGGTTTCAGTTGGCTCATCATCAATGCCTAGACAGAGCTCCAGAAAGCTGTTCTTTCACATAAAGGGTGACTGTGTGTCCACATCTTCCTACCTGGTCCTTCCGGAAAATCTTGTGTCGCTCCACTGAAGCACCCTAGTAACGTGAACCTTTCCACAACACCTCCACAGTCGCACTAAAATCAAAGCTCACAACAGCACACAGATTTCTAATGCTTCCTATGTGTTTTCCATAGCATCCTTGATACCCAGTGTGACACCCCATTCCTATGTCCCTGTAGCCTCTACAACACCGTAGTTGTATGCCTACTCCTTAATGGTAATGTTCTTTGCAGTACTTTAAATTGAGAACATCCAGCAGCACAAGGAGTACTTGTGGGCAGAAGCCAAAGCACAGTACTAACTAATCTGGGAGTTTAGTATAGATGATGGTATTTCTGGGTACTCTCTTTACTTATTAATATAGACACAGCCTCAGATTAACTTTAATCCAAATGAGGCAAAAGGGAAATTCCTGATTATTATTTTAATTGTTGCTTTAAAAGACAATCAAGAGCACACCAGGTCTTATTGCTTTGAAGAAGACCAGCAGTAATACAACTTTGCTTTTCAGACATTAATTGTACAAAGACTCAGGCTATGTGCTGTTTAACCCTGAGGACAACACAATCCCTTGCTTTGCATAGAGACAACAATACTGTGATGAGGAAATTCTTTTCCTGAGACAGTATTCACTTTAAAGATCAATGTTTCATTTAAGGTAGAGAGGGAACTCAAAACTGTGGGAAAGTAAAAGTTTGGCAGCGGTGTAGATTTATACTTCAGTATTTTTTCTTAGGATTTTTTTTATATATGTTAACTTTTTCTTCCCTGTCTAATGAGATTAAGAGGCATAGTCTTCTCTCTGTCCATTAGTTGAAAATAATATGAACTTATTTCCAGGTCAGTTTAGAGGACCCTTTTATGGGTACATTCCTAATCAAATTCCATCACTGAAGGCACAAAATCAGCAGCTAGTTGTGTAGGACACAAAGCTACAAGGATGGTCACTCATTTGGCCTGTGTCAGAGCCCTAGTAAGTTGAACTGGTTGCAGATTGGGATATAAGAGGTTTCTCTTCTCTCAGGTCTCTATCTTAAGGCTATACATCTCCCTTCTGTATCTCTTCTTTCTCCCAAATGAAGCCTGGAACTTTCAAAATATATGTTTTTCTATCGTGCTGAGAGGCTTTGAATGGCTCTGACAGGGTTTATCCATTTATAAATGGAGGGAACTATACTATATATTCTGCCACCTGTGGACATAGTTCAATATGGATTATAAAAAATAACAGGAATAAAATTAAATTCTTTCTAATTGTACACCTGAGGATCCATATTAGCCAAATTATCTAAATAGTGTAAATTGAATGAAGAACTTAGGGCAGTCTTTGTTTAGTTACCTGACAGACTCAAAAGCATGGCAGAACCAGAGAGCCTGACTATGTCCATGATAATTAGGCTGTGTGCCAAGCTGACACCGATGGCCTTCATCAGGGGGAGTTTGGCTTTGCAAGAAGCATAGTTTCTGAATCAAATGTGGGGAGACACATCCTCTGTCTCTTGGTACGGTTAAGGTTCCTGCAGATATGTCCAACTGCAAAAGTGTGAACATTCTGTGGAATTTTGAGTCTAAAACGGTCACAGGAGTTCTTCTAGCTATCTAAGGAGCTAGGTGAATTTTTGGAGTGGTCTAGGGCCTGGATTGCACAGTAGACAACTGTTTGGAAAACAAAGCAGTTTGTGTATCTCACTTCTAGGCCCCATCACACATAAAGATTCAATGACTACTTACAGAACAAATAGAGCTGCCTAATCTATTACCATTTCTCCCATTTTTATGTTTCATAACATGATAGGGAGTAATAACAAATGAACAAACTATTGAATTTCTTACTTTTTACAGAGACTGGGTAAGAAGCCGTATCTACTGGCAGCAGGTGACCTAGAAGTTTAACGCCCCAATACTCGCCATGATGCCTGAGAACCTCTAAGACAGAGTCAGTCTAAATTCTCTAAAATGGTCCCTGGTTTTAAACGCAAGAAGCCCCTTCAAGCTGGAGTGCACTTTTCGGCTGCTGTGATCCAACCAGAGTTCAGTGGTATTCACAGAGTAACCTACTCACACTCTAGCATTCTTTTGGGACCTAACAGGGTAAAGGAAAGCAATATGGATAATTAGGTTGCATAGGAAATGTGATCCTTCCCTTTCTAAAAATAACTTTTGGTATCACAAATATTTCTATATGACAAAATAGCATATCTCCATTATGAGCTATGGAGGGGACCATACAATAGTCCAGGTACCCAACATAGTACTTTTTAATTGAAATTTTCACAAGTGGTCCTTTTCTCTAAAGAAAAATGCTAATATAAACTAACTAGGATTTCATTATCTGGCTCCCACCACATGTTGTTTCTAGTTCATAATACAAATATCAACATTAAATAGTAAGCACCTAAAGCTACCTAAGAGGAAGGGAAATCTTATAACAAGAAGATTTTGCATATTCAAAGGAATTTTTTTTAGCATTCTTTCTGTGAGTATAAAATTTTCATTTGTTTTCTTTCCTACCTGCTACCTTCAGCTGTTTCTAAAAAAGGAATCGGGAAGATGACAAGAGTGCCACAGCTCCCTACAATATGTGATTGATTAACCTTAAGTCACCTCAGCTGTGAAAACTGTGGATGCAACTTTGAAAAAATGTTTTGAATGTGACAGCAAAATTATTTTGCGATGTTTATACATTTTTAATGATTCTGCTTCCAGCAGAACTGATATTTCTTGCAGCCACAGAATAATGAAACCAGCTGTTTGTTGCAGCGGGGATTACTGCAACAAGCATATTTCAAACCAGGAGTCCCGTGGAAACAAAGTATATATGGACAGATTCATGGTAGATGTTTCAGAGATGTTTATTTCTCCAGCTGCATGGCCGAGGCTCTCCTCAGGAGCCCCGCAGCCACCGGACCCCAGGGTCCTTGGCCACACCAGGGAACACAAAACAACCAATGGGAAATGAGACTGACCAGGGGCAGGGAAACCCCATGTCTGTGCCCTCAGGGCCCCTCTCCCAGGGCTCCATGGCAGGGGAGGAGACCCCAACATCTCACCCGTTTTATTTTAATAAAAGGAGAATGAAAACAACTGGATAACAAGAATAGTTTCAAAACAAAACAAGCCACCCTCCTGAGTCTTTAAATGTCCAAACAGATTCTGTGGAACATTTTAGGGCTGACAGAAGGGAGACAGAACTCTCCGGGCATGCTTTGTGGGGAAACTGAGGCAGGAGAGGGTTTAATTTCTTCTCTCCCTCTTTTCATCCCCCACTTGGCATTGGAAAGGGAATGGAATTGTATAGGGAAGCCATGGGGTGAAAACCGGATTAGGAATAAACTGGGGATAGGAAAGGGTTCATATTGGGTATAGGGTAAAAGGGGGAAGTAGGCTGTGGGTAGGGAAATTGCTGGGATGGATATTGTTTATAATTTTGTGCATAACGGCTGCCTTTGACTGGAATACCTCCAGGCCCAGTAACATTCGCTGCTTGTAAACCCTTCTTTCCTTGCACTATATCAAATTGCACAAC
>NW_008238355.1:6132933-6141475 GCF_000691975.1 Corvus brachyrhynchos
TACTTTTTTGTTTTGTTGTTCAAGGATTCCTTTTACTTCTAGATACATTTTTTTCTGTGGCTCAGAGAGCCCCATTTCCCATGATTCTTCCATAGTCCAGAGAGAATATCCAAACCAAGATGAGAAGAGAGGTCTAGAGTGGTTATTTTACTCACGAATCTTCCTCAGGGATCAGTGTCATGGCCGCATTCCTCCACCAGTTTGTTGCAGCGGGGATTACTGCAACAAGCATATTTCAAACCAGGAGTCCTGTGGAAACAAAGTATATATGGACAGATTCATGGTAGATGTTTCAGAGATGTTTATTTCTCCAGCCGCATGGCCGGGGCTCAGCTCAGGAACTCCGCAGTCACGGGACCCAAGGGTCCTTGGCCACACCAGGGAACACAAAACAACCAATGGGAAATGAGACTGACCAGGGGCAGGGAAACCCCGTGTATGTCCCCCAGGGCCCATCTCCCAGGGCTCCATGGCAGGGGAGGGACCCCAACAGCTGTTGAAAGGATGCAGTTTTGCTTATGCTATTTTCTCTGTCTAGTTAGCTGAGAGACTATGCTGTAGATTAATGCAACAGAATAATTACAATGATGCTTTAGGAAGTCTCAAAAAGCAGAAGTGCTTCTCCTTTTACATGGCTGCTTTTGGGGAGAAGGGCATGTGTCCGTGTGTGAGGGAGCACAGCAGCATGATGGCAGATGGAAATAGAGTAAGACAGCCAAGCAGAGGACTTGGACAATGTGCCACAGAGCTCAATAAATCTATATGGTCTCTTTATGCTCTGCAAGGTCATAGATGACACTGACATGGTTTCCTAGCAACCCACTCTACTAACCTACTTTTGTCCCAATCACTGGAGAATGACTTTAATGCTCTGAGCTGTGTTTCAACATGTGGAGGAAAGAATCAAATTGACGCTGGTTAACTGCTGATGTGCAAAATGCCAAAAAGTGTTTTACTGGTCCATCTCCCCCCTATATGGCTTGCACACAGAAGGCTTTTTTAATAAAGAACAACAGCATTAAAGAATTCCTAAGTTTCACAGGAATATTGATTTCATTTAAAAATGTAGATATGTAATGTGAAAAGTCACACATGTTTATTTAAGCAGGCATGTGGTACCGGATCCTAGTGGAAAAGGATTTACCCCAAACAGGAGATGCTTATGATATTAAAAAATAAATACATAAAAAAAAGAAAAAAAATGAAACTAAAAAAGGGGAAATTACAAAGTACTTAAATGATTAACATGGGTTTATTAAGCTATAGCTAATACAGTCAATTAGTTAAAAACTCTTAGTGTGCCACAGTAATTATTAAAAAAATCTAAATTTTATATACCTGCCATATAAAACTTATATATGACATATAGAAAACAGAGTTTTTAGGCAACAATAACTTACAGACATAACCATATTGAATGACCTCTCCTTCTGTAGCTTGTAAGTAATATGCATATGGTGAATAGGACACAGCTATATCTTGTCAAAGTAATGATGTATTTGTGTTTTCCTCTTCAAAAATTTTACATAGCCCTATTCCAAAACAGATGTCAAATGACACAGCAGAGTAAATCATGCAAAGCAAAATATTCATTAAATGAATTTAGCCTTTTTCTCTGCTTGAGTAATGCTCCAAATTCTAGCTAATCATAATTTAGATTTATGTGATCATTTCTTATAATTTTATTATTCAAATTTCCAGTTCCTGCCACACAGTATCCATTCTTTGCTGCTTAAGTGCAAATATTTATAAGAACCAGTTGAAAAGGCTTTTCTGTGCTTTTATAATAGATATTCTCATCCACCCATAGGATGTAAAACTTGAAAAAGAACCACTTTATTTAACATGTAGCAAATGAATACTTACAGTATCCATGTACTGTATAAACTTCAGCTCTGATTTACATTTGGTAGGACTTTTATTTCAGATAGACATAGCAATAGTGCTGTGGTTTAACCCCAGTCATCAACCAAGCCCCACACAGCTGCTTGCTCCCTCACTCTCCCACCAGCAGGACTGGGGAGAGAATCAGAATGGTAAAAGCCCGTAAAAGCCAGAGAAGTCATGGGCTGGGATAAAGACAATTTAATAGGGAAAGCAAAAGTCACACATAGAAGCAAACCAAAATAAAGAATTAATTCGCTGCTCTGCACAGGCAGGAAGTTAGTCAGCCACCTCCAGGTGAGCATAGCAGTGACTTGGGAAGATAAACACCATCACTCCAAATGTCCCCCCACCCTCCTCCATTTTCCCACCAATTTATACACCGAGCATGATGTCATATGGTCTGGAATATCCCTTTGGTCACCTGTTCTGGCTGTGTCTCCTCCCAGGCTCCCATGCACCCCTACCTTACCAGCAGGGCAGTACTGGCACAGAAAAGGCCTTGGTTCTGTGTAGGTACTACTCAGCAATAACAAGCACCTCTGTATTATCAACCCTGTGCTCAGCACAAATCCAAAACCTAGCCCCATACCAGCTACCCTGAAGAAATTTAACTCTACCCCAGCCAAAACCAGAGGAAATAAGCATGGGAGATATGCCCTTGCTTCCCTACGTGCAACAAAACTTGCAATCTTGCTGTCTAAAAAAACCTCATGCTAACATTTTCCTTGCCCACTGCCAGAAAAAGACATTGGATGTATCACTGGATCCAAAACTACTAAATATTGTGGTGATCTACTTGAGGGACACTTACTGAGCTGAGATGGAGCTTTTAAAATGTACTGACACAGCACTGGTCTCCCCTATGACAGGTGCTATCATTAACGTGAGAGAATGAGTTCTTTAGTCCCAAATACAGTAATTGCCTATCCCTTGGCTATCACCCATTGGCACACACAGAAGACTGGCAGATACAAGGAGTGGGAATTAAAAGATTACAGGATCATAAACCACATGTGTAGTGTCCTGCCCCCTGACTGAAATGAACATGTCATGAGGATTCTCCTAAACTGTTTTGGCTGTGAGTGGCATCATGAGGCCATAACAAAAGCAAGGATCACCAACCAGTAGGAAAATCCACTAACAGCAGTTCCCCATGTAGGATTTGGACAGTGGAGAAGCATGCAGATTGCCAGTACAGTAACTCCCTCACAGTGGGGTATGGCGCTCAGGATTACTTTGACTCAGCTACGCTGGATGGTCCTTAGGTGGGAAGAGTCTGATCCCACATAAAAATAATTTCTGTCACTTTCATTTTTACCCCAGAGTGCATTTATATTAGAGGTTGCTGATATGGTTTGAGGTGTTTTTTCTGGTTTGCCCAGCTGTCATTTATAACCTCAGAATAATAGCATTATGTAGATTGAAGGGAAGCCTTGCAAGTTTCTAGCCCAGTCTCCTGCTCAGAGCAGGAAAGATGAAGAGCAGATTTTCCAGGGTTTTATCCAATCAGCTCTTAGTATCTCAAAGCACTAATATTTCATGCTCTCTCTGGAAGCCTTTTCCAGTGTTTGATTATCCTATGATGATTTTTTTTTCTTTAAAAATAATAGAATTTTCACCATATTACAACTCATTGGAAAAGTCTCAGTTCATGTGGAGGACAGATGAGTCCTACTCCTTCAGGAAATTTTCTGGGAACGACAGGTAAATCCATGCAGGCTGTATGTGTGGATGTACTTGTTTAGTGATAATGGAAAAATGCTGAATGAAAAGCTGAGCCTGAGCACGGATAAGTTGTGTTGACTAAAAGGTTTCCCAATTAACAAAGGGAGATTTGAGACAATTGTTAAGTCTCTGTACATGATTAAAAACAAACAAACAAACCCCAAAACAAGAAACAAGCAAACAAACAAAACCAGAAACAAAAATTTTAAAAATATCCCAATACATATTCTACAGAAGCCTGTAGAAAACAAGCAAAAACTAAGCCACAGGGGAATGTGTATCACAGTGCAACCCTGAGAAAAAGCAAAGGAGAGGAATCCTGAACACAGCTGGAGTTCAAACCAGCCTTGATGAAATCTCCTCACATTAAATTCTAGAAAATAAAATCATTTAGACACTTAAGCAAACATGCTGTACCAAACAATGCATCCATTCCCATCCTCAGTCTCTTCTGCATAATTCTGGTCCCATCTCCTTACATCTCTGGTCTGAACAGCCTTTATTAAAGACAGCTTGGTGATACTAAAATTCTTCTCATAGCTACACTCTTATCTCGCTTTCTCTGTTATTTCAGCTTCTAAAAGTCATATTTTCAGTCCTACAGGTTGACTTGGTTTCTTTAGATTTATTTTCCAATGATACAATTGTTTGGACTAATGATATCCATATATTAGCCAGCTGTGCACTACATGAATGTATGCAGAGAAACAGCTGTCTTTTGAAACCCAGAAGAGTGAATGTAAGGAAGTTTCACTTACTTTCAGCTTAGTTACTCTGTAGATTTATATCAGTAAGATCTAGCTGCACTGTGTGGTAATACAAATCTTGACTCCTTTCGCACACACCAGCCCCTTTCTAGACTGCTGTGGCTGAGAAGTTGGCACAACTGTAAATTTCTAACCATGAGATAATAGAACATATTATGAAATTCCCTGTGAAGAAGTTTCTTTCCATAGGATCCTTTCACTGTAGACTGAAATAGTATTTTAAACAACCTATAGAATTTGTTACCTAAACCCCAACCTCATCTGCCAATTTTTCAACACTTCTTATATTCATTTGCGTACACTAGTTAAATACAAATTGATTATGGCACTCTGCGTATAATTTTGATTCCAGTAGGGCTGAAGCACATGCAGAGTTAACTCATTAATTTCACTAGTGTAACTGATATCATAATCTATGTGTGTTAAAAGATACTAATATTTTCAGTCTGTAGAGTCAGCGCTTACACAACTAACAAGCAATACTAATAATAGTATACATAACTAATAAAAGTTGAATAATACTACCAAGAACAAGAAGTGAAAGAAAACATTTAACAATGTTTTTGTTGTATGTTTACTTCAGGTATGTGTACATTTCTGTATATACCTGTATATAATCTAAGAAATCCAAACAGTATGTGGATCTATATGGTATATCTCCCACTTCTCCGCGTAGACCAACTGACAACATTTTTTTCTCAGTGAAAACAGGCTAAACTATCTCCATTTATCTCACTTTCTATTTGCAACAAGCAAAGAGCATAGACTTAAACAGCTACAGGTCAACTGGATTGTAATTTACCCTTTGGTAACTGGTTCAAATCTAAACCAGATACAGATAGATGGACACTCACAGGAAAAGATGAAGACATGTGGTTTGTGTGTTAGTGGGCAGAAGAGTTAAATTCCACAAAGCAATATTATGTAAAGGATGACCTATGCTAATGGCTGCCATGTTTTGCCTTTATAATCACAAATGCAGGTGCTAAAATGAGACAAAACTGTTACCATCACTTACAAAATTTTGATACATTTCTCGATCCTCAGAGAAGACAACAGATCTTGCGTCAGGTTTTACCTCTTCTGAGACTCAGAAGCAGAAGCCAGTTTCTAGTTTATAGAGAAATCAAGTGGCTGGTGCCAGAGATAACCAATCCTTAGAAAAGCCCTGCAAATTCTTTATTATGCTTTCAGCAGCTGTGAAAGGGATCTTCCTCAGAAGCACTGAGTATGGTTCCTGTATGAAGTCTTAGTAACAGCTTAAATATCTTTCTCCCACCTGATTTTACTTTCCTTTTCTCTTTTTATCACCTGAGCTCTGATACTCTAGGCATCACTGCCCAGATATCTTTTTTTTTTGTGATAGGAAGGGTAATGCAGATAAAATAATAATCTAAACATTGGCAACTGTTTTCAGAATCCAAAACTTTCCAACAGAGCTGAATATACCCAAAAATGTTCTGCAAATATTAACTAAAATTAAAACCAACCTTCTACTGTGTTTGTGCCTGCTTGCTTCATGGGGTTTTTTTTAAAGTTAGAGAGAACAATTTCTCTGGGAAGAACATCTATGAAGAAAAACTAATTTTAAACAAATTTTAGAGATATTTTCTTAAACTAATTTGTTGGGGTTTTTCAATCACTGTACCTACATCAAATAATGAACTTAAAAATTCTTAACCATGTTTGAACAAAAACAGTATTTTATCAATGATGGAGAATTACATATAATGAGGGGGTTTTTTTAAATATAAAACTTAAATGTAAAATATAATATTTTTTAAAATGTATTTGCCAAACACATAGCTAAATAGAAATTAATTTAACCTTTCCACACTGTCAATAGTCCCTATAATATAGTTCAATGCTAAGTCAATGCAGGGCATGTTTTAGTCAAACTCTGAGAGAACTTCCTGTAAAACAAATAATGCTTCTCCACCCGTGAGCCAAAACCAGAAATCCATCCTTCCAATCGGCAGTGCTGATCTGCATTTGAGAATCTCCCAGAATAACCCATGATACAGTAGGCATACATTACTAAAACATTATATTTAAAAATATACTGAAGTTAGCACCTTTATCTACAACTCCATCTGGGAGCGGAGTATGAACCAGAATTCCTTTTGACCAACTATCCCTTATATATCTGACCAAGGCCAACCCACACCTGGGAACATACACAGAGCTACCTACAAATACACGTGAGTGCATAAACACACAAGTTATGCACAATACATGGAAAGCATGTTTATGTACACAATTATTCATGTCAGTATGAATCCTTACCCAGAACCAAGTTCACACACATAGAAAAAGTGCTCCTGTACAACCTGCACCAGCAGATATTTATTAACACTTTCCCCACTTCATATTGTTAATCCATTAAGGAATTGTGTGGTACAATTACTTTTTACAGGCATATTGTAATAATATCTGATTGTAAAGTGAGTATCATGGCATTCAGTTAATATGCTGAAAACACTTGAAAAACAATAAGCACCAAAATTGGTGGAGGGGGGCAGGAGGGTAGCTTATCTGTGTAAGAAGGACACAATCTCCCTGTCAGTCCACAGAATGTGCATGTATGTGTGCAGCAAGTCTAGCTTAATTTTTATATATAATGACAAATCAACTTTGGCAGGTGTTAATTATTTTTCTAATCTTCACAGGAGTGTCCAGTAGAAATGAAGGTCTACATAACTAAGCACAAAACCTGGACTTGCTCTACTGCTAAAGCACTATTGTCATGGTTCAGGATTGACATTCCCCAGTTTAGTGTTCCCATTGAAACACTCTAAACCATATGCTGCTGGCTCACTCTTCCACCCCCTCCCCCATGCAGCATGCTGGAAAGGAGAATTGGAAGCACAAAAGGTGAAGATAATGTGTCGAGATAAGAAAAGTTTACTGGAAACATTTGATGGGATAACAAATAGCATCAGCAGCAATACTAATGACAGAAGATAGAAGAGGCAAGGATTCGAATGCAATGGAGCCTGGTATTATGTGAATTGCTGCCGGTTCCCAACCAGAAAAGACACACTTCCCCCCACCCCCAGCAATGATGTGAAGTGGTGTATGACAACTGCC
Source organism: Corvus brachyrhynchos (assembly GCF_000691975.1). Taxonomy (NCBI): domain Eukaryota; kingdom Metazoa; phylum Chordata; class Aves; order Passeriformes; family Corvidae; genus Corvus; species Corvus brachyrhynchos. The sequence goes on from NW_008238355.1 coordinate 6,140,403, forward strand.
TCTCCTGGCTACTGCAAAAATTAACCCTGTCCTGGCTGGAACAGGGCAAACTATCTACAGGTAGAAAGCATGGCGAGAAAACAGCAGATTTTGATCAGAGCCTCATTTTAGCTGCCCACTATGCCAAAAATTGGAAATTACTGTCTCTAACTACTGAGAGAATGGAGATTCTCTTGATGCTATGAGAAATAATGAATGGTGTATAAATATGATTTGTTTATTCCTTTTTGTATTGCAAGTAAGCCTGTTGACTTAGATGTGTAAAATTATGTCTTGGACTGAGTTTTTACTCAATTGAACTATGTCCATATGAACTAGAGTTAAAGCTGAATTATGTATGCTTATTTTGCTACTTTGAGTTGGTTTAATAGATGATTTAAAATCATATTCTTAGTCAAGACATCAATAAACCCTGAGTTCATTATGTGTTGACTATGTTTTCCATGTATTTACTGATACTGCTTCTTGCTTTTAGTGTGTTGCTAAATCTCCACAAATATCTCATTTTTGACTAAACAATAAATAAACAGTAAACCTAGAAAAATAATGAACGAAAGAAATGTGCCTTTAGGATGGCTCATTACCATTGACAATGTTACACGTACATATCCATCTGTCATAGGTTAGCAAGCATAGTCCCAGAAGGGATGTCTTTGCTGGTAAACAGGAGATCCTGGTTTCGAATCCCAGTGGTGCCTGTTTCTGCCTGCTTATAAACCCAACCCGCGACAAAATGGTAGAGAATGCGGGCAATTGATGAGAGCTGTGAGATAAAGATTAATTAGGAGGAATACTGGGCAAAGCAAGTATTAAGTCATAAGTTAAGTAGCATGATAGACACTTACATTGTAATTGTACTGAACTGTCTAGGTGTGGAATATGGTAGAAGTTGAATGTAATTTTGATAATAATTCTTAAGTGTGTCTTCACAGAGGCGAGGGGTGGAGAATGTCATAGGTTAGCAAGCATAATCCCGGAAGGGATGTCCTTCCTAAGGGGTGCTTACAGTTTCCTCTGGGACCTGATAGAACCTATCAGCTGGCCAGTTTGAATATGGACAATTCTTTAAGCCA
>NW_008238355.1:6141576-6182523 GCF_000691975.1 Corvus brachyrhynchos
AAAATTCAACATTCCAGCTGCAAAGCTGCAAGGCCGAGGTGAGATTAACCCTTTTTATTGCTGTGAAGAGCTGAAAACCTGAGGGAAGAGAGAGAGGAGATGCTTAAAGCTGAAATTCTGTTGTGAAGCTATGATATATCAGAGTATCCTGTTGTAATTTCATGAAGATATGGGGGGTGGAGTGTTCAACTCGTGAGCAAAAGCACCTGCGCTGAGATAGGCAGATGCTGACGCAGCTGTAATTTCATGAGGAGTTTGGACAGGGAGAGATGAACCAGATGAGGACTTTTGCTCCAAACGGGAAAGGAGAAAACCTCAGTCCCTAGAGATGAACCAGATGAGGACTTTTGCTCCAAATGGGAAAGGAGAAAACCTCAGTTCCTAGAGATGCTCCCAGAGATAGTCCTAACGATGAAGATGATGAAGACCCTTTGCTCCCAGGGAAGGAGAAGGGCCTCTGGTTTTGTTTCTGAACGGCTCAACCTTAAAACTGTACCCCAAAAAACTTCAAGAGTGGACCCTCGAAAGCAGTTGCGGGAAAAGCTGCAAGTTGGGGGAAGGGACTCACATGTGAGCAGAGAGACTCCTCTTCCTAAATGGACTGAACAATATTTGGAAGTGGGTGGCTGTCTCGTTGTGATAATGTTCTCATAGCACGAGCAAGAAGAGACTTCTCTTTCTAAATGGACTGAACAAGGTTATTATGGCAGTGGTAAACAGACTGAACATCTTAAGGGTTGTCTTTTTACATTGTCAGTGGGAGAAGGGAGGAAGGTGGGGGGAGGAGGAGAGTTCTGAAGGTGGTATAATTTTTTTTTCCTTCTTTTAGGTCTGTTAATAAACTTCTTTATATTCTTTCAAGCTTGGTGCCTGCTTTGCATTTCTCCTACTTCTTATCTCACAGAAGATAAACAGTAATGAGTATTTTGGGCCAAACCACTACACCATCTTAAATAGTCAGAGAATTTTTGAAAGCACCCCACATATAATCTTATTCTGACCTGTCTGCAGTTGGTATTTTGCCCCGTCAGTAAAATCCAGGACTTCTACTGTGTTATGTTGGACTTGCATCCCACTTCCAGCCACTCCTATGATAACTAGAAGGAATTAACTTTCAAAGTTGTGTTCTGCATAGACAATCAGCAGTGGATGGTTGCTCCATAGCACTTCTCATTGTAATAATTACTTCATAGTAGACCATAAAATATTTGAAACTAAACGAAAAGAAGTTTTTGCACTGAAATCCACTGGAAATTTTTGTCTGTAAAAATTTGTTTTTCAATTGAGATCTTGTCAATTTTTCTATCAACAATGTGTCACTGTCCTCAAGTAACCATGATGCAATGGGTGAGGAAGTAAGGGTTAATTCAACCAAGGTGTGTAGCATTGCGTGGTCCTCCACATGGTCTTCATCCAGCTCAGTCCCTCCATAATAATGCATGAATTTGGTCTGTGAACCTGTTACCCATCATGTTGGGCTGGTCTGTGAACTCAAATGTGCCTCTCTGGACCTGGCCTTGACCTTTCTGACAGATCAAATGTTACAAACATGTCATGGGAACAGCTGATTTTCAGTTTGAAAGAATTAAATGCACAACAGTTAAAGCTGTGGTAATATGTCTGCTAAATTCAAGAGGACATAGCTGATGGTACCCTGTTAACCTAAATATCTGGCAATTCATGTACTAATTATTTCTTGAAGCAAGAGCCTTTGCTGAATACCATTCTAGGTAATACCTAAATCTGAGCTTTTTTAGGATATTAAGCATGCTGTACTGATGACACACTGAAATGAAAATATACAATTTAACAACACAATGCAGTACAAAATGTCACATCCTAATGTGATTTGGAACAGAAACTCAAATGCCTTTGACAACTCAAAGCATAAAAACCACTGGTATTTTGGTGCCAAGTCAGACACAATTTTGGCCGTGGATTCTGTTTTCAATGATTCACTAATCTTAGTCTGGTCAGACATTTCAAAGCAATCATGAATTAGATGTCAAACTACATTGCATATGAGATCAATGCACAGAAATGGCCTTTTAGATGCAGACAATCAAAATGGTCAAATAAATTTGCTAGTTTTAAAATACCATGTTCGCTAGATTGTTTTTTACACTGTTTGCAAATTCAAATCAGTGCTGCTATTAGATCTCACATCACAGTGGAGAAAAAAAGTAAAAAATAATTAAGATATTTTGCATTCTAAATGTACCACTTTTCCACTTTGTTTGTTTCCATATGTTTCAAAGTAGTCTCAAAGGGTGAGACAACAGATAACCTAACTGAGAACTGAAAACAAAAACAGAGTTTAAGAACAAGTATCTACTTAGTATTGTATAGGGATAAAAATGAATTTACTATTGAGCCCTCTCTTTATGTAACTGATTAGTCCCCATGAAAATAACTTAGGTGTCCATTTGAGAGTGTTTTTTCAAGTTTAAAATGCTTAGGAGTTTTCTTTATTAGGTAGAGGTTTGAATTTTATCAAATTAATATATTCTTGAGGCAAAATAAAAATGTTCCGAAAAGAGTTTAATTTAGTTGGATTAAAAACAGATTTAAAGCCACCACATACCAGACTTGTAAACCAAGTGGTTCCCGTCCTGAACAGGTTAATGTTACCACTTGGGCCTAAACATGTTGCCAAATATTCTGGGAGATACCTCACACCCCAAGAGTTTCGTAACATATTCTCCCTGTTTGCAAAAGAAATTTATGTTTATGCACTGGGGTTCTGCATTTTAAATGTAAGCATTGTATTAAGTTTGCATAACAGAGCAGTTGTTCTCTAGCTGCCAAAGAGTTGCATCTAAGATCTACTATCATCAATGGAGGCCTTCACCCACACTTCCAGCATACTGCAGATCTTCAGCTGAAGGCAAAAAGAAAAATTTTCTGCTTCTGGATAAGTGATAAGATATAAGATAAGTTTTGTGAGGTGGTTTTTTTGTCCAAAATCTTCCAAAACACCCCAAACCAGTAAGATGAGTAAAAATCAAATAAAATTGAAAAATAATCTTCACAAACTTTTTGAAAGTCTTTAGATAAAAAAATATATTTTTGGTACATTACTGGACACTGAAGTATGCTGAGTAAGCAACTTTTCTGTGTAGTTCTATTTTTTCTGTCATATCATACACATTTTCACTGCATTTTCTTACATTATATGCATCTTTTGTTAGTCATGTCTAAACATATATGTTGACAGACCATGTGAAGTATTTGAACCCGCTGAGCACAGAACTTTGAGCTCAAACGCAGGTTCACAGTGATAGGAGCAGTAAAACAGAACAGCATTTTACTCTGGAAAGGACAGGTAGAACAGAACAGCACAGCCTTGAAGAAGTAGATAAAGGATTTATCTCAGACAAACATGAGTCATGAGAACAGCAAGCAGGATGCCAGCTCTGCTAGGCTGACAAAGCAGAAGTGCAAAACAATATTTCACTTACAATCAGGGGTTGAGGAGCTACCACCTAAAAAGGACACAGACCCCAAAGAACCCCATAAGGACTTCCATTAAGGGTACAATTACCTAAAATAAAGTAATACATATCCATCAGGTAATCAGGGATGGCAGATGAATATGTAATCAGTGTGTATGGTAAAAGCTCTGTTTACCCGATACTTGGGGGGCTCGATTAGAGGAAGGATCCTCTGACTGACCAGTGCACTGCAATAAATAATGTCTGATTTCTAATACTCAAAAACTGTGTTAGAAATTTTCTGTCTGGTTTCAGTATCAATGGCAAGCCTTTGGTTTAATCCAGATACATGTTAGTTTGTTAAATTACATGTTGGTTATGTGTACAACTGAGGAGCACAAAGTATATTCCAATATGAACTTTTTGAGATGTCATTTGAAAAAAAAAAAGCCTGAGGATCAAGAGGACTACATCTGAAAGTGTGAATAGCAACTAGCAAAATCAGTGATTCTGAATCACTAATATAATCCATATGATATTTTTGTAATGTGATTGTCTGACCATGGTACTATGTGGATGTCTGGATGCTTTAGGACAAAAAATCCCCAGAAATAATGTAAAGTGTTTAAACTACAAACTACAGATTCATGTTTGGCTCTGGTCTGCAATTACTGTAGATCAGGAGCACCAAATTTTGCTCAAGAGACTGGTAACTCAGTGTTCACAGTGCTCAATTCAGTCACAGGTCCTATGTTAAAGTAGCAAGGGCTACTTCAAGACCTGTGGATAGTCAAAACACAGGTCTGTGCACTTTATAGACAAACCCTTGTGGAACATTTATTGGGAAGTTGTATTTCTTCCTTCAAAGAGCTAATTCAGTCTATAGCAAATTGCTTTATGTCTAGAGCCTTCTGATTTCTAAGGTCATCTGTTGTATCTAGTAATTTGTTGCATTGGGAATCTGATGCTATTTATGCTTAGCTGTTTAAGCCACCTTGAAGTCACCCAGCCATCAACCCTTCACCTAAATTAAGCTACTCCAATATTAGACTTGGGGTATGAAGCATCAGGCTCATGTCACAGATGTCAGCAGGCTAAGCCAGGGGGCCTGGGGCTTCCTGTTAAGTAGAAAACAAGTCCAGGTGAAGGAGTCAAACACCACAAAGCAATGAGATAGAAGTAAAATGTTGTGATGATATCATTTCAAGGGCACCAGCATGGCCAAAAGAAGTTGAGCTATCTATTTGAAGCTACTGTATAAGCTCACAGTTAACTTCCAAAGGACTGAAATCTTGCTACCACGCTTAAGGTGTTTTCTAGTATTTATTTAACAGTTAATTTAAGCCTGTCATTCATCACTTTGGAAAGATTCATGACAGTTGATTAAGCTATCCAAATGTGATCTTGGATTTTTAGCTGACTTCGTTTCTTCTCAGAATCACATTTTAAAAAAGGTGGGGGAAAGAGCAACAATCATCCAGTATCTGAAACCAGGGTAACATATGTGAATGGGCATTTCTTTGTATAGACAGATGTATTGCCAAACTTTTTCAGCCTAACCTTGCAGTGCTCTTTGTAAATACCTCTGTGCACTGGGTTCTCCGAACACCTAAATCTCTCTATAGCAGTACAGTTCATTCAGGGAACAACAAATTCAGGAGCTCGAGGAGAGAAAGGTACATTTCAGAGCCTAATTACTTTCATTTCCAAGCTACCCATATAAAGTGCTCGGTCTTTTAGCTCTTGTCATTTATCCTGTCTTCTTTCTTCTTTCCCCTCTGAAATTTGCTCCACAATAAATTGTTGCTGAAGCTAGATACCTCAATGACTGTTTGAAGTGTTGGTAAGTAAAGAAATATTTTCTAACTTATTTGTCAGGCATGCTCTGTTTCTCAAAGAAGAAAAAAAGATAGACTCCAGTATTAAATTTTCTTTGATGAATATTGAAATAATTCAAAATAAAGCACATTCAGTTTGATATTTATAATGAGGGAAAGCTCATTAGCTCATTAACAGGCAAAATAAGTTTCCAAAGGGTTCATGAATCTATAACAAACAGAAACTATGGCATCTAATTTACCTTGTTGAGCATAGCATTACAGGTTACATTGACTAAATTAACATTCAGGTGCATAGTTTAGTAACAATACAGAATAAACCTAGACTGATTTTAAGTTAATTTAAACAAATAAAAATTGCTGGAAAATAATAACAATCCAATTAGTTTTAAGAGTAATTTTGCCTTGGAAGTGTACGTTCATTATAAAACACATATTTGCTTTTAAAAGGCAGTAGCTAAAGCAGAGACATATGATGTTTTTAGAATTGTATAATTCTTTTAAGACCTAACTACTCCAATATAAGTATTGGATGTGAAATATTTTACCATTTCTACAGGCATGAAAAGTGTATTGCTTGAAAAATTGCATAAGGCAGTCGATTTGTATAGCTCAATCTGCCCATATATATTTATGGAGATTGTGGAGCTTGAGAAAACATCTAATTAAAAGTTGGTTTAATGCACATATGAAAACAAAAGAACAATCACTCTTCATTCAGTCATCTATTGCCCATTCAATCCAGATGTAGTCTTCCTTTAACAAAGGTACCTTAAGTCTTTAGTCAGGGAAACATTTTATATTTTACATTGTTTTTCTAAAGGATAAAAAAGAGGACCCTGGGAACTATCAACCTGTCAGCCTCACCTCTGTGCCTGAGAAAATAATGGAAAGGATCCTTCCAGCAGCTCCTAAGGCATAGTGAGGTGATTCAGGAGAGAGAGCTCAGCTTTACCAAGGGAGAATCCTGTTTGACCAACCCAATGCCCTTCTGTGGCATTGTAGTTACATCAGTGGACAAGGGAAGGGCTACAGATGTCATTTATCTGGACTTCTGTAGCACCTTTGACATGGTTCCCCAAAATATCCTTCTCTAAAGTGAGGACATATGGGTTTGATTGGTGGACTGTTTGGTCAATAAGGAGTTGGTTGGACAGGTGCATGCAGAGGGCAGTGGTCAGTGGTGTCATGACAGACACTGATGACAAGCAGTGTCCCTCAGGGATCCACACTGGTACTGGTGCTATTCAAAAACTTCATACTGACATGGACAGTGGGATTGAGTGCACCCTCAGCAAGTCTGCAGATGACACCAAGCTGAGTGGTGTGGTTGAAACACCTGAAGGTCGGGATGCCACCCACAGGGACCAGCACAAGCTCAAGAAGGCGGCACATGGGAACCTCACGTACTTTAGAAAGACCAAGTGCAAGGTGCTGCACCTAGATAAGGGCAACCCTAGTACAAACACAGGCTGGGGGATGAACAGACTGAGAGCAGCCCTGTGGAGAAGGACTTGGGGGTGCTGGTGGATGAAACGCTGGACTGTGAAGTCTGGAGAAGAGAAGGCTACCTTACTGCAGTCTTTTTTTAGTACCTGAAGAGAGCCTAAAAAAAGGCTAGAGAAAGACTTTTTACAAGGGCACATAGTGATAAGGGGCAATGGTTTTAAACTGAAAGAGGGTAGGTTTAGATTAGCAATTAGGAAGAAATTCTTTGCTGTGAGGTAAGTGAGGCAGTGGAACAGGTTGCCCAGAGAAGCTGTGGATGCCCCATCCCTGGTTCAAGGCCAGGCTGGATGATGGCCTGAGCAACTTGGTGTGGTGAAAGGTGTCCCTGCCCATAGCAGAGGGGTTAGAACTAGATAATCTTTGAGGTCTCTTCCAACCATGACCACTCTATGATTCTCCACAAGCTTCAGTGGAATCTCTGTTTTGGCAGGAGCACCTCTGGGATATTTTCTACCCTTGTACTTCCCTGTACTGGTGTCTGTAGGCCTGTTTCTTTCACTATTTGTCTCACGACATCCATGCAGCATTTTTTATCCTTTCTTTAATGTAATATCAGAGACACAACACCACCTTGGCTGAGGGGCTCAGGTGTGTCCTATGGTGTGTCCACTGGAGCTGACTGGAACCACCTGTGTCTGGTACAGGGAAGCTCCTGGCCTCTCCTCATGGAGGCCACCTCTGCAGAATAGCTCCTACCCCTCAAATGCCTGAGCACCAACACACAATACAGATAGGTTTACATGATGCAACAGAAAAAAGATATCTAAGCATACTAGAAAGCAAATAAAATAAATTGAATTATTGAGAGCTATAGCTAACCATTGGAATAGTTTGCTTTATGGCATTACAAGTGATTTATTTGCTGATTTAAACTATGAAAGTATATTTTAGTGCTTATCTGAGAGCATTGAACTTCACTACATACTACCCCAAATATTTATCTATGTTTTTTAAAGCTAACAGTAATGGTTTCATTGTTTTGCTAGCCTGAAAATAAATGTGCTGAATATTTGCCATTTCTGGGAGAGTTTATTGTAGGACCAGTTAGACTAGTTATTAAATTGTGAATAAGTAGCAATTACGATTGTGTCTCATATCAGCAAGGTAGCATTTTGTGCAAACAGCTTTCAGCAGTGGAGTTTTGTTGTTAATAGTTCTTTCTCAACAGGCCAAGTGACACACTGACCATGGTCAACTTGAGCTACGTAGTTTCTGTAGCACTTAAGTCTCACCTTAACCAATGATGATTGCAAATGATTCTGAATGTCCAACAACAGAAGATCCTTTAGGCAATGAATTTTGATTGTTCTGCTCATAAGAGACCTCAAACTATATGAAAAGAGGAACTTTAAATGTCCCCTGATCCTATTAGAGGATCATTATTCCAGGTCATGGGTGCATTGCACTGTTAATGTACTATAATAAATGCTGACAACTATAAAGTACCAGTTATGGAGAGAGGCAAACAACCACCTAGGTTATACACTAAATGATTCATTTACAAAATAGTTCAGGAAAAGTTGGGCATGTTTTTGTTCATGTCTTGTATACAAGTTTAGACCTTCACTTAAAAGAAGGAACCTTCTGTAGAGTTTTGGGTATTATTTTTTCTTGCATATCTTTTGTCAAAGGAGCTGTCCTAGCAACAGCAGGTCAAGAACTGTTAGCTGGTTTAAGTGACTATCTGTGCCTTCCTTTCTAATGTTATTGCTTCACAAAAAGAAGCATTTTTCTTTTTATAATGCTAATTTCCCAGTCTGATTAATGTGTTAAAAAGACTGGCTATACCCAACAGTATGGTGGAAGTTCTCTTTCTTTTCATCATAGCTACATATTTTTAATGTAGAATTTTTAAAATGGTACAGATATTCATTCTAATGTTTTGGTCTCAAGGACAGACATTTTAACCTATTTTTCTTCTTGGAGCACTTTTTAATTTACTGACATTATCCTGAATTATGTTTTGAAAATGTTCCTCATTTCTTTTTAGCTGTTGAGGGTAAAACCAAATGTATAAGAAACAGGGCTTTTTCTGGGCTTTTCCACTACCAAGCCATAACAGAAAAATATTGATAATAGAATCAGGAGCTGAAATGCAATGGTGTATTCTAATTGTTGAACAGCCGTGTCTTTGCTTCTAGTTACAGTGACAGCCAAAATCCATGTAAATTAAATGTAGCCCTCAAGTTTTCCATTATTTAACTGGATGAGGTCAGAACATAGCCCATTTCCTTCATAGGCCCTACAGTAGAGTACAGGTATGACTCCAGTGATGCCTGTGCTTTTAGATGGTATTTGGCTTTAGGAAATACTAAGAAACAATAGACATCTTTCTTACAATGAATGAATATTTCATTGTTTTCTTGTTTTGATTTTTTTATCCCCTAGATCAGTGCAAAAACCCCCTTCTCTCTGAGGCTCCAAGCTGAGTATTGCAAAGAGATTAAATTTGTCTCCTGCTTTATATTGCTACTTCAGACTGGGGTGTAACTTCATTTCTATCATCTAGTTCATCATGAAAGGGCCTCCAATTAGAATTTCACCTACCATCTACATTTGTTTAAAGCCTTTTCTTGAGTCAGCTTGATAAACATGTTTCTGAAGTGTTAATTTGGAAGAAAAAAGTATCACCATCATCGTTATCTTACACAAAAACATCCAGAAAAATTGGCTTTCAAGGATCAAGTATAATAAATGAAGATGTAAAGGTATAGCAAGGATGCTTTTAGAGCTCATAGGAAGTGAAACAAAATTGCTAGGTGTAATCAAAAAATAATGTATGCAAAAAGGAGCAATCACTATCCAAAGTGATAATCACCATCTTTGCAAATACTGTTAAATGAGATGTGGACAGAAATATCAGTAAATTGTGATGTATATTGAGTTAGAAAGAGACAAAATATGGGTATCTGTTGGAAGTACATTCCTTGAAGATGACAAGGAGTTCACAATATATTCATGAGGATTTGCAGGTTGTTTCCCTAAACTAGATTTAGCTTCGAAGACAAATACTATCTTGGTATCTTACAGCGTTTCAGATGTTGATGAATATGTGAATTATCTGGATAGGTAGAAAAGAGTTATGCAAAGAAGCAGTCAAGTGCAGGATTGTTACAGCTTGGCTGTGAGAAGAAACATGGGAGTAACTAAGGAAAACACAGCAAACTACCAGAATTTTTAATTTTTCCCAGTGGTATTTTCTCTGAGCTTATTTTAAAAGGAAGACATGAATTTTGGAAAGGCCTTCTTTTTTTCCTCTCTTGTGGCAATACAAGAGACAAGCAGTGGAAAATTAATTTCAATTTCCAACTTAAGCTCAGCTGTACCCAAGAGGAATTAGGTGAGGTATAAAGGTAACATATGCTCTTTCCCCAGATGCCTCATTCTCGGCTTCTTTCCTACAGATGTTTTATTTTCTTTTCAACTAGCACCTCTGAGAAAATAAACATTAAAAAATTGCAACTATTCTCCCTTCTGTGATTCAAGCACTGGAAAAATGTGCAGAGTGGCATTCAAAAAATGAAGTCAGATATGGACCTGTATTGAAATTTAGTTCATACTTTTGTCTGGTTTACAATGATTAAAGGCTTATGAACAGTCATGTTGTTATATTGTTGAGTCTGTGATTGAAAACTGGGAAATAAACTCTCCGACCAATTTACTAGGTTAGAAAGCTGACATTACTGTTTTAGCAGCACTGAATGCATAGGGAATTCTCCTAAAGCATGCATAAGCAACCTAACAGACCAGGTTATAGCCATGAAACTAATACATATTCATCACATTTCTATTATATATTTTTTTTATTTCTTGAATATTTACATATATGCTAATTATTTCCATGAACCTGTTTGAATATGAGTAACGATCTTTTGAGGGTCTTTGGTGGTCATTTGGGAACATCTCATTCCTCAAAATTCCCTTTTACAGTTCCAGATCTTCTGATGAATCTTCTCTCCTTGGGAGTTTCTCAAATACGTTGTCAGGTAAGGATGCACTTCTCTTGTCATTCTTTAGACTGGCATTCTATCTCTTCTCAAAACAAGGACATCTACTAGTACATCTTAGTCACTGATATATGTAAACAAGCTGACACAAAAATATTAGTCACAGATGTAGAGAGTTAACACAAGGCCATATCAATCTCTGGTATTTATACTAAGCACTATATATGGTACAAAACTAAGCATTAATCCCAAATATAGGTATCATACACTATTGTGCTAAAGCTAAAAGAATTTTCTAACATCTTCCCTCAGTTGTGCATAGATTTCCTCTTAAAGAAATATAACCTATTCGGTAACAAGGGGGATTTTTTGGGTTTTTTTAGACTTCATTTCTTTGAGAAAATTTACTCTCTAGTGCTAGGTTTTTGTCCAACGTTAATAATTTTGATGCTGAGAAAACTCGATCAAACACACTGGAGAGTATTAGCTGCACAGTTCCACTAACATCTAAATCTTTAAAAAAGGGAATGCTATCATTTAAAGACCCATTTTGCCAATCTCTTTAAACTGGCCCTGTTCAACCCTCTCATTTTCACTCAGTAATTTCTGAACAGGAACATACAGTGCAGACACAGTGCAGCGCATCCAAAATACATCAGTTCAGTTGTTTATGTGATAAACCATTGAGCTGTGCTTGCACAGTAAGACCAACAGATCTAGAATGTGTGATGTTTACTGCAAACTTGCTGGCATCTGTGCTTTCTCAAAAAGTTTGTAAGGGATTGCTGCTCCATGTAGTAACAGGATCTGATGTTTCCATTAGGAAAAAAAAAAAAAGAGGATGTGGCCAATTTCTTCAAGGGATCAACCAGAACTTTAAGATAAAAAAAAATCTCTTGATTTCTGTAGAGCAAAAGTCCACAATGAGATGGTCTTTATAAAATAGTGCTCAACAGAAAAGAGATCCTTTTAAATTAAACTCCAGTCACACCTCCTGTGAATCTAGCAGTTGAAGCAGTGCAACTGAGTGCTTTGGCTGGATGCATGAGAGTAAAGATTATGTCACTTCAATTCTGTATTTATTATGAGTGTCTCTTTAGTAACTTTGTGCTCCAAACAACGCAGTGCTGAATGTCACATCTATTGCCAAGCGATGTGTGTTACCGTGGTGTTCCCAGCCAGCAGTGAGATTGAAGCTGCATGCTGCAACCTAACCTGATATGGTTTGTGCTTAAAAGGATTATTACTGAGTAGAAAGTGTCAAGCATATCTAATGGTAACGGTGAAACATGGCAGAGATCCCGATCACACATACACCACATACAGTCACATACCCCACACAGTCAACTCATTTTGTCCTCATATGTTGTCTTTTTCAGTTGCAATAAAAGGTAACGTACAAAGTCATGTAACCTTCATTCTCTTTTCCGGTCTTGTTCTATTATTGTCAGTTTCTGATTACTATTTCTATGAAGTATGTTAATCTGGGAGACAGCATAGAAAGCAGACATCAGAAGGAACGTGTTATGTATGTTCCTCACCTTGACTTCAATTCAAGCACATGTGACTTGAGCACAGACATTCAACTTTGTCTTGGGGTGACCTTATGATGTGTATCCCATATCGCTGCCTATGCCCAGAAATTAATTTTTGTGCGTTTCTATGCCTCTAAACTGAGCCTGAGAGGAGGAAGGAAAAAACTGAGCAAAACTTTCTCAAAGCAGTTTGCAGCTTTTTCAAGGTCACATAAAGATAGCTGGGTTTTTTTTTCCCCAGCTGCGGCAGGGGAGCGAGGAAGCACCCGGCTTGCTGCTTTCCTGTCAGCTTTTGGCCAGTTGTTTCAGTTTCTTGTTCTCCAGAGAGAGACTGAGAGTTGGACTTTGCTTTTCCTTCTCTGGAATTCCGGATTTTCTCCCTTTTCTACTGGACTGCTTTCAAACCTCAGAGCACATCGGGAGGACTTTCCACCGGGCACAGAGGGCCTGGCCCTGGGCCAAGCCCCAGCTCCGAAGAGACCGAAGGGAGAACTCTAACGCTTTCCCAGGTTTTTCCTCCACAGCGAAAGATTTTACCATCTAACATTATTTTTCTTCCCCGTGTGTTTGTTAAATAAATAGTTTTATCTTCTTCACTTTCCTTCGAGGAAAATTTATTTTTTCCCGAACCTGGTGGGGGAGGGGTGGTTGTGCCTTCTCTCAGAGGATATATTTCTAAATTTGGCCAAACCAGTACAAACTTGCACAAACTCTCTCTTGCTACTGAACTCAAAGGCAATGTCTCCCTCTTGGCCTTCTTTCTCTAAGAAGAGAGAGGACCCTGTAAACCCAAACATGTCAGTGCAATTCATCACTCATCCCTGTCCTATCTTGGTGATGCCTGCTTTCTCTAGGCTACTGCTGCAGGCTATGTCTTTCAGCATTGCAGGAAAAAAACCTTTCTGAAACATAATAAACGGGACAACAGCACAAAAGAGTCTGCTAATGGCCAAGCCTTCCTGTCAGTCCACTTCCCACAGGCTGCTCTGCTGGGTTTGAAATGTAAAGACAGCTAACAAAGATGTGCAAGTCAATGCTGGTGTTGTGGTTATTGCTTCTTCAGTACCTCAAGTACTATCCTGCAAAATGACTGCCTAAAGGTAAGTGTAATGGTTACCGACCTGTAAATGCCAATCCCGTGATGGGACAAGCCATGCTGCTTCCTTCCTCTGATTTCCTTGGCAGTGTTAAAGAGCACAGCACAGGTAGAAATACAGAGTATTTACTATTCTGACTGTCCTCAGGCACTCTAACTCCTTTTCTGGTCTTATTAATTTATTTAGTGGTGGGCTGAATAAAGAATAAGACCACAAAGATTGGGCTATCCAGTGTTGTCGACAGTGAAACTGCTGAGAAGGAGGAATACATTTATTTCCAGGGCATCAAAGCTATGGTCCCACTGTTCTTTGTCAGTACCCAACAGTGTTTTATATATGAATACTAAGTGATCTTTCCTTTAAAACCTAACACCTTTGCACATCCATTTAGGTGTACATGACACAGCTGATCCATCTGTAGTTCAGGGCATTACCACAGGGCATTTGTACTACGAAGAATTAATTTGTAGTGGGATCCATTAGAGTCTAAAGCAATACTTCAAATAAGTTACATTATTATTTCTTCTGTGCTTTTATCTTCCCTCCAACCAATCCTCATGCTTCAGGGCATATTCTGATTAGCAGCTGGGAAAAGGGAAAAAAAAGATTCCCAGTTGTGTAGATTTATATTATTAGACGAATTGTGAAATTGTGCAGTTTCCCTGAGATATCCAGCAGAACTAGGAAGAGGATGCTAGATTAGATGAGCTGCTGATGTGGTTTTGCAAATCCTCTGGAATGGGTTCTAACACTGAAAATAGTTTGCTCTCGTTATTAAGAACAACTTGTCTGGATCTATTGAATAGAAAGAACTGGAAGTTTCCCTCTGGGTTTTGTTGTTCGTTCGCTTTTTTTTTAATTAGGCATTGCTCTGTTGGCTCTCTCCAAGTTATTCAGATGGGCTGGGCACTCTGATGCTTACCAACACAACTCTTTAGCCTGTGGCCTTTCCCAAACATAGAAAAGCTGGCAGGAGGCAGCATTGGTGGCTTGAATCTATTCATTGATTTTAAAGGACTTCGGATCTGGCCAGTAGGCATGGATCTGTCAGGATTCTAATTTAACTGACATGTACCATTATAAAAGGCTTCATCACTGGAGGGGAAGTGGATGAGACCGCAGTTTGGCGCACTGAAAAATAGATAAGATGTGATTTGATATCCTTCCATGCAAGCAGTGGTTATAAGGCCTTGCACAAGCTTCAGAGATTCCTTGATCTTCATTGTAAAGTAGGACAGAATTTTCCCCCTCCTATTGCTCCTTTCCCATTTTTATGATAAAGTGGCAACATTAATGAGAAAAGCAAAAATATGGTGGAGGATTTTTTTGAGAAAGCGTGAAAGAAGTAAATGTCTGTCAATTTATCTCCTCTGCTATGCCTCTTCATATTCTATCAATGGCAAATCCTAAACCAGTTTAATATGGGATATGTTTAGAGAATGGAGATCTTGCCTCTATATTGATTTTCAGTCAGTGTTTTATGTGGCATTTCCACTTAGATTACTCCCTAGTGAGACATGATAGCACTGGTACAGCTCTCAAAACACATTCAAATTGAATATTTGTGGGTAAACCTGCCAACAGTAAATAATTTTTGGTCCCTTCAAGTGCAAACAAGATGTAGTATTTTAGCTTTGGAACATATTTTTGTAGTCTGTGTGGGCCTGAGTGACATGTCTGCTGAGTAATGTTTTTTTTTTCAGTGAAGTACATGCTGTTTCCTCAAATATATCCTCTTTCCAGCAGTGCACAATAGAAGCTCTTTAAGCAACTGATCTGCTATCAAAAGTGATCAAGGTCACTTGCTTGGAAGTACTGAAACCTTGCTAGAGTCAATATGTGCAAATAGCTAAGTGAAATACATTTGCTATGACAGCCATGGCCCTGGCAGAAATGTCCATGGAGAAAGTAATAGATTAACAAATATAGCTCCTTTATCTATGATTGGATGCAGCTGAAGTTGTTCTGTGGAGGAGGGCTGTATTTAAGCCCTTATTGCATGACTTACCATCCCAGAGGTGAAGCTGTGTAGGCTGTGTGAAGAGGCAACAGAGACATTAAAGCCATTTGGTATTTCTGTAACACCAAGTGCATTGTATGATACAACCAAGCTGCTGAGGGACAAATGCAGATCTTCATTTCAAAGACATAAAAGACTCTCATGCTGCTGATTCAAAGATTTTGTGTTAGGGTTTTGTCCTTAATGCTTACCAAGTTTGTAAGGTAAATAGAAAAAAGTGGATGTAGACTTTATGCTTACGGATTCCTTCTATCTTCTGGTGACCACTTCCCTTGAAATAAGAAAAGACTGTCTGAAAGGCCAACCAATAAACTTTTCTTTCATCTCCATCCAGCATTCTGTTTACAGTAGAAATATTTGTTTTGAAAAAGAAGCTCTTTCAGCAAGTTCTGTAAGTGTCATTGAGAAAAAATATTCAGACCAATATTAACACTCCTCATAGGACCAATATTTTTTGATTTGTTGGTGTTTTAGAGATTCATCTGTACAACTAGCTGGCAAATGGCAAGAAATTTTGTAGGGACATTATCAAAAATAGACCTCAAACTTCTGAATTTCTATACATCAGATCACTGGGTTACTGTATACTTAATATTACCTACTTGCATAATATGATACTTGCTATAAAATTTTCCTTTTACAGTTACTTATTATGAAGTGCAAACAAAAAATCAGAGAATGCAAGCAACTGAATTTACTCAATGTCTATACATGCTTCTTCCAAATTCATTTTCTAGTTATGTTCTAATTTATATTCTTTAAAGATTATTTATAGTTAACTATCCAACGTTTCATATTTCTTCATCTTGTACCTTCACCTTTTCAAAGGACAGCCAAAAGGCATAGTTTTACGTTACATTTTATTGATGTTTCTCTGGCCCGTTTACAGCTCTCTGCTGTATAAAAAGAAATTATGTATTTTTCCTATGAACACATACCCCATGAAATGTGACCACTTACTTTTCTCTCAGATAGTACCAGAGAAATTATTGATGTCTTCAAAGAAATTGTAAATTTCCGTGCCTTAATTCAGCATGTTTTTGGTAGTGTTGAATGCTTAGCAAAAAATAGTTATAAAAATAGAATGCTTAGTTCTTTCTCACACCCCCAAAAAAATTAACCATTAAGGTTGACCTAGTGTTAGGAAAGTGTACTAATGAGGGGGAAATGGAGAAAAATCCTTTGATTAAGACCTCTCTTTCTGCTTATTCAGTTTCTTTAAGAGGGCATCCTGCTTGCCGAACCTGATTTCCTTCTACAGCAGGATAACCCACCTAGTTAATTTAGCAATGCCAGCAGGTGTAATCTTTTTGGACTTCAGCAAAGCTTTTGATACAATCTCTCAGCGTCCTTCTGGACAAAATGTTCAGCACACAGCTGAATAATGCAATGGGCAAGCAACTGGTCATGGGTGGGTCACAAAGAGTTATACTGAATGGGGTAACATCAGACTGGGGTCCCACCACGTGTAAGGTTCTGCAGGACTCCATCCTCAGCACAGTTCTCTTCAACACTTCATTAATGACTTGGACATAGGACTTGAAGAAATACTTTTTGAATTTGCCAACAACACTAAATTGGGAGGAGCTGTTGATTTCTTCAGGGGAGAGAGGCCCAGCAAAAAGTCATTGACAAACTAAAGACATGTGCAATCCCCAATGATATGAACTTCAAAAGGACAAGTGCCAGATTCTGCACCTGTGTTAAGATCCAGTTATTGAAGTTATTAGAAAGATGACTTTGCCTGAATTAAGGTGCAAATGACACCATAGCTGGAGTCAATAGTATGGATTTTATTTAACAGTAAATGTGAGAGAGAGACAGAGAAATAGAAAGAAATAGAAAATGGGTGGGGGGGGAGAGAGACAGAGTGACAGAGAGACATATTAAATACAAACCAACCCCACTCTGTGCATCCCAACAGCATCCTTTTGATCCTCTTCTTCTAGTCTTCTCAGTGGTGGGAGTCCCACAAAGCACAGAGTTCAATGGATTAATACACATTCGGGCCAGGTGGAAATGGCCAGGTACCTTCCCTGGAAGAAGCAAGTCTGACACTGTCTCTTCCAACAGACTCGGGATCTGATGCATCACTTTGCATCACGTGCAATCATGTGGTGCAAGGCCTTAGGAATGAATCTGGGGGGCACTTTGAGGGTCTTTGATGGTTTTTGATGCCTCCTCAACTGCCTCCCATGTGAATGTCCTGTGTGGATGTGGCCTCCCCAGGGTGGGGGTTTTTCACAACTGATCCAGTTTGTGTGAGGATGAGTCATACTTCCCTCTGACCAGAGGTTATGCTACACCTGCAAAAACTCCCCTTTTCTCCCCTTGGTTGTGGGGGAGTGTATGCAAACCTGGCCTCAGCAAAAGAGCCTTCCCCCTCCTCCGATCCAGCCAGAGTTAATTTTCAGGACAGCTTCTGGGTCTGGCTTTCCTGGAGATACATTCTTCTCCCTCAGCCTTGTTTACTTCTCCCTAGACCTGAGATAACTGAACAATAGTGTCACCTTTATCTATCTCAAGTTCTCATTAGGTGGCTTAACTCACAGTCCAAAGTTCCAGTCAGGAAGCATATTGGGCTTTGGTGGTTGCAGCTTCTTATATAGCTTTGCTGTAATGGGCAAAAAGTCCTTCATGACAATGTTTAAACCATTAATCATAACATTTCGGTCTCTCACAGCCTGGTATAGGGCTGGTACACACCTGGTTGTGTGTACAGATTGAGGAATGAGAGGCTGCAGAGCAGTGCTGCAGAAAGGCACCTGGGGGTCCTGGTCAGTGGCAAGTTGAACATGAGCCAGCAGTGCCCTGGCAGCCAGGAGGGCCATGCATGTCCGGGGTACATCAGGGACAGCGTCACCAGCCGGGCAAGGGAGGGGATTGTCCCGCTGTGCTCTGCACTGGGGTGGCCTCACTTCGAATGCTGGGGGCAGTTTTGGGTGCCACAATATAAGAAAGATATAAAGCTATTAGAGAGCGTCCAAAGGAGGGCACGAGGATGGTGAAGGGCCTTGAGGGGAAGCTGTGTGAGAAGTAGCTGAGGTCACTTGGTCTGTTCAGCCTGGAAAAGAGGAGACTGAGGGGAGACTTCATTATGGTCTTCAACATCCTCACGAGAGGAAGGGGAGGGGGAGGTGCCAATCACCTCACTCTCAAGACCAGTGACAAGATTCAAGGAAAGGGCATGAAGCCGAGTCAGGAGAGGTTTAGGTGAGATACCAGGAAAACATTTCTCATCTGAAGGGTGGTTGAGCACTGGAACAGGCTCCCAGGAAAGCGATCACAGCACCAAGCCTGTCTGAGTTCCAGAAGTGTTTGAACAACGCTCTCAGGCACAACACTCTCTGGGGATGTCCTGCACAGGGCCAGAAGTCAGGATCCATAATCCTGATGAGTTCCTTCCTACTCAGCATATTCTATCTACCATTCCACAATTCCATTATATTGTTTTATTAATCTTCTAGTGACCACAAGAATAGCCAGCCTAAGCAATTTTTAAAAAATTTATTTAGAATGTAAACAAAAATATCAAAAAGGAGACAACATAAATGACTCATGTCAGAGGTATTTTCTTAGTTCATGAAATAACATACTTGTCTTTCTTTCTTATAAGGTGGTGGTACATGAATATCCCAGCAAATGAAAATGAAAAAAAAGCACAACTGCCAAACATGTTTGACTTAAAAATCTGATGGTTTTTCACCCATCCTTCCTTCATACTTCCATACCAGTTACTGACAGAAGAGCAACAGACACAGCTCCAATACTGTATAAACTGGAAATGAACAGAAACAATATACAAAGAATATCTGTTGTAAAATCTCCATTCTCTTTCTCCTTGGTGCCATAATGCATAAATTTTTCAAGTAGTGTTTAATTAAATCTGGAAGTGCTCCAACATAAATGGAGACAGGCAGAAATCACCAGATATTTTCCAAGATCCACTACAAAGTGAGGCTGCAAAATTTCTATAATTGAAGCCAAGCAAGGCCAGACTTGACATCCATCTATTAAGATCAATTAGGAATAATTAAATCATGATGCTTGGTGGAGTAGATTAACTCTTCCAAACAGGTGATAATAACATCATTTCCCCTTTAGCCCAAACAGCCAATATTGTGGATCTGTTTTCATTAGGAAAACGAATTGATAATATGAACCTACAGTATTCTTTGATATATTCAAGTTTATTTGCAAAGAGTACACCCAGTCCTGTTGGTTTGAAAAAATAGAAACAAAAAATGGCAGGCAGTTTTCTTGCATGCAAATCTCCACCTCTGCCTTTTGAGCATGTTTGGAGTTTTATTTTAACAAAGCAAGGGTGCACACATTCCTCCCGCTGGCTGCCACAGACACACCCAGTTATCTTTTGTTTTTCAGGTGTCTTTAAACACACCCAAAAGGACACTGTCTCTCCTGCATACAGAGTTTGTCAGCTATTCCCCACCATGCAACTTTAGACGATAAAATAACACTACATCTAAACAAGCAGACTACTGAGCAGGGACATCGAAGCTGGTGAGCCATTGCAATGCAGTGCACAAGGCTGTGCTGATAGCACAGTCATGTTCACTAGCAAACCCTGGCTGGGTGTCTGAAATCAGTGCTTCAACTACTGGGGCTGTCTCTTGCAAAATTTCTTGGGTTTGGTTACATTTCAAAAGTGGATCCACCTTCCTTCTGCTTATAGGGAACAGGGAGTGCTCATGTGGGTTTTAACATGTTCTTCTTCTCTTTCGCAAAGACCAAAAACTTAATAATGGCAGATATTAATGCCTAGCATAATAAGACTGAATAGAGAACTGCATTGTTAAACAAAAATATTGATCCTTATGCTTGGTGGGTGGGGAGCAGCCTGAGATTCAGTAGTTACAGCTTGTGTGTCAGTCTCCAGAATAGACTCCTGCACAATGATAGCAAATTACTTTAATCTCTCTGAGCTTTAGTGTCCGTAGATCAAACAAACAGAACAATATCACACCTTTTGCAGAGATTGAACCTATGGCTAGTCTTAACTGGTATTTGGTATGAATCTGATTCAAGACTTAAGGAAATCAATCAAAATATTTCTATTGACTTTCCCAACAAATTAAACACATTTTTATGCACCAAGTAATATGTTTTTTTCTTTTTTCTGTGAGGGGGAGTAAATGGTGTGCTTCCTGCCCAAATGACCTGAGGCGATAGATGCTCTATAGATCCAGTGAGAGGTGACAGGGCAGGATTTGGAAGGGTTGAGGAACAGGAGGAGATGCTAGCTAAGACAGTAATTTTAAAAATCACCTTTTATAATTAGATCTTTTCCAAACCATATAACGCTGAATTAAAAGGGTAACTGAACTGATTAGGAAAATATAATGGGCACGCTATCTGCTAAGAATTGTAGACTGGTAGCTACATAAGCTTTGGGCAAAAAGCATCCTTTCTCCTTGCTCTCACCTCCGTCTCCAGCAGGGCTCTGTCCTGTACAATTTGAACAATATGCTGACTTTTCTGCACATGCATAAAATGCACAAAGGGATCCTCAGTTGATACTTAGGTAGGTCTTCTGAATGCTACTAAAATTACAAAGAGATTTCCCTATAAAAGTATTAAACTATACTGTCAACAGTATTATGTAAAGGTCATAAAAGCAATCCTGTATTTTTTATTCAATGTAATATTTAAGGATGCTTATCCAAATTTTTTTTCCAGTATACTTAGACCATCAAAACTCAAGTGAAATTTGTGCAATCACCTCTGCATATAAACATTTCTATTGAACAGGATTCAATATGCTGAAATTATTCCCATGCACAATTTTTTCCTGAATCAGAGAAGGAGAAGTGCTTGTGAAATAATGCCTCGTACACAAAATATAGGCAAATCAATTTTGAACAGTTCCTGACCATCAGCCTTCCTCAAAAGACTGAGAGTGTTCTTTTGTGCCTTAAGAACATAAAAAATGTGCTCTGTTTGAGTTTGAAGCTAATAAGGTCTTATTGTTCTGTTAAACAGAAACAAATTAAGAGACTGAAGAACAATCACACAGGGAAGTGAAATTTCTAACAAAATTTGCATGCAGAAACTCTATGGATATCAAACATATCAGTAATTCAGGTGATTTTCTTTTCTTTTATTTTTCTTTCTGATTTATAACTATTGCCTATAGTCCAGAGGTTAGGAAGATGAAGCAAAGTCACATGAATTTCTTCAGAACTGCAAAATCAGTTGAAGGTTGAGCAGCATGCTGCCTGCCAGTGCTACTAGATAAAGCCTGGTATTAAAGAAATGGCAGCACTGCAGAAAAAAAATTGTTTCAATATTGTTTTCTTTCAGCTTACAGGGAGCGATTAGGGGATATGTAATGCTCTGTACATTCTACTTTGATGTAAACTTGAGAAAGAGTGCCTGTTTTAGACTGGCATGGAATATCCATATTAATATTGAAGGCTAGGAGGGCAAATGCTATTTGTTCCCTGATAATTAGCTTTTCATAAACACTGAACCCATTTCCAATTTGCATGTCTATCATATTTAAGAAAAAAATATCTGGAAAATCTCTCCAACCAAAATACACATAGTGCTAGCACCTTGTTGAAACTGAAGTGCTTGACATTGTGTTGGAGATAAGTGAACTAGATAAGTGAACTTCCATTTTATTATATGGAGAAGTGAAAGACTGTAAGCAACTTTTTAAAAAGCATAACTTTTTATTTCTGTCTCAGATATTAATTTCAATAAGAATATGACAAAGAATAATTCTGTGGCCTTCCTGTTAGGAAAGTAGAAAGCAAAAGTAAATGGACCACAGTTGCTTCTTGCTGAAGAGAGCTTGTCATCTGCTGGAGGCAAGCAGAAAGAAATAGTCACATGCAACAGATTAATACTACATTCAGATACCCTGACGATAGGGGTTCTTATTCAAACAGCATGTTAAAATAGTATCAAAAAAGTAATAAATAAAATTTGTTTCTGAAAGTCATAACCACTTGGTTTTCTTAGCCTTACTGGGTTTCAAATTACTCCAGTGCTCCTTCATACATGTTTTGATTTCTATAAACACTCCTGGCAGATTGAGTCCTTGTAGAACATTGTTAGCTCATCTACCACTATTTTTTTTTTCCAAGCTGAGAAATAGACTGAAGGAGAAATCTGCATGCATGCACTGTTCTTTAACTGTGCACTCAGAGGCAGGGAAAATGTAGTGATCATACTCCAAGGAAGGAAAGATTAGTCCGTGGCTCATTTCGACTACATTGTCATGATCAAGAATAGTTTTGCGTATCTGCAAAATGTGCACAAATAAATATGATATAAACATTGTTAAATAAAAGACTGCTGCATTAAATAATATGACCTTGCTACCTTTTAGTTGCAGTGTTAGAGTACAAACTTATTTTAATTAGCAGTCAGCAACCAGACTGTAACTTCACTGAAGGAGCATTGAAGAATCACTGCCTATTAACAACCCAGCGGTAAGTAAGCCAGCACAAATACTTACAACCAAATAGTGTACATTTCAGGAGTGGAGAGGATTAGCTATTGGGCACACAACACAGTGGAGGAAATTGCTTTATTCCCAGTACTGCTGGGTACCAGGAGGCAATCACTATGCCTCTAGCCCATTAACAGCATTCAGAGTGTTGCTTCCCATAGAAGGGGTTATTGGCTAACCACTGGGTGACCAATTAAAAGCTATGAATAAGTCCCAAACCAAACAGCATGGGGCCTGTTTGTGGCACAGTGGTATCATTACTAAAGTGAAAAACTTGATGAGAAAGGAGCATATTTAATTATAGAACTATACAAATGGCTAATTAGGACTATAAAGTGAAATGAATGACTTTCCAGTGGATTTTTGAACGTTACTGATAACTGCTCAGCTTCTTTGGAGACCATGAAAGTGATCTACAGTGCTAGCCTGCAAGTTATAGTAATGAATGGATTTTCATTACTGGGGACATGTTTGACCTGGTTGCTCAGGTAGCATGGGCAGTCCTCGATTCTGCTCCCTGCAAGGGTTCTGGTGCAGTCCCTGGTCTGCTGTGAGCTTCACTTGCTTTCACCCCATTCTCACAGGTTTAGAGGCAAAAGCATTACCTGCAATTGAAAGCCCCTCTCACTTTGTAATCAAGTGTCTCACTAATTTTGCAGAAGCTTAGACCCATGCTTAGATTTGGCCTTTAAAATCACTAATGGGTTTGAAAAAAATCTTTCCCCTTCATATCCCTCCCCAGGATCTTACAGACTCCTGCACCTGTACCAGTTATTTTAATCTTTACTGCACAAAGTAGAGATTCCTTTAAATTACTTAGTCTAGCTTCCAAAAGAGACCCCAGAGCCCAATGATTTCTTAATGAGTAGTGAACTTTTCATTTCTTCGCTACATGTATCCTCAAAATGAGGAGAGGAATGTTTCTACTTCACAAAAATAAAGAGACCTGATTTTTTAACTGAGCTTTTTTCCAGCTGTGTAAGCTCTCTGAGGCCTAGAGAGGATGCTTATCCAGGCAAACAACCCATGCAATTATTTATTGACTTGATTAGTGGCAACAGGAAAAGGACAGGCTAAATTTTGGTAAGTGTAGTGTGCATATTCTACAGCTGCATAAACAATATGTGTTACGATATATCCATACCACACAAAGCCGTAAAGACAGAGCAAAGCCTGGCCACTGGACTCC
Source organism: Corvus brachyrhynchos (assembly GCF_000691975.1). NCBI lineage: Eukaryota > Metazoa > Chordata > Aves > Passeriformes > Corvidae > Corvus > Corvus brachyrhynchos. The sequence continues at coordinate 6,165,626 of NW_008238355.1, forward strand.
CTCAATGCTGACAGAAACCCTTGCAAATAATAGGTTTTAATGGTACAAGAGTTGTGCTGACATTTGTTTAGCATGTGTCCCTAGATTCACTGATGATGGGGGTCTTGCACATTAAACGTATATGTAGCCCACGGAAGGCCTGGGAGAAGTCTGTGCGTGTGCATCCCTAACCAGAAGCTGAAATTGTTACTTCTCAGCTTTACTTTTGGTGAGCTTTGTCTACATTTCTCAATCTGCAAAAGAAAATTGTCTCTCCTTCTTGATTTCCAGGCTTTTTCACCCTAAATGGTCAATCCTGAAGGCTTGAAAGATTTCACATCACTCTCAATGCTTTACAGACTCACTTCCATTACATCTGTTATCATATAAGTACACACCAACTTTTCTGTCCTAACACTCAGGAATTAATGCCGTTCCTTGATGACAAATGGAAAATCAAATAATGTTTCCAATAAATAGTAATGTCAATTAGATCAACTTGCTTAAGATGCCTTTCTGCCCTAATCAAGTCAAGAGATTGTGAGTCCTACTGTGATTTAACAATGCACCATGGAGATGACAAAATACTTCGCTGAGGCTTAATTTGAAGTTTGGCTAACCCATCTATTTCAAAGTGACATTAACCACTTTTTTAGCTTTGATACCTCATGAAATATGAAAGTAAGTCTAGGCTATAATAGTATCAGTTGGGTTTGGTGTTTTACTTTTTTGGGAAGGCTGTTTTTCTTGTTTGGGTGGGGGGTTATTTGTGTCTTTTTTTGTTTTGTTTTTTCACCACAGTGAAGCTTGCCAACAGATGGTTGTGGATCTGTTGTTTTATAAGCCTATAAAAGAAAGCAATCTCAGCAACAGGAGACCTTCTGGCTTTACCTGCAGTGTCCAAAGCCCTTGTCTCAAGAAACTTGTCAAAAGCAGCAGAAAATGATCATCAGAACCCATATGATGCACATTTCATTAAAAACAACAACTTCTAGGATATTTCAGACTCTGAGTTTTTTCCCTGAAAAATCCACCATGTCTTTTGTTTGCAAAAAAATAGAGAAAATAATGATTAATAGGGAGAGGATATAGAGAATATATTTCTTTGCAAATTTTACATGCAGTAAGTCATAAAGTTGGTATGTGATTGATTAGTACACGATGATATTGGACAGAGAAGTACCAGAAAAAAAATCATCATGAATATTTCAATACTCTTCTGAATCTGAAGTTTATCTACAGATGCTTATATTACAGATGCTTATATTAATGAAAAAACTTCTTTTCATAGAATCAAGTTATTTTCTCCATGTTTTACTTCTGAAGACAGAATAATGCTGAAAAATAATTTTGCTCACTAATCATAACTTCTATTTTTCTCTAAAAAACACTATGCAGAATAAACCACTATAAACATTTTTCATCCTGGACGTAAAACTGTAGCAAAAGATCCATCTTCAGGGCTGAAATATTGTTTACCAATACGTCTTCTATTGATTTCATTTATTAATTGATATTCAGTGAAAAGCAGACAATAAAGCTGTGAAGTAACTAAAATTCACAGAAAGTGTGGGAATATTTCACCTTATCATTAACACAGGAAACACTATTCTAGTAGTGTGACTGTGATCGAGGGAAGAGGTGTTCAAAATGGTAAATGATCAGCTCTTTAAAAATTACTATTCCAGCAACAGTGTGCAGCATACTTTTCTCTATTTCTGCTTTAAGGAAAGATCAAAACTGTGAGTTGTTCTAAATCTTCTCATAAACTTTTCATTGCTATTATGTCCAGTAGTCTGTAGCTCCCACTGGTCATTGATAAAAAATTGGTATGATTGTATTCTGACAGGGACTGTACCATTTCACACTATCAGAATTTTTTCATTATGAGACTAAAAGGGGTTCCTTTTTATGCTGAACAACTGTAGTAACAGAACAGATTGTACACAGTAAATTCTTAAAATCAGTAACGGCAGCAAGCACAGAAATATGATTTTTCATTCTACATTAATCAGAATACCTAGATATAATTTACTGATGTGGTATCATGCACAGGTTAATGTATTACAGAACTAAAGCAAAAAGCTCCATTCAATGCCCTAGTAAATGTCTTATTGTCAGGATAAGTTAAAGTTGGCTAAGTTTATTTCCAAAGAAAGGGTAGAAAGGTATATAGTGACCACCCATCAATCCAGCGATGAGACAACTGTTGCAATTTCAATGTTCATTGGTCAAGACAATGGTTGCCGTCTCCGTCCATTGGCTGCAGGGGAATCTCTGCCTTGGCTCCTGGAGCACCTCCTGACCCTCATTCTCCACTGGCCTAATAGGGAACCAGAGAGCAAAAGCACTGCAAATACTCCTCCTTTTCACAGCAGACTTAGAATTTACAGCTGCTTCTGAAAAAACATTGGTATAAGAGACGTGGGGATTCTTTATTTGCATTAAACACCTGGTGTAGACAAACTGTTCTGTAAAATATATCTCAGTAGCAAGTCCCTCAGGCACCTCTAACAAGTACCAGCAAAGGTGCTGCTTTCATTTCAATCCATGTATTTAGGGATGACACTGACTAATAATGGCCTATGATGTACTGTGGACTGTGTCAAAGGCATCCATAACCCATAACACTTCTTTCAGCCTGAGTTCAAGGAGAAAGAGTTTAATTGGTTTTAGCTATCAGCCAAGACTGGTTAAACTCATACTCTTTTTGCTGGCAGTAGAAGCAAGAGACAGGCAAAAGGTCACTGGACAAGGCATAATATTTTCACCAAAGTCATGCTTGGAAGCCATTGTAAAGGAAATGCCTCACTTGTGATTTTTCTGTGTGCTTATGACAATAGGATCTTGCATACAAATAATAAAAGCCATAAAACAAAGAAAAATTAATGGACCTTCTTGAACACATGCCAATCTTTAGGATTATAATAGCAGATGACTTCTTGGGAAATATGTGACAAAAACAACACTTGTAGAATTGTGTTGTCAAGAAGCCAACACACTTAGGATGGAGGCATTTTAGTTACATGTGCAATTAGAGCAGTTAGTCACAGCAAATTTGTCATGAGTTAAGTTATGAAAGGTTTTATCCCTGAAAACATATATTAGATGAAGGTCTGGAGAAGTACAACTATATTAAGGTATTCATGTACATTCTGCAAGTAATTTCTGGCAATATGAGAAATTACGAGAAATACGAGAAAGGTATGTTGCTAGTAATTGAAAGATTGCATCATCATTTGTTATTATTCTTGTCTGTCCTCCTGTTCTGTTCACCTGAATGGAAATGAAAAAGTAAGATATAAATCAATTAAAGTAAAAATCATACCATGCCTTGCAAAATGTGTAAATATAAACGAAATGAATGTATTTGAAATGCTATGTAATTTATCAAAATGAAGAAATATATTACTGCTTAGTTGCAGTAAAAAACATACTAAATACTGTCATAAATGTGAATTAAGTTAGGATACCTGCATGCATGATCATCTTCAAATCAGCATGTATAAAAGTAAAATTAACTCAATTTTGAAAGTTGTGATTTTCATATTAAGAGCTAGTATTCTAGATCTACACTTAAACGTCATTGCAACAGTAGACTCAAAACAGGAAAGCAAAGTGAAACCTGGAGTCTAGAGAAATGTAGTTAGTATTTGTCATTATGGATGTTCTGTTCTTTTTATTAACTGCCCTAGATCCTTAAGAAAGACCTATTCTAGAACACAAAATTTTTTTATTTGAGTTATTATGTTAATATCAAGGGATAAGCCTAGGAAACAAATATACCGAGAAGTGGTGTATGCTTGTTCTGACACTGTCCCAAGGCTAAGGGATCAGCTTTGCTATAGTCCTTAATTTCCATTTTGCCTGAGAAAAAAATTATTACCAGATGGCACATAGCTATTTTTACATGTTGTATGGCAAGATTCCAGCTGATAATTATGACATTACTGCAACAGTCTATGTTTTGTGTTGAATATTTGGCACTTAGCTTAGTAATCACTCCTTAGAAGTGTTTTCTTCTCTTGCTCTCTTTCCTCCTCTACCCTTCTCTCTTTTCTTCCCTTCTTTGCCTCTGTCATGTTCAGCTGAGGCAGAAACAAAATTCAGGAAACACTATCTAAGAAGGCAATAATTTTTTATGTAGTCTATACTTATGACAGGAAAAAACCAGACAACTTGCAACTAAAATCTCTTCCATTAAAAACTTCTAACTTCCAAAAATTGTGTGATTTCTAGTTTTGTATTATTCACTTCTGTTTTTATGTCTTAGACTCCATCAAGGGTAAGTTAGGAGAAATTGTTTCAATCACTGAACATCTGAAGAGCCACATGCTTCAGTAGTGAATTTGCTGCTAATGCTTTCAGGCCTGTCATATGACGACTATGTTACAGCATTCACTCACCTATTTTATTAGCTATTTTGCTTTAAAACCTCCCAGAGAGGCTGTGTGAGAGAGGGAGATTCTGAAAGCAAAGGTAGTTGTAATTACAGCAATTTTGTACTGTTATGTAGCAGTAAAAAATCTAGAATTGCAATGTAACACTGGAGTAGACATGAGTCTTAAAGAATGCTGGAATTAAGAGCTGTACCTTGTTAATGAGCCAACTCACACACATTGAAACAGGGAAAACATTACAGTATTATTTTATTCTAAGTGTGGAAGCCTGTCTTGATTACTTTACCTCGAATTTCTTAGAATCCTGCCTCTGTCATCCATTTAACATTCTTCAAAACACATTTTTAAGGAAATATATCCACAAATGCAATAAATAAGTGTAAGCAAGAAATGGGAGGGGGACATAACAAGAAAATGGAAAGTAAGTATTTTTTAGGATAGTTGCTATAGAATGGGGTTTTTTTAAATTGTTACTCATGATTCATACATGTTTACCAGCTTGTTTCCCAGTTTCAATAATAGAAAAAAAAGTGCTATGTGGCTTAAATGAGAAATGGTTCCTTGTGTATAAAGAAAGGCTTGGTCAAAAGCTGTGCATTTTCAAACTGTATTGCTCTTCCTAGACAAAGTGAATGGAAATCATGAACAATTTGGCGCTGTTCCTTCTCTATTTGTTTGCCTTTAGCATATACTTTTAGCTAACTAATCATGTAGAGTACCCTTTGCTATTCCCCACCCCAAATAAATTAACAAATTTCTTTCTGGAAATGAAACACTGTAACTTTCTCTGAGTGAATTGTACAAAGCAAAGTGAAACATAAAAATAGCATTTGAAGATTGCTTATTTCTACCTTGCCCAAAACAAAAATTCAAAGGAGCAAAGCTCCACACTTCTCTTAAATTCCTGGTATTTTGGGAGGTTTGGGGAGGGGAGGGGGAGTGGGAGCATCATCCAGTAGCAGATGCTCAATCCAGTTTGTAAATGCATTGGCCAGGCATAGAGAATAATTCTGAGGGGAATAGGGAGCTCTAGTTCTATTTCTTACAGAAAGCAGGAAAAAGCAAGTTTCAGAATGAGACAATCTTTTCAAACATTCAAAAAGAAAAAAATCAGAAGAATAATAGGAAGAGGCTATGCAGCGAGATTCCTTCTCTCGTTAAAACCAACCAACCAAACAAAAAATCCCCTGGTGTCTGCAGAAAATTGAAAGCTTTATTAACAACCTAATAAGAATAAAATGAAAATAATAGGCAAAATGCAATGACAGAACAATGCTTCTAAATCCTTGTCCTAATGAAAATATTAAAGTAAAAGCATTTACACATGTTAGACACCTCATATCAATGGACTCTGTTTTGCCTTTAATGATTGATCTCATTACAACTGAATGTGGCTTTAATCCTCTTGTCCTTTGCTGCGCTGAATTTGAAGATTAGCATTCTGAGAGACTGAGTCATCAGGTTATTCTGAACAAGTTGCAATCATTGACTTTGAGACAAGTTCTGATCAGTGCAATACAAGGTTAAGGTAATACTTGCTCTTCTTGACATTTTGCCTCTCATTTTCAGTTCAGGAGACAATCAGCTGGCTGTGAAAGATTTCACAAGTGAAGGTGTTTTAAAGCATTTTCTAAAACCAAATTAATGGCACAAAATAATGGGGAACCAACCTGTATAAGGCCTAATTTAAACATATTTTGCCAAATTAAAGCGTAGCCTTTCACCTGCAGTACTGAACATCCTATCCACATTTGTCTTTTCATTTAATTTCTGCGGAAAACTCAGTCTGAGATGTCTAAATACCCAAAGCAGAAGTCATGTAAGCCTGATACCAGGCCATATATCTTCTTTAGTAGCATGCTACCTTACTCAACAGGTGTGGAGGAAGTTCATGTTGTTTTAGTTTTCAAAGTGAGAGAGACTGCCATAATGATGGTGTATGCAATATCTTTGCTTACCAAGATTTGTTTTCCAAATCGAAGGCCATTCCTCATACTGGTGTTTAAAAGTTGAATCTGCTTTTATCCCTAAACACTAAGAAATTATTTTCAGGAAGACCTTTCATCTCTTGGCTTTGTTATATTCATCTTAATGTGTTTCACAATATGCTTATTTCTTCTGAGCATTGCTTCTTTTTGCTTTTGCATCCTGATCCTTTGCCAGAGAGTTTATGGAGGCTCCAATATTTTCAGTTTTTACTTTTTAGTTGACGTCCCTGATCTCTGTGTAGTTGGTTGGTTGATTTGTCTCTTGGAAAAGACTTTCAGTTTTCTTGGTTCTTTTCTTTGGTGTCAGCAAAAGAACTACTGGTATCTCTGTTTTTCAATAAGCATCATAACTGCACACCTATATGCTGCCTATACATATGCAGATAACTCCGTGCAAATTAGTTCCTTATACTTTCTTAGCAGGCATCACGATAGACAAAGGGATGTGTGTATTCATGCTCTCAGTTCTTACATGTAAGTAACCAGCTATTATACAAAAAAACCCCTCTTGAAAATAAAAACCGTCCTAATGACATGTTTCATATAGGAGTATTCTGCTCTATAGAATTATACAAGAACATGACATATAAATTCACACTATAGAATATGCTCCAATATATGAATATATTTTCAAAACTAGTAATGGATACATTGATTAGATAAAACAGTAAAGGCAAGTTTGAATCAAAAGATAATTTTACTGCAAATTAACCTCTTTGAAGCTTCAGTTATTCTTTGTTTTTTCACATTCTTGAGTTATTTTTTCCAATCTGATATCCAGCATTGGAAATTTGAAGACCTAGTGAAGAGCTAGCTACTAACAATAATATCTGTATTTTACAGATTTTTCTTCTCCATAAATTGCAAAATTATTAGTATTGTTTTAAAAGTTATAGGAGGGGAGAAAAATAGCAGTTAGATAAAATTTTTAAAGAGAATGCATTCTGCAAGAAAAGCTCAATGGAAAACAGTAGGGCAATAGACACACAACTCGTGCTCTAGCTCACAAGGATTTTGTATTACAAAAAACTTTTTTGACAATGAAGGTAATTTCAAAGCTCTTAATTGGAAAAGACCGCTTTAAAAATATTTTCTTAAGGTATTGAAATATTTTTAAAACTTCTAAAGTATTTGATCTTCATGGTTTTGGGATTTGTTAAAATGGTTTCCTAGATTAGATCTAGATATTAAAAAAAAAAGCTGAACTGGCTAAAAAAACTTAAGATTTTTTAAAATCAAACAAAGCTCTTTATTTATATTTCTTTAACCTATGAATTTCAGGTGTTCAACTTCTCAGCTGAACTGGAAAAGATTTTTACAAAAATCTTACATAGCAGAAATACTGAGTCCGTTATATCATACATCTGACTTTTCGCAGTGAGGATGTTCATAATGTTAAATTAACAGACACTGCCTCTCTGTCGTGACTGTCTACAGCTGACTCAATTGTCATTATCAACCCTGACAATTGTAGCTGAGGGTGAGATACATCAGATTTTTAAACACAAAATCTTGACTTCTAATAACAGTTTTCTCCTTCAGCATTTAGGGTTGTCTTGCATATGATGCAGAACAACACTTATTACAAAATCCCTTTTCTTTACCTCTTAAACAGATAGGGACAGAACTTCTGTAAGGAAAAGCTCTGTATGACTTGGTGAGGCAGCTGCCTATGTTATTGAGTTTATACATGTGCTATACTGGGCTTTTTTGATTGTCTCATCCAGAATTTTCTGTTTCTTGAAACATCAACTTGCTGACATCAGACAATTTAATAACAAAACAAAGAATGTAACCAAGCAAAATCCATATAACAGATATATGTGTATTAACCTTTATATTGCTCTTCTACTATTCTGTACTTCTTTTTCACCTTTATCATTCTGTTCACTCTGTGATTAGTTGATCAAATAGCTTTTAACAATTTTTAATGGCATAAGCAATTAAACCCCCAATTATTTAACACCTATTTCTCTGATTTCTGTGGTCTGTTATAACACAGTGTGTGTGTCAGAATTATACATACTACTGTAGTTATTTGAAACTTTGCTTTGTTTCTGCATGCAGTCTTTTTGTTTGTTGCATTTTTATTCTAAATAATCATAAAACTATTTTAAACAATTTAGAGGAGACCTGGCAGAGCAGACAACCTGCCTTCATTAACTGCCTGCCTACAAAATTTACACACATTTGATACTGTGTATTTCAAGACTCATTTAGGGTAGCAGGGGACAGCAAAAGCTGTTGTTTGGGAAGGAGTGTAACACTCAGTGTATTTTGAACTCTTACTTTACACCTAACATGGATTACTTCATCACTGAAATTTTAGGAATGTCTTTATACTGTCAAGATGTGTCTCTCCATGCCCACACGTATGTATACACACGTGCACAGGCACACAGATGTTAGTTAATACATGTATGTGTCTTCACCAGTTAACCTTTTAAATTGTACTTCTGTGTGTGTGTGTACTTTCATACTCCACTTAAAACTGCAGTGGGATTTCCATTGTAAAGTGTTATCACATCTACCAAAATGAGTTAACTTTATGGCAGAAACCTGAGCAGAGTGCAACTCTCATTTTAATATATTTGCTGCTAATTGTAAATTTCTGAGTTGTCCTTTAACTGTCTTTGACATGCACTGTCCCTAGAAAAGATTTAAATCCTCATGTCCCTCATGGCACACATGTGGATGCTTCATCTTAAGGGGCAGCATATAGAAAACCCACTTTATTGTCAGCTGAGTCTATCAAAATTTAACTTTTTTGCATTTCTAGGACTGAGAATGGGGCAGCTTATGAAACAAACATTGCCAGTAAACCATAAAGAATGTACCCGTAAAAAGCAAAGTAATGTATGAGTGTAATGAGGACTGAGTTGTTTCTTATAGCCAGTCTGGTCTGGACAGTGTCTACACAGACATGCAAACACATGCAGGCTGAAATTGTACATGATCCTCATCATTTCCACCTCTCTTTACACATCTACACGGACAAGGTGTGTTTTAATGTGTAGCAAGCCCAAAGTACTCTCATACAACTGTATATATATGCTGGTCTAGACTGAGCAGGGAGAAAAGGGTATTTGCAAAGCAGATACTAAAGCCAAGACTTCTGCCAAGTGATTTTTTCTGCTTTGCCAACAGCGACTGAAAGGAGATGGAGCTTTACTCCCAGCACCAGCCCAGCCAGCACTGTGCCAAAGGAGAAGTGTGAAGTCAGGTATCTGACCCGAGTCATGGTGACTTTCTAAACTTTGCCCCATATAGGAAGAAACACTTGAAAACTTGGCACCACCCTGTTTTAATCTGTGGGGAAGGCTAAAAAGACTCCTTTGAGTGAGTAGGACACATCATCACTGGAAATAAGAGAAGAAGGTGTCATGAAACTGGACAAAGAGTGAATGAAAGGAGGAGAGTGAAAATATAGGTGGGTTTTGTTATGGTAACATGAAGAGGGGAGAATATACAAGAGATATTAACAGAAGTGAGGACTATAAAGAAAAAAAGTAAGATTCCAGTAATTATTTGCTACTTATATCACTGAATTTTTGTAGATTTTCCAACTCTGAATTTTCACAGGCAATCATGTGTGCATATTAAGGCAAATACTTATATACTTATGCATAGTAATTAATTAATTAATTAATAGACAAATAAACAAATAAATTAATAAATCTCTGCATAAATATCTCTGTGGAAAAATATCTGTGTGTCTGTATGCAATTCTGCGTGTATAAAATTATGTGTGTATGCATATGCATATAAAATGTGTGTATACCTATTTTTGTTGTTTCACTGATTGGATTGACAATAATGTTCGCTCTACTTTGCTTAAGGCTGTGTAAATGGCAAATCTAATTGGAAAAGAATTACTATTTCTTTATCAGAGTTTTCTTTAGATTTTTACTCTCATGGTTGGTGGTTTTTTTTTTTAAAGGAGGCCAATCCTTAATACTAATTTTCTTGCCCTCAGTTCTCCAGGCAATCTGAGTGATCAACTATTCTTTTTTGTTACTCAAAATACTGAAATGTGACATGGCAAAGACGTTGTTACTATTGGGGCAGCTAGGTGAAATCCCCAGTGATCTGATCGAGGGAACCATCACATTATTTTTGAAAGAGGTAAAAAGAAGGATGATAGAAACATTGACCAATCAGTCTCTCCTCTGTGGCCAGTAAGATTATGAAACAGATCTTGCTGGAAGATATGTCAATGCATATGAAAGACTGGAGATAGGCAGCATGGCTTGACCATGGGTTAATTGCGCCTGACTAATCGAGTGGCCTTCTACCTTGGAGTGACGGCATAAGTGGACAACTGAACTCCTACGGATGTCATCTATCTGGACTTCTGTTAGGTCTTGGACATGTTCCCTCCCAACAGAGTTACCTCTGAATTGGACAGACCTGTAATTGGTAGGTAAACTGTTAGATGGATGGCCGCATCCAAACTAAGTCTCAATATCTTAAAGTGGAAACCAGTAAGGAGTGGTGTCCCTCAGGGGTCCATACCAGAACCAATAAATACTTTTACATAATGTGATCAATGACACAGGCAATGGTAGTGAATGCATGTTCAGCAAGTTTGACATCAAGCTCAGTGGTGTAGTTGTAGTGATTGTAGTTGGAGGGAAAGGATGCCCCCCAGAGGGACCTTGAAATGTTTGAGATGTGGGCCCCCATGACCCTCTGACCCTCCTAAAGCTCAACAAAGACTATTACAAGATCCTAGGTGAGGGCAATCCCCAATATCAGTAGAGGCTCTGTGATGGCTGGATTGAGAGTGGTCCTGCAGGGAAGGGATTCAGGATATTGTTAGAGGAAAAATCAGATATGAGCCAGCAATGAACGCTTGCAGGCCGGAAATCTGCAATATCCCATACCACTTTGATAGGTTTTATAATAAATTAGAGAAATTATAATGTTGGACTTAGAATGGAACATTTTTAAGGTTGACATTTGATTCTAATTATTTTATATAATCCATGCCTTTCCAGTGTGAGAACAATCTTTACAGAATTAGCATCCACATCCAATCTTGTTCTAGAATGTATTCAAAATTCAACAAGAGATGGCTCTGTTACATTTAAAAACAATAAAAGAAATTTGTAGTCCTCACCAGCAGCAAAGGCTTATAAATCCAGCTGGGTCATGGGACTACAACAGGTATTCAACACAGAGAAAGGCTGTTTTTATTGAAAACAATGAATTTTAAGAATAGATGCATGGATTAAAAACAAAATCATCTAAGGAGGAGAATTTAAGTATGAATTAAGTAAGAATTTAAAAGTAATTTTTTAAAAAATTTCAACAGTATTCTCAACAGCCATTCCGATTCATTTGTGTTTCTATACAGTGTGTTTGGAAAGGCAGAAAATGGTTTCTTGTTTTGGATGGAGGGAGATAAAAGATACAAAAAAGCCCTAGTTATTGTTTTCCTACTTTGCAAATGGATACAATGTTTGACATAGTAGATGGAAATCAGAGTTATTAATCCTATGCAGAAATTGACACCTTCGCTCTAATCTTCAAAAAAAGTGTTTTAGTTCCAGAGAGAGATGAAGTTTCAAAAATCAAGTCTTTATCATTCTTTCCTGATGGTTTGTTTAGATGTTTCCTCCCTGAACATGCAAGGCTGCACATATCTGCTTTTAAATTAGTATTTTTACATTATCACACAGTTAGTTCAAGTAACTAATTTTATTGTGATAGGAAGAGGCCATGCATTAACTGCTAATAGTGTACAGAGGTCTACCATTTCATGAATAGTCCCTTTAATTTTACTGCCCTATTCATACGGGAAAATACTCCAGATTTTGATTCAGCATAAAGCAAGATCCGCTTCCTACTACTCACCTCCACAGTTGTCACAAAAGACAGGGAATTAATAGCATTAAACACAATTCATGAATCACAGATAACTATAGAAGAATTAAAAATTTTTTAATCAAATTCCAAGACGTTAGGATGTGTATTAACCCATGCAAAAATAGTGCCTATAAAATATTTTAACAATAACTTTTAGTAAAGCTTGAATGCCTGGACACCCATTGGAAAACTAATGGGACTGATATTTTCCGATGTTAAAAACCACTTGTATATTTGGTTATTCATCAGGTGTGAAACTGATTCTAAGTCCACCTAATTAAATGGGAAATATTTTTTTTTTTTTTTTTAATCTATCTGGAAAGACCTCATCCCTCTCTTGCTGTAGTCACAGGGCTTTTCATTTTAGTGTAAGACCATGATCTGTCTACCATGACCCGGTAACGGTTTAGGAGAAGGCTGATAATATATTTACCTCAGTTTTTTGTGGTGGCCTGTGAACATACATTACAGAGAGTTCTCAGTAAGATGGGTCCCTAGTACCACAGGAGCCACTTTTTGTTGGGGTGGCCAAGGGGGCTTCTCCCAGGATGCACTGTTCTGTTATGTGAATCTATCCCAGTTTGGATTTCCTGGTTGGCTGTTAGCCTCTACACCCTTGTCACTCCCCCAGAGTTCCCCATTGGTCCCCGTTCTTAGTCCTGCCTTTTCCCCACCCCCAGATAAAACTGTGAGTTTCAGGATCATGTTCGTATTTGCCTCTGCAACCTTTGACAGTGTAGCAGCAATAAATGTTCCTGCCGGAACACATGCAAATGCTCTTCTTGACTCTTTGCTACCGACTCTATTACTGTACCCACCCATGCATCTGTGGGTGCACGTGGGACCCCACAGAGCCGGGCAGGGACGGTATTAGTTTTCCATGGTAATCTTTCTTCCCACGCCTCTCAGGTGGATGGACACGAGGATTGGGACTGGGGGAGCTAAGTCTCTCCCACTGTAAGACAAGACAAGGTTTGTGACCACCTGAAGAACCCAAAAGTCTATGGAAACTGGTGAGATGCACCCCAGAGTCCTGAGGGAATTGGCTGATGTAGTAGCCGAGACAATCTCCATGATATTAAAAAGTCATAGAAGTCAGGTGAAGACCCAGGTGACTGGAAAAGGGGAAATATACAGGGAAGAGGGGTCCAAAAGAGTTGGACAACATTGAGGGTTCAGTTCCTCGAGGCCCAAGAATGATGCATCCTAATGAGGAAGAAATCAGGTCAAAGGTGCAAAAAATCTCTGAGGGTGAATAAAGAACGCGTGCATTATTCAACTACAGGCAAGAAATACACAGGACATGTAAATGGGGTCAGGCTACTTGGAGTGAATATAGAGAGATGGACAGAGTAACTAATGTTGAAACTAGAAAGGCCAAGGCTTATCTAGAATAAAATCTGGCTAAGGATGTCAAGGAAAAAGAAAAGGGCTTTTTCAAATACGCAAATAACAAAAGAAAAAGAAAGGATAAAGTTGGCCCATTAGTTAATAGAGACAGGAAACCTGGTAACAGGGAATACAGAAAACGCAGAGTTATTAAATGCCCTTTTTGCATCTGACTTTACAGATAAGACCACTCCTCAGAAATCTCTGACCCAGGAGACCAGACTAAATGAATGCTGGGGGAAGACCTTCCTTTGATCAAGGAGGATTGCATCAGAAAACACCTAAACAAACTCAACATCCAAAAGTCCATGGACCCTGATGGGATACTTCCATGAGGGTTGATAAACCCAGCAGACACTATAGCCAGGCCACTCACAATCATCTTTGAAGGGTCATGGAGTTTGGGAGAGGTGCCTGAGGGCTGGAAGAGAGCAACTGTCACCAGTCTTCAAAAGGGGTAAGAAAGACGATCCAGGAAACTACCATCCCATCAACTTGACCTCAGTCCCTGGAAAGGTGATGGAGCACCTCATTCTGGAGGCCATCTCTACCAACATGAAAGACATAAAGATGATCAGGAACAGTCAGCATGTGTTCACTAAAGGTAAGTCACGTTTGGCCAACCTGATTGCCTTCTACAATGAATCAACTACCCAGACAGACGAAGGGAGAGCAGTAGGTATGGCAGTAGGTATTGTCTTTCTTGACTTCAGCAAGGCTTTTGAGACTGTGTCTCAGCATCCTTGTTGGCAAACTCAGGAAGCATGGGTTGGATGAGTGGACAGTGAGGACAACAAAGATGATTAAGGGATTGGAGCATTTCTCTTACAAGGAAGGGCTGAGGGAGCTGGGCCTGTTCAGCCTCAAGAAGAGACAACTGAGAGAGAAGCTCATCAATTGTGTACAAATATCAAAAGGGGTGTGGTGCCAAGAAGATTGAGCCAGGCTCTTCTTGGTGGTGCCAAGCAATAGGACAGGAGGCAATGGACAGAAACTGATGCGCAGGAAATTCCACAGGAATATGAGGGAGAACTTCTTTATTGTGAGAGTGACCAAGCACTGGAACAGATTGCTCAGAGAAGCTGAAGACTTTCCCTCACTGGGGATATTCAAGAACTGTCTGGATTCAATCCTATGCTACACACTCTAAGATGACCCTGCCTGAGCAGGGAGACTGGAGCAGATGACCCACCATAGTCCCTTCCAACCTGACTGATTCTGTGGTTCTGAATGCATAATTTCTGAAACACAAAGGGACATTTTTTTCCTTCATTCATATACATGGAGCCCATGGGGTGACAGCTAGATGCACACAGAAAGGAGCACAGCAGGTACCTGATACTTTGGACAGCACAGCCTTGTTCAGCACCAAGCAGCAAATCCGTGCATGTGAGTCTGCTGAACTGTGCCCAAGGGACACCCGCACACAGTACTGCAGCATTTTCATTTCCTGCAGTAGACAATACACAGTCAGGTTCTGTTCAGTTAGAGCTGGGACTTCCTGATCTCAATTCTCTCTAGATTATATCACTTGGAATCTCTCAGTAAAGCATATGGAATAAAATTATGTCTACCTACATCACACTCATTAAGCATGTACTTTACTTCACTGCTCACTTTGGGGTTCTAATTTTTACTTTAATATTCCAGAAATTAAAACAATGGGGAGTTCACAGAATTAATAATAAAAATTAAAGTTTTCATCAGTTTAATAAAACCCAGCTACCAAGAATCATAGAAATTCAGTCTATCAGAAGTTAGTCTAAATTTTTACCTTCGTGTATGTTTTGTTATTTGTCTTGGGTGATATGAGTGACATTTACATCTTCTTGATTACTTTTGCTTATTAGACACTCACATGACAAACACAACTAACAAGAAAAGCATACAGATTTCACCTGGAATGCATACCTGTATTTGGGGATGTAGAAGAAACACTCTGTGACTTTGCACAGCCATTCTTCATGGCATTTCACAAAGTGTAACTCACTGCTCCCCAGAGGATTGCAAAAAGCAGCCCCAAAGTATTAAACAGTAGCCATTAGTAGCAGCACATTAGTTTCTGAGAAGCAAAATTAAACTGCAATAACCAGTTTTAAATATTTTATACTGTCTGGAAACTGTTAACTATCCCTGATTGCTGTCAGCAAACAGTGTGTTTGCACCTGCAGCCACTGACTCTGTCTCATTCTTCCCACATGGGTAGGCATGAAGCAGCCCAAAGACTCTAAGGAAGACTGACCTAGAACTCCTTGGAATGTTGTTTTGCATCACCGGTATGTTTGCAGTTTTCCTCTCAGCTATCAATTGTTATGTATTCAGTATTCATGGATGAGAGCGTGCTAGAAGCAAAGTAACGGAACATATTGTCATTCCATTTCTCATGCTTTTGGTTTCATGCAGTCCTTTATCTTCTCCCTGTGTAGCTCTAAACCTGGGGGTTTTTTTAATTTCACATGAATCACAGGCTTCCATTTTCATTTTTGTTTTCCTTGGTTTATCTTTTCTTATGCACTCTAAGGTAAGGCCTGCCTTGCCATGTTTTCTTCAGCTGGAAGAATTAATCACAGCCATTTTGACAACATATTTCTAATCTCACTGGTTCTGTTTCATCCTTCTTCACAACACTTACCTTGATTATTTTGTCAGAGGATGTTAAGGATTTGCTAATGACAGCTGTTTATGAAGGCTTAGACTTCAGATGGTAACATTTTGATAAAATATCTGTAGGAGAGCTGTTACACCAGAATTCAATATGTGGTTAACTCCAGAGGGTAATAATTCTCTTTCTTGGATTATTTAGGATTATGAAGACATGTATGACCTTCTCTTGTCAGAGGAAAAGTTTTGTTTTGCTTAACAATATTCCTGAAGTATATGAAGTTCTACCCCTCATCAGTGTCAGTTCAATATATTGTTGATTGGTGTTTGTCTTGGTTTGAAAGGTGTCTGCCAAGGAAGGCAGGAGTCTCCCTTGAAATTAAAAAAAAAAAAAAAGCAACACCCTTCCCTCTGAATTATTACAATTTTGAAATTAAGGGTCTTTCAGGCAAAGATATGAGGAATAGGAATAAGAGTTCTTTACTATTATATATCTATATGTGTATAACAAGGCAAACAAACAACAATAACTATGGCAGTAACAGCAATCACAAACCCAGTGCCAGCCTTCTCAGCTGTCGGGCCCTTTCCCCTCGGGTGCAGTTCCGCTCGCAGCCGGCAGGGGCGCTGGCGGCTCCCGGTGAGCAGGGCAGGTGCGATGGTTCCCCCG
>NW_008238355.1:6182748-6208123 GCF_000691975.1 Corvus brachyrhynchos
GGGCTTGGAAATCCTGGGGTTTCTCTGGTAGAAGAAAGGCAGGCAGACGAAAAAAGCAGAAGCCTGCCGTGCTGATGAATTCCTTCCAGCATCTCTCCTGGTCCAAACGCCAACAACTAACAGCCCACAAGCACAGGTCAAAAAGCGTAGCTCATTGGACTCCTCCCTCAGTGGCCAAGTCTTTTGTTTGTCCCAAGCACCCAGCAATTCGTCGCGCCAGCAACATATATGGGGAAAATTCCTCAAGAGAAAAAAGGAAACAGAAGGGGAACTCCCAAAACCCCAACAGTGTTCTTGTTTGCCCCTGTTCTAGTGGGTTTAGTTCATGTTGTTGCTTCAGAAGATTTCTAATCCCATAACTATAAATTAGCTTGTTTTGGTCTGCCTTTGTCTAGAGCACAGGAGGTTAAGGTCATCTGTAAAATCTGTGTGGAAGTGTACAGTCCTCGTGGTTATCCAGTTTATCCCTTTGCTTCATCTAAGTCATTATGTGTAATGAGTGTTTAGGCTAAGACACTCATTTCTGCAATCACCTGAAACGGGGAAAAATACCATATTATTACATAGTACATCTTCAAACTTTTGAGAAAGACAAAATATATGGCTAAACAAAAGATGGCCCCAAATCATTATATATGAGTCTGAAACAACAGTGAAAGCCATGGCGTTAGTTTTCACTAATTTGAAAAATTTTATTTCAGAGAAAAGTGCTATAGACAAAATCTGTAACCATATAGAAGCAGACATGCTTTGTTGGTCTTCTGCCTTTCAAGAAAGATGTCTTGAACAGATGGCCTGGAAGAACAACAGAAAAAAAAAAAGGCTGAAGTAGGACAGCATAAAAGCAGTGGGCTGTGTAGGTTTGTGAGTAAAATTAACTAGTAGTGTTTTACTAAACAGAGCACTTCGTATAGAATCACAGAATCATAAAATCATTTAGGTTGGAATAGACCTCTAGCACCTTTGGGTCCAACCATTAACCTAACACTGCCATGTGAATTGGAGGGGACACAGCCAGGATAGCTGGCCCAGACTGACCAATGTATTTGTCTGCTCAGCAAAAAAAACCTTATGAGAAGGAAGGAAGATGACACACAAATTTGTTATTTACAGTGTTTGTCCTTCAAAGTTTACTTCCCAGGAAGTGGCCCCCTGCTGACGGAAAGTAGAGAATAAATATTTTGTTTTCACTTGCTTCTGCTTGTGGCATTTGCTTTTACTTTATTAAATTGCTTTTATTTTGACCCAAAAGGCTTTTTTCCATCTTATTTTCTCCCCTCCATACTGCTAAGAAAGGGAGTCATAGTACAGCTTGGTGGGCACCAAGCAAGGTCAACCCACCACAAAAGTCAGTTTATGTGGTAATTTCTGAGTCAATGGAAAACACTGTGGTCATACAATAACAATCCTCTCTTCTTTTGTTATTACTAGAGCTTGTGTGTTGGGGTGATTTTATGATAATACTGTATTTCCCTATCATCTCCTTTATGCTCAGAAATGGGTCCCATAGCTTTAAGCTGGGTCCAGAAGAGGCAGGAGACAAGCCAGGTGAATTCCTCAGCACAGTCTGTGTTCAAGGACTCACACACACACCCTCACGTTCTCACCGCTGCAGAGCCGAGGGAGCATCTTCCTGCTTTTAGCCATTCTGTTAGCTGAGGCAAGAAATTTTCCAATACTGGCATACCTGCATACCAAAATCCTCCAGAACAACTTCTTCTGGAACTGTTCAGCCTAGCTGTGATCTGAGAACCAGGTCATCGGACGCCATGGACCAGCAGGGAGGCTGTGGGGACACTGCATCCCAGCCTTGGACCTCAGGAGGGGCCGAGCCACCTGCAGAGGGAATTCTAAATCCACCAGCTTTCTCTGCATCAGGGTGGTTTATTATCTGACATTACTCATTTGTTTCCTGTGCCTTGCCAGCACTCTGCTCATTAAATAAATAGGTTTTTTCACTTTCATCCAAGAAATTCCTTTTGTATTGGTGAGGGAGGGAGTGCTGAAACCTGTCTTTTGGGGACAAGACGTTCCTTCCAGAGCGTTTCCCCCTAAACTTGTCTCAAACCGAGACAGCTTGTGAGATATTTATTTTGTCCCTTGTTGATCAACACATTGACCTGTTACTTCAGACAGAACTGAACAAGGTGCAATCTCATGGTCTGACATCACTTTGGTTTTCCTCAGTGACCACTCACATCAGGGAACCAAAGAGAGGTCAAGAAATTCTGCCCTAGATCACTGGGGAGGTGAGGCACTTTCCACTACAGAAAGCAGAGGCAAATCTATTTAAATACAAACAAAATGTAATTACATGTCTGGTAATCAGTGTTGGTGCAGGTGTTGCTGGCATAAGATTCAAGCAGATTAATTATTTACACAGATTATGTCTATGATTTGCAATGGACTTATGGGAGGCTTCCTGGCAAGGATTGAAGGAGGTTTGTTTGTGATTAACTTAAAAGCAAGGATAAAGCAACGCTATTATTAAGTAAATACTGCAGTCTGAATCAACATTTACTTACTGCTTGGTAAGTCTTGCATGCTGATTTTCTTCAGCAGGCAGCCTGAAGACAAGGCAGAAAAAGTATGGGGGGCAGTAAGGGGCAAGAGAGAAATGCCGTGAGCATACTCAAATTCTGTGTGTGTGTTTTTGTACACACTGCCTAAGAATGATTGTCTAGTAGTGAGAGAGTGGGAATGAATTAGAATTCTCTAAACACTGAGATTCTGTTGCCATAATGTGCTTATAGGTATTATAGTGGAAGTGAGTATCTGGAGGCAGATTGAAAGACTTGACCTAATGCCCTTATCTCTCAGTCCTCCAACTCTAATCTAATGAACATATACCCATAATTATTTCTCAAATAGTTTTTATCTAATTTTAAAGTGGATAATTTATAGCACTTGTAGAAAAATGCTGTAAGTTTTATTAAAATGTTCAGCGTTAGGAGAGCTTTGAGCAGAATATTTCCTTACTGTTCTACAAAGTCATACATATTTATAATATTAAAAACTCTTCAGTTGCTTTAATAATATTTTGTTCCACAGATCTGAATACTAATGTTAATATATCTGCTGCATGTATTAGAAGGCTGTGCACAGAATAACGTATTTTATACTTCCAATTTTTTTTAATTTTTCTGATTTTCATTTATTTACCTTTAATTAAAATTTGTTTCATGATAAAAAACACACTGTAAGGAAGAAATAAAGACATTGGGAAGAAAACTAGTATTTCCTAATAGCTCTGTTGGGCCCCAGCCTGACAGCACTATTTAGAGTAGAATCATAGACTCATTCAGGTTTGAAAGACCTCTAAGATCATAGAGTCCAAAAGTAAACCAAGCACTGTCAATTCCAGCACTAAACCATGTCACTAAGTGCTACATCCGCACATCTTACAAATACCTCCAGAGATGGTGCCTCAGCCACTTTCCTGGGCAGCCTTTTCCAATGCCTGACAAACTTTCAATCAAGAAATTGTGTTTATTATCCAATCTCAACCTCCCCTGATGCAACTTGAGACCATTTCCTCTTGACCTTGTTACCTGGAAGATGAGCCCAACCTCCAAATTGCCACAACCTCCTTTCAGACAGTTGCAGGGAACAAAAGGTTCCCCCATGAGACTCTTCCCAACTAAACAGCCCTGGCTCCCTCAGCCACTCCTTCTAAGACTTCACCAGCTTTGTTGCTGCAATTCAGTTTGCTGCAAGTCTGACTGCTGACAGCTCTGCACCACCCAGGACCCAACCTTTGGGCTGCTCCACCACACCGGAAGTGTGTGGGCATTGGGAACACAAATGTTCTCACCTAGGATAGATGTCTCTGCCTGCAGCAGTAAGGTTGGAAGTAGATGACATTTAAAGGTCCATTCCAACCCAAACCATTCTATGATTCTATAATTCTGCTAATCTACTCAACGTAGGAACTAAGCTGACATAAATTTTTCAAAATGCTGATTTTCATATCTTTGCTCCATCTGGGGTACAGAAACAAAAAAAAACAAGGCTTCTTTGGAGAAGGAAATTCTAAAATAGCTGGAAAACAACCAAAGGAAAACAACAACGGGACTGTGTCAAGTTAAGCATCTGGGAGAGCATCTTCCTTGGTCTTCTTAGCATGTCAGCTACCTCAACCCAGGAGAGGAGAGGGTTCTACCTCCTGAGGGAGTGCGTGGGGAAAGTGATTCCAGAAGCAGAATTGTACTGTGACTGGAGAGGGTAGTTATGCTAAAGTTGCATTTGGAAAATATCACAGGTGTATATTTACCACCAAGAAGTTCAGACCTTATCTTATCAATGAAACAAAAAAACCCTATTGCTGCTCTTTTGTGGGTGCAATTCATCTGCTTTCATAATTGAAACAGTGGAGAATCCTCTATTTTCTTAGCTTCCCTAAAATGCTCTAGTCAAATGAGACCACAGTTGCTCAAGACCCATGAAGTAGCTGTATAAAGTGTTTGGGCCAGCAGATAACAGACTAGATGATGATGTATACCAGAGAAGAGAATGCCTAAGCAGGTATATATTTCTTCAACAACAAAAACCCGTTATGTTCTAGGTTTAAAGCGCACACACAAAAAAAAAGTGCCTTGCAATAAATCTGGAAATACCGTCTGCAAACAGAAACTTCAGAAAATCCTGATTCAAAATTAAATTTCATCATTGTATCACTGTGCTTGTATTTTGATTGAAATCTCCTTCAGTTCACTGTGTATCTACTGGGATATGTGAATGTGGTTGTGTCTGTGCCCAGGTAGGCGATTTTACCACATCTCTGGGCATAGTAGACAAATGAAAGGTGGGGAAAAGGACTCTTGAAAGTAGAATCTTTACTACCAAAAAGTTAAATATTTGTTGAGTGGCTTATTTCAGTTCGTTTTGTTTTTTAAGAATGTGAGTCTATGATCTTGTCCTAGGTTACAATGTAAGATGTAACCAGTAGTATGTATTCGATTATCATCTTCACAAGCTGTTAAAGCAGGTGGAGCAATGTTTGTTATCTCCTACCATGACTCATCCCTGATAACTCCCTCCGGGGACTATCGCTGTTTAATGGGCTATCAGGGACCCATGGCATGATGCACAGAATTACATCAACCCATTGTGAGATGCTCCACCCAGGGGGAGGAGCCAAGAATGCCTACCTGGATGTAATCCGGGGTTTAGAACAGCACAAGCAGCCTTGTCTCCTGGATTCCCAGAGGACAAGAGCTACCACTGGACCTTCAGGTGAAGACCAGACCCTTCTACAGAATCACTGCTTCAACAGGACCACTTCATCTGGACTGCTACCACCACCCTGACTAACAGGGTGTCAGGTTGTATCCTGACTCTCGTAGTGTTCTTGTACTATTGCATTTTAATTTTCCTATTAAATTTTAATTCTGACTTGCGATCTCCCACTGGTTTGTTCTCAAACTATTTGACAATGCTGTACAATGACTACACAAAAAATTGTGGACAGTATGAAATCAGAAAACAAGAAGACCTGGGTAGGATAATCATTACAGTAAACAGAAAGTTAGAAGAAAAATTGTGCTACATAGAAATAGCACATCAGGAGTAAAAAGATCTGCAATATATTGCTTCACAGAGGGATTAAAGGAAACACATCAGTTTAGCAAAAATATAAAATATTAAAGTAGGATGATGAAAATATAGACATCCCATGAGAGTTTATGTAAGTGTATGTCCACCCTTTATCTATCTATCTATCAGATAGATAAAGGGCATATTTAGACATGAACAGGGCAGAGTAAGTTTTTAAAATGCAGGAAGTTTAAAATGTTCAAAATACAATTAACTGAAAAAGATGAGCCAGCAGGGTACCATTTTCATGTCAAAAAAAAAAAAAAAAAGAAAACACACTTAGATTCAGAGATAATATTACAAAAGGAATGCAGTGCAGTTTTTTTCTTCCTCCACTTCCTGTAAGTATGAAATTACTGAGCAGTTTTACACAGCATACTCATCTCTTCTGTAAAACATGGAGGCTTGGTAGAAACTGTTACTTTTGTTGTGAAATGTCAATTCAACAGAACTAGGATTTTCTTAGCAGAGAGAAACAACTTAGAACAGTTTTTCAGTTGTAGAAATTTTAAGTAACATTTCCTCCAAATAGCTTTTCTAAAATGAAAAATTAGGATTTTATTACTTAAAAATGCATTAATCTTAAACTACTGTATTTTAAATACTCAATCTAAAACTAGGAAAAATCTAAATTAAAAACTCCTCAGGTGTTCAAAAAGGAAAAGAAATGGAAAGCAATAAAATTGTTTTCCTTCCACATGATACACCTCCATAGTTTGTTGGCTTTTTTCTTCTGAAACAGGGTTAATAATAACATGTCTTCTGATTCTAGGTTAGAAGGTAAAGACTGAAAACTCGGTGGGCTTCTTGAGACTCTTTTGCACAGACAAAAAGTTACTTTTACTCACCCCTAACCGGAACTCACTGTTGTGAAAAGACGAACTGTTATTAGTGTTAGCGAGAGAACCATGGAGAGGAAAACTAAAATATAATAACACATACAACTATGGTGCAAGATAATAATAAAAATCCTGCTATAGAAAAGAAGTGGATAATTTTTTGTTATGAGTTAATAGAAAACACATTTGTTGAAAAATCAAAATGTTGGGGGAAGACATGAGACGTGATATTTCTGGGGGGAGGAAGGGCATTTTCCTTTGGTTTCTTTCTTTTTTTATCAACCCCAGAAACTTCTCAAAAAATGCAGCTCTCAAGCAGAAGTTCAGCATTATGGAAAAGTAAAAATTAACAGCGCGGTGAAATTGACAAATCATTAAGAATCCATTTTGAATGTGTAATGCCAAATTAAAACATGATGTCTCTTTCTTTTTAAAATGATAGGAATTTTTCACCTTAACAAAAATAATTTAATATTTTGTAATCTAAAGTTAGGACAAAAGTAAGTGTTAAATAGCGGATATGGTACCCAGTTGATGGTTACAAAGAAAAGTGTCTGTGGAGTATTGACTACTATTATCTTTGCCATTTAGGATTTAAAAAAAAAATAAGGTAATTTTTGAGTAATTTACCCCAGGTATTCTATAAATAGATAGCAACATCATCACAATCGACATCATACAATTAGTTACCAAATCAGAACAAGCCGAAGATGATGCAACACTCTCCATAAAGATTCTGCAGGTAAAATTTCTCAAGGAAATTATAACTGTATATAGAAGAATCATAAGTCAGTGTTTGACATATTTAAAGTGCAGTACCAACTTTAAGTACTATAATAAAAGAAAAGACAGCATCACCAGAGATTCCTGACAATGTTCCTTACCTAGGAAAATCAGAAGTAGTAGAGCTGACCAAGTATAGCATTGATGTCCAATGCTTTTAAAGAATTGCAGAAACTTTGTCTTTATGTAGATCCTTCAGGTCTGTATATTTATCTCAAAGCAGATTATGAAGTAATGATGAATTAAAACCAATATAATGCAGAACCTATTGGAGTAAACAAAGTCTTCGTGGGAGCAGGAAAAATATATACAGAGATTTATGCAAGTAGGCAGCCATCAAGCTAACCCATTAATCCATATTTGTGTTGAGTGCTTAACTTACTGCTTCCATCCCCCACACTCCCCATGCTCATTGTTTTTACATCTGGACACAGCACAAAAATATATTGTGGTACAAAAAAATGGAGGACTGTT
This sequence comes from Corvus brachyrhynchos, assembly GCF_000691975.1. NCBI lineage: Eukaryota > Metazoa > Chordata > Aves > Passeriformes > Corvidae > Corvus > Corvus brachyrhynchos. Next base: position 6,190,440 of record NW_008238355.1, read on the forward strand.
CAGAAAAGGGTAGAGCACTAAATTGCTACTTCCATTAATGCAGAAATACAAAACACCTGTCATAAGAAAACCTTTACAAAGTCCTGTTGATGCTAACAGAGATGAAACCAAGTACCTGTATTTCTGTCAGTTCACTAGAGCTGTGTAGTGGAGAACAGATGTTGCAGATGAAGACTCCTGAAAGTCTCCTTTTGTCACAACTGTATTAAGAGCAACCAAGCCAGGAGAATCCTTGTATGCTAAGATGTTTTGTCAAACATGAGGGCTTTTTCATACGTTTCACTTTGCTAAACTGATGTAAACAAGTATCTGCCTCTGATTCTGGTACTGTGGTTTTGTTGTTGGCTTTTTTTTTGTAAGAGATGAAAAAGAAAAGGCACTTTCATTCACTGGCAAAAGATGTTAAAAATATCTGAATTCAGACACATGGAGAGCATAGATCTTAGCAGAATGAGGCCTTAATTAGGCCCATGTAAAATCCTGAAGGAAAAGAACCAGACTGTCACTAAGGCACTGTTTGAGATAATAATTTACACAAAATCAGAGATAATAGATAGATCTAAAAGAAAGGATTAATCTATAAGCAGTTCAGACAAAATTTCTTTATGCAGAGGATTACTGAATAATGGAACAAATTTTCAAAGGCAGTGATAGAAGCAAGTGTGAATTATTCTGACACATTTCTGGATGAGAGAATTGGAAAGTGCAGTTGTGAACTAGATTTTCAAGATAAATGATGATATAAGGATTGGTTGCATTTCAAGTTGATGAGGCTAAGGAAGGGAGGAACTGTGTTAAAAAGTCCAAGGTTAGTTATGGGGGGTCTTAATGAGCCCTCCAGATTCCCTTAAAAGTTCCTTTATGGTATTATTTAAGAGAAAGTTTAAAATAATTGATAATGAAATGGCCTAGCTTGAAAGAGGGGAAGCTACTTATTAAAATATGAAAGATTAAGGGATCAAAAAATATTTATTTGCTTTTCTTTGTATAAACTCTTCCAAATGAAAGGGATTTGTAGGTATGATTTGACAACTTCAAGAACACAAACAGTGAAAATGTTGCATTAAAATAAAACCCTCTAGTCAGTAAAAGCATTAAACAAAAGTTTCAAATGTAGCATTTGTGGTCATAGGGTCACTGGTGCCAAAGTCCTTGACACAATCACTTACAGATTTTCAGGTGTTCTTAATGTTATAAGACGCTGTGCACAAAAAGGCCTAGAATATTGCATTTCAAAAAGAACACATTAATATTTAAAACTGAAGCAGAAGCACTGTGGGTTAATCACTTTCATACACAGATCGATGAAGGAACCTAAAATGTGACAATAATATGGCTCCTTTCCTCTGAAAGTCCACATAATGAAAACTTTAGATGGAAGAAAATAAAAGCTTTACTTAGAAATAAATAAAAATTTTATATGCACCTGGTGGGAATTAACTGGCTTCCTCCTCAGTCCTCTACTTGAAATAATGCTTACTAATAAAATTCTGCGCAATAAAATGCAACAATGATACATATATCATATTAAACCATGGAAGAAAAATGTGTCATCTATTGCTATGTCTTCTTAAAGTAGTTGTGTTAGTATGGATTTTTTCCTTAGGGTATTTTTGGTATATAGCTCCCATTAAGGAAAGAAGGTATATTAGCACAGACATGTCACAGCTACAATTTCTGTGAAAATAAGTATGACAGATTTTACTTATATGACGGGTTTATGACCTTTGACTTTGGGTAATTACCCAAAGTCTAATGAAGTAGTAGTGAGAGAATGCATTCTTCTGCTGAATTTATATAAAATCCAGTATGTCCTAATTCCTCAATAGAAAGTTAAAATTATGACTCTAGTGAGGGATATATGTATTTGCTGGTTCTTTTACTGGGTTTACTAAAATGTAGTAAAATGCTTTTAGGTAGGCAAAAAAAATATGCAACCAACCTGTACTCATTAAGAAATAAAATTGTTCACTGAATTTGGCAAAGTTAGATTTGGGGAGTCCAGAAAGCTATGCTCCAAATTATTATGGGAGAATACTTTTTTTCATCAAAAGGAACGTAGAACAAAGCTACCATCTAAATGAACTAATGCATCCCAGACTAAACAAGCAGCAGATTGCTCAAACCTCTGCTTGAACTACTTCAAGAGCAATCTTCATTGATAGAGATGGGGAAAATGGGCTTCAGGACTTCTACATGGTTTTGGAGAAGTCTCAACAGATCTGAGACAGGTTTAATGAGACAGCCTCACAATTTAGGGTAGCTAATGAGGACAGTAATCATTAAATTGCATTCTAAAGATTTAATTTTTTGTTTCACGTAAGTTTATTCCATTACTGAAAATACTTGCTTTTAGTAGAATGTAAATTTTTGTCCTAAACCTGTTTTCATGACATGTGCTACTAGATCACCTGACACAGGCAAGATATTCTGGCTTCCTGAGGCTGGCACACTCACTACTGTCCCAGACAAAGGCAAATGTCGAGAGGCTGTCTAATCCAACAGGCTGTCAGATGTTCAAGAGTCTGTTGGACAAGCAACTAATAAGGTGAAAGCACTCAACAGAAGATGAATAAAATTAGAAATTGTAGGGAGGTGTCTTCATTAAGTGTCAACAGTGTCTCTTAATTATACTTGTGTTCTTTCCACAAGAATTGGATAGAGGGAATACCTCCTACTTTTTATTCTCTCCATCAGCCTATGAAACAATAAGATCATTAGTTGCTCCTCTAACTGCAGTAACTCCTAAGGAGACTTCCAGGTGACCTGAGTCAACTATTTGTTCTTACAGCGTGGCCTGATGACAACAACCCTAAGGATATGGGAAAGAAAAACAGACTGAGGCTGCCCTTCTCTGAGCCCCTTCACACAGGTTTTTGCTCTCTTTGTGGAATGTATTTCCATATCCCAGTGAAACCCATTATATAGTCATTATTAATCATATCAAACATTCCTTTTTCATTTGTACTTCAATAGATTCTCTTTCTTTTTTGTTCCACGCCCTCCACCCCTCCCCTCTGTTTTTTATAAAGTTATATAATCTTTAGGGAAAAGGGAACTTGTTTACAGCTTGTAATCATTGTACTAAAAAAGAAATCAAACCACAAATTCATCGCAGAGTGTTTGATCTAGAATATTGTTAGAAACATAATTAATAGCTGAAAGCATTTGAAACAACAGTCCTCAACTTAGTTGTCAGACACACAGAAAAATACAGGCGCCAAGCTTTTCAGACTTTAATGTTCAGATATTTGTTTTTCATTTCAGTATTTGAAAAATTAATTTGGTGGATCATTTTGTCAATGGAAAACAGAAATTACCCCCATTTTATAATCTCGAAACACTGAATTTGTTTAAGGGTTGTTGATAGTAAACATATTGTACTTCACTAAAGGCTCTCATTTTGTAACACCCACCTTCAACTCTTTGGAGAACCTTCAGACTAAGGAAACACAAAGGGAACAAAACAAGCAGACTGGGATCACCACTGAGTAGAGAGCTACATACCTAAACAGGGTTCAAATTACATGGCAGAATCATCATTTTAATATGGTTCCCTGGCTGGTGCAAAGCAATGTGTTGCAGTGGCTGCCCCCATGGCAGGGGCGGCCTGTGGGCCTGGGGGTCGTGAGACAGCCCCGAAGTTTGAATCAACCCCCTTGGGTAAGCCTCAAGGCAGGGTGACCGAAAGGGCTTCTCCCAAGGTGCTCTGTCACTTTATGCTGGATTTGCACATCTTTTCAGGATTGTTCCTGTAGCACAGATATCAGCACAGCATTTATCAAGAATTTTCGAATATTTGAAGTCTGAATTAAAAAACCAGAGGAGAGGAGAGCTAGAAAAAATTAAATGCTCTAAACAAATTTACTTTAGCGTTGAACTATATTCTGTCAGTTCCTTTAGCAGTATTCTTAATAGATATGTTTCATCAAAAAAATTTTGAATGGGCTTGTGCAGTTTTTATTTAACATACAGATTAAAGATTCTAGGGACACTGGTCCAACTGATATCACATTGCTAGCTCATTTCCATTTCATTTTATCTCAAAATTGCCGTTACACTGGGAGTATTAAAAAACTGATGTTATTTAGGCTGGACTTTTCCTAATTAATTATATGAAAGAATAGTAATTTGTGAATTTTATCTTCTATAAACCAGCTAAACTTCAACCATCTCCTAAGTTTAGCGTAACTAGTAAGTCTTAAATAGCAGATCACTCTTGTCTTTCTCAGAATGCTTTATTTCGGTGCATCACAAATAAAGATGCTGTAAAACTGCAAATTATAGTTAAAATTCAGTTGCCAGACAAGTTTGTGTCTGATGTAAGTATGCTAATGATCATCTTGTGTGTGGAAGTAATAATGATTCAAGTGTTCCATCGGGATTTTATGAAAACATATGGCTGAATGGTCTTCTACTCATGCAGCAAACTGATGGGAAGTGCTCCTGTTTGTTATTAAATACAAGCAGATATTTTTATACAATAAAGGGAGGAGTCAGATTACTTTCTGCTGCTGCCTTTCACCACACAAGAAAGCAGGGAAACAGTAGGTGCCTTCCAGCACCATTGTCTGTTGAAAAGCTGGAGTCTAAACATCCTGATGTCTCAGTAAGATACTAAGACGCGTCTAAACCAATTAGCAGAAATGTCCAGCTGGTACTTTTACTAATTCTAGTCCAGACTCTGGCTGTCTGTACTGGAAGTAACAGAGAAAATCCCACAAGCCTGTTAAGTGCCTTCTGTGGAGGTCAGCCATACCTCCCATACCATGCAGATATTTTGATGAGCTACTGCAATAAGTAAAAGACTATAGGTGGCCACTGATGGTTGAATATTTATTCCTTGACCTCCACCCTTCATGGGACCCTGATGTCAATTGGGGAAGACTTTTTCCCATGGTTTCTAAACAAGTGGCTTTAATCACAACCTGAATGAAAGCATGACTCCTAGACCTTCCAGAGCTATGAGCTACACCTGGTTAAAAGCTCCAGCTGGCTGGGGAAATTGTTAATAAGGTGATGAATAAATTGTTTTCTTGTCTTTTTAAAAAATATTCTTTAGTGAGTGTGTTTGGAGTACTGTTTAGCTCACAAAATCCCTGAGAACTAAGAAATATGGAAAAAATATTTCCCATTTTTTACTTAATGACTTTCAGTCAGTACCTGACTTTCAGCACAGGTACTCATGTCATTGTAACTAGGTGCTCTCTAGTGGTTGCTGTCCAGAGTACACCATGAAGGTGAGCTGGATGATTGCCAGAGCACCCAAGACTTGAAACAATTCTGTCCCCTTCGTCCTTTTTCATTTTGCTTGCTTTCAATTACAGTTTGTGCATTATTCTTGGTGACCTTTCAACCAGAGAGCATCTGCTATCAGACTTGTAAATAGAACATAAACTATATGCAGCCAGGAACATTTTGGACCAATAACTTTTAATCTAAGAGGTTTGCAAGATCTACATATATGATCAATATAAAGCTGTTTTGCCAAAGTAGTTTTCAGCATGAGGACTATTGACCAACCTTACCCAAACTACTGTCCACCTATGACTTCCATTGCATCCGAATAATCCTGAGACACTGCAGATTTTCTGTGTAAGTAACACTCAAAGCTATGTTCTTTGAGATGATTCCATTCCTCTTCCCAGCAGAAGTTTTTTCTCTAGTTTTGACTTGCACACTCTCATCTCTGAGAGTCTAATATTTCCTCATTTGCTACCTCAACTCCATTGTAATGCACGAAATCTTCTGTAAACTGACTGAGGCTGGGGGCAGGGGCAGGGCAGTGAGGCAAAGAGAGAAGCAGGAGGATGCCAATATGAAAATGGCATGCCAATAGTAGGAATTATGTTTTCTTCCAGTAGTTTCTATGAGAAAATTATATCTACATGGAGTCTTTACTTTAGCTTATAATATATTAGGTATACTTATTCTTTGGTTCTGTAATCAGAAATAGATTTTTAAGTTGCTGTATGTCCCATTAAGTTCTTGCAGGACTTTGTCTATATTTATTATGAAGGCATTATTTCACATTTAATTAAAATGTGGCATTACCTTAACTCAATCAAAGAACATTTGATAGTCTCAATTCTCCAAACAGATATATGGTTTGGAATATTTTCCAGGAAAAAAAAATGCTTTCTCTTTTCCTTAGATTGTAATTATAAGAGTTATGCTGATCTAAATATAAACTGCATGAAGAACTAGATACTTCAATTTTTATTTTCCTGAAATCTTTGCTGCCAAAAGTATTTTAAAGAATTTATGATGAGAGTGATCCTAGACCTTCAGAAGACCATGACAGTTTTGAATCTACTGCCTTTGAACAGGAGTATGATCTTCAAAAACTTTTCTCTAAGCTTTCCTGCAGGCACCTCCACAAGAAAATGACTACCATCTTACCTACAATTAAGTCTGTTTTTCCAGGTGCTTCATATTTCATAAGGCCCACTATGCATTTTAGAGGGGAAAGAATGGAACATGTGAAGCACTTCACCCTGCAGAAAGATAAATAATTAATGAAAAGAAATGCAGAGTATAGCTCCTCTGTGTCTTAAAATTACTAAGATCCTAAAGTGACTTATTTCATTGGATAAATGGAACTAAATATCACACTTACAAAAAGAAATGACAGGACTGGACAATACACAGAACAAATGTTCGATGGTAATAACTAAGGAAACAAGATTCTGAAGTGTGGCTGGATTTGAGGAGGTGTGTAATATTTTCCTGTCCTAAAATATTAATTATGGACTATATTGACACACACAAAAAAATTTCCCTCTGTCCTAAGCTTACATATCCATTACTATCAAATTTACAGCACTGCTGGCTAGAAGTATATGAAGTTGTCCAGTGTGTTCAGCTTGAAATTTTACCACATCTGAACACCTTCACTGATAGCAGGCTGATAACTCTTTATGAAGCAGTTTTTACTAATGCTTTCATGTTTCTGGTTTATGAGGTCATGAAAGTCATCTTTTGTCATATTAGAAGTAGAGGTATTCTCAAAATATCCCAAGCAGCAAAAGGTATTCTCAAAATAACCCAAATATGGCTTTTAATGTCAGCAGAAATTCCTGTATTACAAAAACTTACTTGAAATACTAACAGTGTTGTTTGCATTTCCAAATACACATTTCATCTTAATAAGTACGGCATATCCCTCAGGCTACCAAAAATATCCATAGTCTGAAAGTCAGAGGAAATTCAGTTGTACTTCAGGAATGTGATTCTGCATCACAATTCAAGGAACAGGAAAATTCTGAATTTGATGATAGTGGTGTAGATAAAGTAGATGCCTATATGAAAAGCTCAGGTATTCAAAACACTGAGCATTTAACAGTTCTCTTGAGGATATTCAAATCAGGTCATGCAGTCTAAACTTGCAGCCAAATGTGCATTGTCATGATACTCTTATCCTGGTTTATAATTAATTCAGAGAAAAAATAAAAAGCCTTATAGCACAGAATTAAAAATCATTCCATGTTGGTTTATTCTGATAAGCCTATGAAAAGTTCTACTACTGCACCAGATGTCCATCTTTTTTCTATTAAGAAACTTGAGGGATCCAAGCATTTGTTTCAATGGATATTATGTACAGTATCAATATTTCGTCTTCTCTGTTAGACTGATATCAGAAGGCTGATGAAGTGTCATGCATAACAAGATGATCTCATGCTTGCACAAAAAATAGGTGTTGAACAACAGTACTTTTTATTGCCAAAGATGTTTGCTCTATTGGTTTCATGAAAAAGAAATCTTTCAGAACAAAAGGTGTCTGGATGATAATATTGTCCTGATCTGGGGGAAGAAACATATAAACTGCAGACCTGTGTAAAGTAGCAGCTGCAACTCTACAAGGCACTATACTCACTAAATATCAAGATGTCAGCATGAAATAAATTCTGCCCTTAGTCTGCTTCTGCTGCAAGTGATGGGAATTCTGGCCTCAGTCCAACAGATCCCTGAAGCACATGAATAATTTTGAGATTGTCAGTAACTCACTGATTGCAATGACCTTCTAAACGTGACTCTTGGTGCATACCAGAGAAAATAAAAACTGGTAACATGGTAGTCTCCACTAGATAACCATTCCTTGTAAAAAATCTGCCACATTGTCAATCAAAATTGTTTAAAAAACCTTCATTTGAGAAACAAGAACTAAATTAGCTATACTTTAGCCAATAGAAATAATTATTTTAAATCAGTGGAGTTTCCTTAGTGTTTTGTATGGAAGAAATTGATCTAACAAACAGAAATAAGGGGTTTCTTCAGAAGAAAAAAGGACGTCTCTCCCTTTTCCTTTCAGACTCAGCACATTGTGTTCTGGTTGAAGCTGAAAATTTAAACAACATATTCTACAGAGAAGATATTATTAAGTGCTAAAATACCTTTATATTATAATGAAAATATGATGGGGTAAAATCAACTCTAAAATTATAATACTATGAGGAAAAAACCTAAATTTTGTGCTTCTCTGGAATGTGATTCCAGTACTGAAGAAACAGATGCTTTATCAGCACAACAGAAATGTAGAATTATAGTTGCTTGAATTAATTGTTAGTTGTCAAATATTTAATAGGAAAAAAAGAGAAGATCAGATGGTATCAAAGACAGAAAATACTTTTACTTTTCTTTCATTTCTATATGCATTATAATCATTAAATTGTATCATGTGGCCCTGAAAGAAAGTTTAAAATCAGAAAACTGTATTTCACTTAAAGGGTATGGATTCAATATATCTTAGTGTCATCTCTACTGTAACGTAGATTAAGGAGCTTACCCTGTATTGGATGAGAGAAGTATAAATAACCAGAGAGTACTACATCCTGTACCTTGTCATTCTCATTTATATTACGTGGCATAGTTCAGTATTTCATGTTAACTTTTTATTTATAGTTTTATTAACAGTTAAACCTTGTTTGTATTCTCACTCTTAGAACAGTCGAGTTATTTCCAAGTTTTATAGAGTTTTGGTGTTTTTAAAAAAGCACTGGCAGATATCTTTTATCCTCATTTAAAGTTTAAAATATTTCAGTGAACAGATGATTGCACTAAAATCCAGAAAAACCTCTGAACTGTTGATATTCCACAGTATTTGCCCTACTTGCTTTTTACAGAACCATCTTCATCAAAGGAATATTTACATAAACTGAGTAGTTACCTCTAAGGTCATCGATGACTTAGAAAATACTCCTCATCTGTTTTAAGCATCATTTATGTCTTTGAAAATCATCGCACAAAGTCTCCAAAGCCCACCATAACATAAACTATAAAATTCACATGTACTGGATGTTGTTAATTCTTCACAATCTTTCATACTAGTGAGATCTGTTCCATATTCTTTTCTCTGAGCTTGACAAATAGCACTTTATGATGAAGACTCTTCAGCTAATTTCTGTCGTGACAGGTATGTAGAAAGGCTTAGAGGAAAAAATTGTATTAATATTTCCAGACGTTATATGTGAAATAGAATTTATGGTATCAGATTATTTATTATGAAAACAATCCTCTTCAGAAAAGATATATTGTCACAGAGGACTCCAATTTTACCTTACTGATCTTTTACAAATTTATAGGTGAAGCAACTGCAACCATGTCCAATCTGCAATCTGGGCATTGGTAAAAACACTATTGCATGAAAAGGGTAATGGTTATCTAGGTTAGACATAATGGATCAAAATTTGGACCTGGAGTAAAGGTTTTCTGCAGAATAAGCAACAATTGCTCAAGAGGTTCTTTGTCAGTTCAAATTGTAAAATCTGAATAGAGTCCATCAAAAACAAATTTTTGAAATGATCTTGCTGGATTTTTAAATAAAGGTAGCTGTGTCAGGGTACATAGAAAGAACTGGATGACCCCGTGTAGTGGGACATAATTTTATTTCATATATATATTCTGCAAGACACGGAATCTTATAGACAAGATGTTAGAAATTCTACTAGAAAACAAAACCAAAGACACATTGTGGGATTTTGGGGAAGAATTTTTTCACTGGTATATTCTTGGGAAAAAGGTTCCTTAACAAAAAACTTACAGTTTAAAATGCTTTTAGATAAGGAGAGTCAAACTGCATATTTTAATGTGGTTTTCTTCACCTATTTCAAAATCACAACTTTTTTGCAGGCATGGTGAATAAAACTTATGCCAAGTGCTTGGAGATGCTGAAATTATCAAGTCATAGGTGCATAGTTCTTATGCATGTTTATGCACACCATTTCATTTAAACGGTCACAAACTGAGTGTTTGTGTACAGAGATGAATTGCCTTCCCCACTCCTTTTTTTCTGTGTTATGTGCTCTGCAATCTGCGAAATCGGTATGTGGTGCTCTTTGCTAAAGATTGTGATTCTTAATGCATATTGCACATTAAATTATTTCTAATTCACCCTATGGTGAAGCTCAGAGAGATCATTTGAACTCTTCTGACTTTTATGCACAGTTTAGAAATAGATTCATTTGAATATGGGAAATAATTTTCATTAAACTTTGAGCTATGATATGAGGTCATTGAAGTATATCTTGTAAACTCATATCTTAAAGCTACCAGTGGGAGATTATATATTTCTATTCCACACTGAAAACTCAGTTAAAAATTGGCTGGCATACAAAATGTGCAGTTGTTATGTGTTGGATTTTCCTATTCATTCAATACTTTTTAGTTCTCCTCATTATGAAGAAAAAAAAATGCTCTGGCATCTCACAAGGTATTTTGCTATATACAAACAAAATTAGTTCAACTAAACCAAGGTGTAGGCAGAGACAAAACTCAGTGCTGATGGAGACCTCTGTAAACACATTTTGGGGATTCCACATATGATATACAATCTTTCAAGTGCCATTTTCAAACTGAAAGTTACTATGCCTTCGCATTCCTTTTATGACAACCTTTGAATAAACTCTCAAGTATACGTTCAAGATTTTTTCATACAATTGTTAAAATGAGTACATACAAAATATTACATAGTACACTAAGAAAAAAGCTATTTTGTATTGTGTAGTAATAGATGACAATGGGAACATTCTACTTTGATCGATAAAAACAATAAAAATGACAATAGAATATGAGGCTAGCAAGGAAATAAAATAAATCAAAATGTTTCTTCTGCTATCATCTCCAACTTTCTTCCTCTCTGATTTTTCCCTGCAACCTCAAGAGAAATTAGTCACTGAACTTACTACCAAAATAATCAATATATTTTCTGAAATGCAGAGAGGTTTTGAAATAAGCCATGAATTTACTTCAAAGGCCTCTTTGCTGTCCAAGCACAGCTGCAAGTGATCTAGACAAAGAAGGCATCCTTTTTGCAATGCCAAGAGGGCTGGTGTCACAGCCAGCTTACTGATGTGGGATAGAGGAGAAGGGAACTTACAGAAGCTGAAGTCAGACATTAAAATGAAGGCTAAGGAATCCATAGCTATCTCAATGAACAGTGACCTTCAGTGTAGCTTCACTATTTTGTACCAGATGAGATTGTCACAATACATAGAGGAGATATCTAGAGATATCTTAATTAAAGGTGGGAGGGATAAAAAGGGAAAGGCAAAACAGTACAGCCCGAGGTTAATGTTAGAATCTGAATAATTCTTCCTAATTCTCCTGTGTTACACAAAATCATTTGTTGAGGGAAAAGGGGGAAGTTGAAGTGTGAAGGAAAAAACAGTGGTCCAGCTGAATTCAGGAATATGTGAGGAATTTTTGCTTCCAGGAAATAACGAATAATTTTAAATCTACCCTACTTCCAACTTCTATGTGAATAAAGTGCTATTCCAAGTGTAAGGTTTCAATCTACAATTGAAAGGTTAAAGCTAAGCATCTGCCTTGAGCCATTTAGTTCCATACAATATAATCTCAAATTGTATATTAAAGTCAAAGAATGAGAGCAAGAGATGAGTGAGTGGTGCATGTATTGGGTCTTCAGCTCCTCCTTAATCTAAGACCCTGTGGCAGATGTGGGTTGGCTGATCTCTAAATAGGAAAAAAATGTTACCTTTCATAACAAATTATTTGATTGTATTTCACCTCACTGGGCACAGAATACTTAATATGTTAGTCAAAGTTAAGAGAAGAGTTAGTAGAAAAATCTATCCATGGTGAAGATAACACATGAAACAATGACACAGATTTCTGCCACCTAAGTTTTTTTGCTCCTGCTGCTGCTCTATAATTCACAATATCCAGATCCATTTAAAAATATTCAGCCTGCAGCTTACTCTGTAAAGGACTGTCCTCAGACCCAGAGCTAAGCTTCTGAGCAGTACTGAGGAGTGGAGAATGGTTGACCCTGGAGAGAAGCTCTTGTCTGCAGGAAAAGCTGTACTTCAGCAGCAGTGAAGTGTGGCTCTGGGTGAGTTTCAAGATTCAAGTCAGCTGGCAGCCTGTGAGTCAAAGCAGAGAGGACTGTGCTCAGATGCCAAGACTGCTGCCCAAAGCTCCTTGGGTCAGACGGTATGGTCACTGAATGTCATCATATGAACTGTGTAAATGCACTCGGGATGTCTTTTGTTGTTGTTGTTTAAAAGGAGCATTATTTGTACAGGTAATGAGAAATCCTTTGCAGAATATTAACGTTATGAATGCTACAATCCCTTTTGTTGTGTACAGTCAATAATGACTGCACTCAGATCAAAATCAAATGAAGTTATGCGCTGCTTCCCCAGGGAGCTTGTGCCCTAGTTCAAACACAAAGTGTTTCAGGCACAGACAGTACATAGTGTGCCAGTGCAAGGTGTTTTGAGGTAAAGTAGGAGCTGACCTGTTCTCCTTGTTCTAGTTACGATAGATGTTCTCTGTGTACTCTAATTTCCTCATTAGTAATGAAAGAGGCTCAAAGCAAAGATGGATTGGTAGTTTCTTTTTTTTTTTTTAAATTACAGAGCCGTAAGAAATATCTAAGTTGCAGAGAGAACATGAGGTGCTGCTGATCAGCATGTTGGTGCAGCTAGCTGCAGAAAACAGGAATGCATCCTGATGAAGACTTTCCTCTGTAGATTCATGCAGTTAAGTGCATGCCAAATTTCTAATTGCAACAACTGTATGGTGGTATTAAAGACAGGTTCAGAACATGGATGAAGCTCTCAAATTGGTTTTAGGAATTGTGAGATCTCATTAAATTAGAAAGAGATATCAAAGTTAAGACAAAGTGTGGCAAGTGTATAGAGTATTTAAATGAAAATATGTACCTGGCATTCTTCTAATTTTTGTAATTTATAATTTCTCACCTCCGTTATCTATTTTACTGATAAAATACTGGTGCTTGGTAAGCATATTTAAAAAAAAAAGATAAATTGGGACCTAAGCGCAGGAAAATATAACATGTCTTACACAAACTTGGTTTATCCAGAGGCCTCCAAAATGCCTAGCAAAAAAGATAACACTATAAAAATTTAAAAGAGAACACTAACAAGAATCTTTATTTTCATCTAACCTAATATTATGGCTGGTACTAGGATGAAGTTTTGGCTATATCTTGAAAATGTACTTGTAATGACAGTGACACTGATGTGACTCTCTACAAATCCTGCCATTCATCATTTGTTTGAATATAAACTGCTAAGGTGGCTTTACGAGTACTAGCTCTCCTCCTTCTAACACAGAAAGGGAAACAAAATATGTCAGAGATGGTAATAGTAAACTCTTTCCTTTGTAGTTTGTATTTTTCCTTTTAGGAGGAGACATACATAGAATTTGTAAGCCCTTGTACAAGTGTACTTTCAATTGAGTCTTGATAGAGCTTGTATTTAGTTGTGAATGAATCCTCATGGGGGAAGGAGCAGTTCAGTAGAGCTACTCTATTTATAAAAGAGAAAGAAAAAAAAAAGAAACACAACCAAGTAAAACAAGTTGCAGTTATACAACATATATTTTTGGCTAAAATGGTGTGAGGTGTGAATGCTGCTTCAATTACAAGCAGTAAAAAATAACTTCGTAAAATCACACAGGAAGTCCTTATTCAACACTTTGCTTTGCTCTTTCCATTTCTTTGAGCAAATCTGACATTATAAGCACAACTGACTCTCTAAGGAACTCTTAAATAATTTAAAGATGCTGAGCCTCATATTCTACAGGCAAAAGATGCTGACATTATTTTAAATTAGGTTTTTATACTTAAAATAAATTGAAGTGCTTTTTGGGGAAATGAAGTTTTGCTACCTGTGCTTTTTCTGAGAGCCACTATGTCAGAACAATACTGACACTGTGGGTAGAATAATGTTCACATGCATTTTTGTGTATTCTGAAAAATATTATTAAGCCAAATACTCTTTCTTTCAAATATGATCTTGATATACCCATGTTATCTTCTGGAAATGTACTAGCTCACATGGGGGTTTTTGCAAGTGATTGTACCTGATAAATGTAGACAGTGTTTATATCAAGTTTTGTGAATAACTGAAAATATACACCAGGTCAAATAGTACGCCGGCTTTTTTGAGGGATGCTTTGACTTCAGTTAAAGTCCAATTTTGGCCTTTTTTGCTAATAGCTTGAACACAGTAGCCTCATTGTTATTTTTACTTCTAACTCTTGATGCTTTATTTGCCGCAAGCAGCTGGCCTCTGTCTTACTCCCCCACGTTTTTCTCAGATGTCCTTCAAGTCATAAACCAAGTGAGAACATGCAGAGAGGAGACTCATGGTTAAACCAAATTTCATCTTTAAAATACGGGGAACACTGAGACAAAGAGTTGACACTTTTATAACTTGTTTTTGAAGTTTATTTTTATCTTCTTATGGCTGTTGGGTAATATTAGTTCAACAAACAGAGTCCAATAAACCCCTCATAATTCTCCTAAACCAAAACCAAAAGTGACCCCAAATTGTTCTGACTGCATTTCTTGCTAAAACCTAATGCATGCTGGGATTAGGCATTTGCCAGTTAGCTTATTGATCACGTCTGATAGTGCAGACGTGATCAATAATGCCAAAAGTCATGTATCTTCATATCAATTGCCATTGCATCATCTGTGAAGCCCTAGAGATGAAAGCATATCACAAAAGCAGCATCCTATGCTCCCTCTCACACTTGGCTTTCAGCGTAAAATAAGAAGCTTTTCAAATCTTAGCAAAGTCAGCATTACTGTATTTACCATCTGATTTTGGAGCCATTGGACACTACCTGCTCTGCATTTTCAAGCTTTGCTCTGAAACTTGAAAAGCTAAAATTGTCTTTTCTTTCTTTATGAAGTGGTACAACTCTCCTGTATTCATTGCCTGATTAGGAAAGACATAGGAAATGTGTCTACAAGTCTAGTTTCCACCTTGCAGACATCCCAGGAGAGAGGAAGAACTCATTGTTCACCTAAACTCATCTGTAATATTATGAAATACTGTAATTAATTTCTCATTTGGGTAGTTTGAGACTTTGGGAAATGAAATTCAGAGAGTAGCAAAGACTTCTGCTGAGCAGTTTAGTTGCTCTCTTCCAACTACTGCTCAGCAGTCCTCCAGCTACCTGGATGGCCAGCCTTGGTACTGGTTGTGACTAGTAGGAAACGCAAGCTATGTATGAAAGAAAAGGAGGTAAAGCTCAACATCATTTCAGAAGCTTTGATAATATCCTACCCATATTTCATCAGTTTAGTCAGTTTTCTTGTACATCTCAGTGAAATCCGATTCCATCTTTCTCAAGGACAGTAAAGCACTCATAACCAAAGAACTCAGTACATCCCTGTAGATGAAGTTGGCAGATAAAATAATGGGACTTCTTTTGTTCTTCAAATGGGGTGCACTTTTTTTCCCAAAAGGTAATGGTAGCAAGTTTACAGAAAATATTATATGAACTCTCATACTGACCAATGACTTCTTGTTCAGTCGTTTCTAGATGACATTAATGACAGCTGTCACTTATTAAAGAGTTTGAAAAAGAGAATTACTACCATCATAGCAACAAATATGCCATGCCTGCTGCACACGGGATAGACTTGGGCTAAACAGGCTAAAGAAGACCTAGGATTGAAGGCTGCAAGCTCAGTGAACTGTAAACTGCAGCTTTCTGAAGTTATCCAAGAGGGACTTCCACTCTGGTCAGTGCAGTAGAGCTGCAATTATAATGTCTTGAATGAAACTCATTTTTTTGTGGTAAGTAGGCAAACACCTCATACACATGCTTGCACACAAGGACCCACACACAAAAATAGTATTATCAGAGGTAGACATTCATCCTGCACATACCATCTGGTGAAATGGAATGGAAAGCAATCAGTGCTTTTGCATAACACTGAACTTACGGTGGAGACTGTGAAACCAAGAGGCTATGCTGAAAATTTGGCTGAAAGTCTTGGAAGTCCAGGCGGGAAGGCCAGCAAATAAATTATTGGACTTTTTTGTCCTTTGTTAAAGTCAGTAGTAGAGATGGGAGTGAGGAAAAAAATTGTTGTTGCCTTAGGCATGCTTTCAGTGTACATTTATTTTGTTGTTGCTGCCTGGTTCATTGAGCTGGTTTGTCTTTAATGGTTCACTAAGCTTTGACTACTGTAGAGATTATGGTAATTTATTTTACTGTAGTAGTGTCCTGGACTGAGGCATATTTCAAAGTACCAAATTAGGTAAATATCAATAATGTAAAAAGTTCTCTTAGCTGAGGTTAACTCCTGGACTCTAAAATCACAACATTGTTAAGTGGAAGATGCCAGTCCAGGAGGACAAGGGATACAGTTTATTGGTTTGTTTTGAATATTTAGTGTTTCAGATACCTTGAGATTTAAGTAACATAAAATGTAGAGGTTTATCAGAATTAGAGTTAAAGTGCAGGAAAAATGTTATTTGGAGCCACCAAACCCTTGAGGTTTTAAAGCCAAACTATGTTCGCAGACATTTCTTTTAGGAGTAGACAGATCAAGTGCGTCAAGTGTCTCTCCTGCTTTCAAAAAGGTTGTTATGGTTGTTAATTATTACCATTACAACCAAAATGGTTGTTAATTATTACCATTATTAGAGAGATGCTTCTGTACAAATTAAGGTACAAATGAGACCACATGTCTAAGTCAATAGTGTTGACTTTATTTAAAAGTAAATGTGAGATAGAGAGATAGCAAGAAATAGGAAAAAGAGAGACCTGGGGAGAGAAAGAAAGTGACAGAGAGACAGATTAAGTAGAAAGAGGTCATGACCTCTGTGGATCCAATGGTGCCCCATTGGTCCTCTTCTTCTGGTCTTCTGGTGGTGGGAGTCCCATGAAACATAGAGTTCAGTGGGTTAATATATATTCAGGTACACATGGGAATGCCCAGGAATTTCCTCTGCAGGGGGAAGTTTTACACTGTCTTTTGCAGCAGACTCTGGATCTGTTGCAACACTTGGATCAGGCGCAGCCCTCTGGTGGAAGGCCTCAGGAATGGGTCTGGGGGGCGACTTGGGGGTCTTGGGGCACCTTCTAAGACATGACATCAGCCTCTTCTGTGAATGTTCTGTGTTAGTGTGATGTCATAGGTTAGCAAGCATAGTCCCAGAAGGGACGTCCTTGCTAAGGGGTGCTTACAGTTTCCTCTGGGACCTGATAGAACCTATCAGCTGGCCAGTTTGAATATGGACAATTCTCTAAGCCACTTAAAGTTGTGACCACCTCTGTGATCCACATTTAAGAATAGGCAAACTCCCCCTCCAAGCTCTCTCTCGTTTCCGGCACTGGGACAGGTGGCTGTGGGGCTCGGCCAGGCCCTGCTTGGGCCAGGCCAGGCCGGGCCA
>NW_008238355.1:6208938-6211215 GCF_000691975.1 Corvus brachyrhynchos
ACATTGTCAGTGGGAGAAGGGAGGAAGGTGGGGGGAGGAGGAGAGTTCTGAAGGTGGTATAATTTTTTTTTCCTTCTTCTTTTAGGTCTGTTAATAAACTTCTTTATATTCTTTCAAGTTTGGTGCCTGCTTTGCATTTCTCCTAATTCTTATCTCACAGCAGATAAACAGTAATGAGTATTTTGGACCAAACCACTACATGTGACCTTCCCAGGGTGGTTGTGAGTTTTACAACTGAGACAGTTTGTGTAAGGGAGGACCATTCCATCTCCACAGTGTCTGCCTATAGCCGCCAGTGGTGGGTGTTCATCCCCTTTGTCTTAAGCACACCAGAGGCTTCACCATCACACACGCAAAAACTCTCCTCCCCCAACTCAGCTGTGGGGAAGTGTGTGTAAATGTGGCCTCTGCAAATGAGTCTGTGCGCTATGGCCTTCCCCACTCCGAATCCAGCCAGAGCTGATTTTCAACACAGCTGCTGTGTTTGGTTTTTCTTGTGGATACATTCTTCTTCCCCAAGGAGTTACATCACCTTAGACAGGAGATAATTGAACAACAGTCCCATCTTTATCATATCTCAAGTTCTCAGGTGACTTAACACACTGTCCAATTTCCTGAAATCCAGAAGGCATTTTTACAGGTGTGGACTTCAGTGATGCAGATGAGCACTTGCTTCTTCGCACATTTTGCTACAATGTGCCCATGAGGGTGACCAAACGTTGGCCCAGGTTGCCCAGAGGTGTTGCGGAGTTTCCATCCCTGGTGATATTAAAAAGTCACCTGGACATGGACATGGACATGGACAACCAGCTCTCATTTACCACTCTTGAATGGGGTGCTGGACCAGGTGACTTAAAAAGATCCCTTAAAACCTCAACAATCCTGTAATCCTTTTCTCTGTGCTCAGATGGGAAGGTTGGCTGAGAGATTCAGAACACAATGAAAACAAATCACTGAGGTGGCCCTGTGTATTGTCACCATGAAACAATGACATTTTCAAACATAGCCTGACTTGAAGGGCAGCAACAGACAAGACAATACATTGAGACACTGTTGAGTTCTGTAATCTGTAGTTTCAGTTTGAGTAAGTCTAGAGGAATTCTTTCACATTTCAAAATTATGAAAATCTTACTGCCCCAAAAATGGTAGTTTGGTGGAGGTTTTTTTCCACTGACATCATTAAAGATCCCATACAGCAAGTAATTTAGATAAGACTGCCTTCTGGTGATGCTGAAGTTATGAAGTGACACACAGAATTCCAGTGTTCTTGAAGGTCCATCATAATTCTCATTCTAATTTAGCCAATTCATATATATATAGTCTTAGCCCCATCTGATTAATTAATAACAATTTTTGCCCTCCTAATGATCATTGTTACTTTTCTTTCCCACAATGATTAGAAGTGGGGTAAGTTTTGTTTAATAATATACCTTGTGAGGAGCTTTTTCTGTACCCTACAGCTTTCCAGTATCTCAGGCCCATTGACTGCTTTTAGGCTCTAGTTTCCACAAAGCATACCTTTTTTGTGCAGGAATTATCAAAAGGAATAAGATTAATCATCTGAAAAGAGCTAATTTGTTTGTCATCCCTGTGAAGATATTAGCACATTTTTAATTTGCCATAAGCATTGAAATACTTTTCCTCTAAAATTAGTATGATAGATAATATTGTTCGTTCTGTCCAATGTGTTTCAAAGTATTTATAAGTAATTTGTCCTGAATAAACAAAAAGGTCACCTAGAAAAAGTAAGTTCTAATAAAGTCAACTTCAAAAGAAAATTCTAGCTCTTTCAAGATCTGCACCAAAAATATGACTATGAATATGAGGCTTGCCTGATAGTGAATATTACTGTACTGCTATTGTTCCAAAATGCATTTCCTACCTTAATTGAGTATAATTGTCCCAAGGGAAAAGTAATAGCAAGACAGTTTTCTAAATCCCACGATCCCCAAAAACCCCATGAAAGAATACAGAAATAAAAGGAATAAAATTTGTGCTACTTTTGATATCTCTTGCCTGCTTCACCGCTACCCCTAGAATTCTGTCACGACAAGTTTGGATGGCATAATTGCTGCCCTTGTGACATTTAAGCCTTTAGTTCAATAAAAGAGAAGCTACAACTGGGAGGTTACATTTCCTTGTTTTGAATTTAGAAGTACAATTTTGAAACAGCACAATAGGCAGAAGAAATGAGTTTTGAAGTTGTAAAAGTGTTGACATTAGACCTTCAGAGATGATCTTGAAAAAGATCTCCAAAGTGAAATGCATTTTGAAGTT
>NW_008238355.1:6211266-6211844 GCF_000691975.1 Corvus brachyrhynchos
CTTTCCCTAAAGCATTCTCTTTTATTTTTAAGTCCAGCTTTTGCTGTAAAGATTTAGTGTTCATTAATTATTTGTTCACTGATTCATCCTTTCTGCTCAAACAGAAGTGAATTTCAATGACAGATACACCACAATCATGCAGACTTACTACGTCAAGCCTACACTTAACATATCCAACTTAACAGCCTCACTAACACATCTCAAGGGTGTACAATTGAAAAAGGCCAAGTCAGCAACTGCTTTACCTGACTTCTTTTCCTTAAGAAACTTTTGGAAAAGTTTCAAAAATTTTAGGAGTGCAAATTATTTCTGACAAGGGCAGAAACAAACTTTGTGGTCCTCTTAAACACTGACACAATTCTTAGTGCTTCTTTTCTTCTGGTAGAGAAGTGAGATAACCATTTGATTAGTGCTTTGAAATGGTTACCAGTGCTATACACAAAGCTGTGTGTTGCTGTTTTTTCTCTTCATTGTTCTTTCTTTATATCATTTCTGATTTGCACTGAGTCAAATTTTGGTCCTAGTGAGTTTTCAGAGTGATTTAAATGGGATCAGAAGTTTTCCCACAGTCTTTTAAT
>NW_008238355.1:6212181-6214694 GCF_000691975.1 Corvus brachyrhynchos
TGGGGGGAGGTGGAGGGTAGTAAACAAAGTATATCCAACAAAAAGTGGGTTTTTTTCTGAAAAAAACCTTTCATTCACAATATTAATTAATAAGCCTTGTAGTTACTAGACCGAGTAATGGATTTTATATACATGTAAATCAAATTCTCCACAGTTCTAAAGAAGGCCACAACTGAATAAAAACCTCTAATAAGACTATGGGGCTATGTGGCAAAATTTGTGTCTTCCAGTCATTACCAGTGCCAAAGTTTCAAAGTCAAGGCATGACCTCAAATAAATTAATCATCTCCTCTTACAAAGACATCCTCTTTCACAGTTTGCATTTTTCTGGACTACATGAGATCATATTTGATGAATGATTCCCCACGGAGATTCTGCCATGTTTATCATAAACTTGGCAGCCCCCAAATGCAAATCTAGGTGTTATATAGGTCCAACTGTATTTCTACTTTTTTTTGATCAGTTTTGTCTCTTTCAAACTTGTAAGATGTAAAACAGGACACATGGAAAGAGAATTCTGTTCTATTCCCTAGAACAGAAAAATAGTATAATTTTGCTCATTGTTGCTTTTTTTCTGTGTAGTACTCCAGTGGTGATAGTTCCTGTACTCACCCTCAGTGCAAATGACAAAGCAATCTATAAGCTTTGTGCAAATGTACAGAGCATAGCCTTTTGGCTATAATAGAATGCAGCTGCACATCTCAAAACACTGTCAAAGACACAAAAGAGACTTCCCATAAGATAAGCTACGAGACAAAGAATTCCCATTGTGGGAAATTTAGATAAGCATAGATGGCAACAACAGGAAGATGTTAATTCCTGGCCTGGTGAGGCAGGTCTGGGTAACCTATCCTGACAAAAATTCACACAGTGGCAAACTGTGGGGAAGGAAGCAAGTCCTTTCACACATGCCAGCCCAAGCTGTGTGAACAGCATCTGTGCCCCATGGATACCTGGAACTTGTACCTTATAAACATGATGCCTTCAAAAGAACAACTCTGGAAACCCCGTCACCAAGAAGACCTGAGTGAAGAAGGACCAGCTGGACACCACGGGATTCACGTGGTGCTGACTATCTTTCTACTTTATCTCTCTCTCTCTCATTCTCTTTCCCAGCCCCCTGCACCCATCTTCCTATTTCTTTCTGTCTCTCTCTACCTCGTTCACCTTTCATATCCTTCTGGATTAGAAAAATTAATAGAGCTAATTAGTTTCCTGAGAATTGCTGGTATGGTAATCAGGAACATTTCTATCTAGAATTTGTCCATTTTACTCTACAAAACTATTTTAATGCATTGATAGCAATGTGGGAAAAGTGTAGCCCATTAAACAATAGGTCTTTTCAATCTGTTTTTTGTATCCTAACAGTGAGATCTCTGTTTTGGTTGTGGCTAGAACAGGGTTAATTTTTGCAGTAGCCAGAAGAGGGCATGGCTAGGAGGTTATTCTATTCCACCTCACACCATTGCCAGAGGCAAGGGAAGGGATTCTCTTCCGGGGACAAGGAGCTTCTTCCAGTCAAGCAAGTGTGGTGGACAGAGCAGTTAGGGTAGCAGGGCACCAGTCCCGAGCCAGGGGGAATAGTGGGGTGGCATGGCTATCTATGGTTGGGTCGAGATCAGTGAGCATCACTCTCTCTTTTGCACTTTCATTATTAATACTGTTGTTGGTACTGTTTGTTTTCTTACCTCATCCTGTTTCCAGTAAATTGTTCCTATCTTGACACGTGATCTTTGCCATTTGGAGAACTAAATGGGGGAGTAACATTTTTAAACCAACACAGTCTCCCAGTGTAACAATTACAAAACTCTCTTCCCCCTGCACACACACACACACACACACTTACACAGAAGCATAAAAATATATATATATATATATTTTTAGCAAGAAGCTGTTAGAGCTCTAATTTTCAAAAAATTCAATTTACTTTTCAGCAAAGCAGAACAACTCTTCAAAAAGCATCTAGATTTTACTTTTTATTAATCAGAGGTACTGAGGAATAAGTTTCTAGGAGATCAAATGCATTCTACTACATGAAAAAGATTGTAATATAAACTTATTAAGGCATTACATGAAAGAGGTAGAGAAATATTTCAACTCAAAAAGAGACCAGACACCATATAAAATGATGTCTTTGCTTCCAGGTAGAGTGGAAGATGTAAATGTCAAGATGAATGTGACAAAATGTGTACTTGCCCAACAAAATTAATAGGGTGTAGAAAAATATGGTGTCTTTTGTCTCCTTTTCATGGGATGAGCAAATACAAAGAAATTGTTAATGAATGCCAATATTTTTACCATACAGCCACATGACCTGCACAGACCATTTGCTTTCTCTCTCGTTACTTATTCTAATACCAGATACTATAAGCTCTGTACAAGCATATCCATGGCCCAGCAATGAATATCGTATTTATTCAGATGGATATTAAGATTATTCTTATCATGGTCCTGCCTTCAGTGACAGTCAGTGTCCTCTACCCCATTTCAGTGGCATGCCCTCACACTGGGAG
>NW_008238355.1:6214717-6219420 GCF_000691975.1 Corvus brachyrhynchos
GTCGTCACCATTACTTCCCATTTAAAATAATCTCCCTTAAGTGGCATAAATAGCCTCCTTATATTATCATTACAAGTGTCACTTACCTAAAATAATTTACACCTCACATTTATATGTGACCTGATTTGAGCAATGTTTGCAACATGGACACAAAGGTAAACTTCATACTAAACGCTGCTTTTAACTATTATTTGGTATTAAAATTAATCTAACAAAAATATTCATGGAATCATAGAATCATTAAGGTTGCAAGTGACCTCCAAGATCATAAAGTCCAATATTGCAGACTATAACTTATTTGCTTGTTTTAGTTTTTTGCATTTGTTTTCTCATGAACATTTATCAGTCGTTTAAGATAGCAGCCCAAATTAGCTGATAATGGTAATCTTGTGGATTCCAGATACAGCAGTTTCAATAGTCCACTGTTTTAATGCTTCACAAGTAAAGGGGGGAAAAAAAGGATGAGACTTCTGAAAATCCTGTAGTTCTTCTGTAACTTCTTGGTTGTGAAGCTCCAGAGATTTCCGATTAATCACTTTTGGACTTACCCATTTGATTTTGTAAAACTAGGGTAACATGCAGTCTGCATGGTCCAATGTTCCAAAAATTTAAATTTACAGGCTTGAGAGAAAACAGCCTAATTTAAACAAAAACCTTTATATTCCCACTGAATTCAGTGGGAATATATGATCGCACTTGAGAAATGGCCTTAATCTTTCCCTGTACCTGTTTTTCATCTCTAAAATGGGGATCAGCAGCCTATCCCAAACTCACTACAGGCCTTCTATAGAGTAGATCATTTTAAGGTGGTAACACAGAGTCACATCCTGCTCTCTTCACATGTCAGTGTCCCACAGAGTCTCCAGTGTGAAATAAGATCTAAGGTGACTCAAAGAAAAGGGGAATGAGGCAGCAATGGTGTGCATGCAGCCAAGTAAACCTGTCCTTGGCTGCTAGAGTGAAGACAGTCTTACATGGGATGGAGCAGTGTAGGTTCTTGCAATAGACTCCTTTTATAAAAAATTAGGGAATGGAAAATTGCTACAGAGTGGGAAGTGTTTGATGGTCAGTGACTGTTACGGTAACTTGAACTCAGTGATGGCCAGACTTCATAAAAAGTGAGATTAGATATACCTTGTGCATATATCTAGAATTAAATACCTGTAGAAAGGTATTTAACACTGTTTGATTAAGCTATCAAACATCAATCAAAAAGAATTTTTTGTCACCTTGCTTTTATTCCACACTTTTTGTATTAAACGTTTCTGGAGTTCTTTTAATGTCCGTTTCATTGTAGTGAATGTCCTTTCACTGTAGTGCACTCTGACTTAAAACTTTCTTCAAAAGTAGGAGCATAAGAATCATCGTTAACTTATCCGTATCAGATCATGCATTTCCTGTGCATTATCAGGTTATTTGCCAGCTCAGCAAATAAGTAATAAGAGTGCTGTACCTCCTTAATTTCACGGTCAGCTTGCAACTACCAGACCCTGTTAGACAGAGGATATTACAATTAACAATGTGTCATGTCTCTAAGCCCACAGCTTCCCATACAGTACATGAGTACACTCAGTAAATTATAGCAAACACTGCTACGGACCACCCCATCATCTCACAGTGCTTGCATCTAAACAAATTTTAGACAAATATTTCCCATTTTAAAATGGCTTTTTTTTAATGTGAATTCTTATACTGTTAACTTGCTTTCCAGTCACACAGGTCTTTCACTACAAGTTGCCAAACTGTGATAACATAAGGAATCAAAAATCAAGGACAAAGGGAGGACATACTCTGAAAATAAAACCATGAGTTCTGTTTCGAATCTCATATCTAACAAAATGCTGTACTGCAGCTAGGCTAAAGTTCTCATCATCTGTATTCACAAACTCCAACCACATACAGTGCAAATTAATTGAGATTTAAACTTCAAAACCAGTTATCTGTACTACAGAATTAATCTCTTATGAATTTCACATGATTCCTCCATCGAAACCTAGCCCAAAATATCATAATGTATTTTATTAACACCATGCATTCCATGTGCTGGTTTGAGTTAAGGCAGTGGGGAAGAGAGTCTGCTTTTTACAGCAGTCTTTATTAAAAGCTGGACAATGTTACATACAATTGATTGTCCCATATGGTTAAGTCTAGTCTTGTAGTAAATATATGCTGTATTCAGGCAACTCATAAGGTTGCACAGAGGATATGGGTATATTTCTTTTTTCTTAAAGTTTGCTGCTTGTATCCTGAAAGAGAGAGAGCTCATGGCATTTGAAATCAAAACCAGAAAGTTAACGAGGAGAGAATTAATCTCCTTACAGAAATTTATAACTCCCTTTTAAATTAAGTAATGAATTCACTTTAAATAATTTCCTCTGAGTTCTTCTCTGACACTTGAAATTCCAAGTTTGTATGCTAACAGTGACAAGGATTTCCAAATGTAAGAGATACAATCAGGCTTGATCCTGCTAAAGCAGATTCCTGGCTTTTCCAGTTGGATGAAAAGACTAGAAAAATGTTAATTAGTAAAATCAAGGTATTGTTTGAGCTGTTGGAGACATGATACCAATGCTTTTAATTCCTTCTAATGAAGAGCAAGGAATTCCATGCAGTATGTTTATGGTGTTCCTTGGGTACTTTTTACCAGAAAAATCAAATAATTTAGCCATCAAGAAATAGTGAGACTACTTCTTCTTTTAGTTATTTCGGGTTGACTGAGGAAGCTACCCATTGAATGCTATAAATAAAGATGCTGAGATAAGGAAGAAATGATATGCATATTTTTCACTCTCCAAATTGTGTGTAGATACATAAATATTTGTATATTAAAGTCTGGTATTTATGGGTTCAGTTCTAGGAGGTCCACTTTTCTGTACTACTAGTCATTTCAATTTCACTGGCTTTTCTTTAAGGATCATTTTAAGGACCACTTATAAGTGGTTTAAGAAGATGAAAATATTGGTAATATGGGAGATGGATGGGAGTGACACAAGTGACTAAGTAGCACAAAAAGAGAGCTAATTTCATCCCTGACTATCCCTTTGCTATATTAAGAGTGCAGTTGGCACCACATAGCTAAGGATCAAGGAGATCTGATGAAAAAATATTTGCTTCATTTATCAATATTTGATTCATATTTTTAACAATACCTATAGAGCTGTGTCAGTGCTTTTGTGAATGCCACAATTTCAATATTGCATTCCCAGTAATAAAGCTGAGGTGTTTAAAAAAGACCCCCACAATATTTTATCAAATTCCTTGCTAATGTATCACACTGAAAGCAAATCAATCTCTCACCTCATTCCTTTGATATCAGCTTCTGTGTTGTATATGTAATGTCTTAAATGGCATTGTCTACTATTTGCTAAAAATTTTCTCATTTCCATACATTCCAAGATTCTGTCTACATGTAAATATTTTTCAATATTTGTCAGTATTTTTCAATTGATTACTTGTAATAATAACAGTGAGACTGCTATCCTATACCTGAAAAAAATGTTGTCAGTTACTTGCTTTATCTTTAGTAGTGGACAGTGTTTCTTCTCCAATATCATGCAGTTTCATACTGTGATGACAAACAGTCTCTCTTTCTGACGAAAGAAAATTAACTAGCCCAGAAACTTCGTAAAAGTTGTAATAATGCCACAGTATTATAAATCTTCTGCAGGGTGACATTGTACAAATTTGATTGCAATACTGCATGTTCATTGTTGACTGACTCTAGATAGGTAGACTGACTTTAAATTCAGAGATGTTGTGCCATGTGTTGATATTGACAAGGAATAGTCAAGAGATGAGAGAGAGCCCCATACTAAAATGGAATATCACAAAAACAATTCCGAATGTGCTCAAGATACTTAAATAAAGTGGTGAATACAACTGCATTAAAGGACAATTAAGTCAATTAATGCAAGGAAAAGTGCTAGAGTAAAATGGCATGTGCACTGTTAATTTATCCATATTGGGTTTGCATGGCATGGTATTGGTGAAAAGGGTGGCTTCTTTGAACAGATGCCAGAAGCTTCCCCATATCCTATAGAGCCAGTGCCAGATGGCTCCAAGATGAACTCAATGCTAAACTGCTTGTGCCCATCATCACCAGAAGTAGTGACTCTGGGATAATGTATTTATGGGAAAAAATGTTATTGCATATTAGCGATTGGAGCCACAGGAGAGGAAAGTGAGAAACAGTGCTGTGTATACTAAGGTCAGGGGAGAAGGACAGGCAGGAGGTGCTCCAAGTGCCAGGGCAGAGATTCCCCTGCAACCTTTGGTGAAGAGCATGGTATGGTAGTCTGCATCCCTGAAGCCCACAAAACCCCAAACGAGAGCAGATGTTCACTTGCAACCCCTGGAGGACTGCACAACAGAGCAGGTGGCTGACTGAAGGAGGCTGTGACACTATGGAAAATCCATGTTGTAGTGGGTTCCTGGCAGGACCTGCGGACCCATGGAGATAGGTTTGCCGGCAGGACTTGTTGTCGTGAAGGAAAGCCGTGCTGGAGCAGTTTGTGAAGAACTGCAGCCCTTGGGAAGGACTCATATTGGAGAAGTCCATAGATGACTGTCTCCTGTTGGAAGGGTCCCACACTGGAGCCGAGAAGGCGTGTGAGGAGTGTTCCACCCAAGGAAGCTCAGATTTGATAATAAATTGCTAATTAATTTTTTCATGCCATGTCTGTTTGTCCCATGGTGGTAGTTGG
>NW_008238355.1:6219476-6220650 GCF_000691975.1 Corvus brachyrhynchos
TTCTGCCTGATGAGTTGAGAAATGATAGACTGGCACTGGTGGGCACCTGGCATTTAGCCAGGGTCAACCCACCAGGTCATCCCTCATGTGTGTACCTTAATTACACAGTCAGATGCTGTCTATTTTCCTCCCAGACCCCAGCTTCATTCAGCACTCATGACTTAGTTGCAAACTCTCTACTGACAGTCTTCAAACAGAAGAATTTTTTTTAAATGTGTTGTGCTTTCACTGTATGTGAAAACATGTTTTTACCATGTACTAGAAAATGCGAGACTCTGGCACAAAATGTATACCTTCCTATCTGTTATCTTTCTTGGCCCAGTATTAAAGACAGGATTCCTATATGGTTTGGTTTTTTTCAACAGCTGACAGTGTGTTCTTAACTTGAGTGGAGACATATATTTGCCCCTTGATAAATCTTCCTGAAGCAAGCATGACTTGTTGCTGAATATAATCTAAAAAAAAAAGAAAAACAAAGAAGAAATTAAACATTTCATCCTGAATTGGTAACATGTGGCAAATTCAGAAGCATTTACAAACCAATCATGAAGCAGCAGTAATAAACGTAATTGCTGTCAGCAATTTCAGATGTATGATAATTGTCTACTGTAAAACATGCAGAATTGAGCATAAACCTTTTTAGGTTGAGCAGTAAACCTTTGAAACAGTATTATGAATGCAAGAAGTCTACATGGGTTTCACAAAGAATGAACAAATACTTGGAAAATGCTCCTTTTGAGATCCATTGAACAGTTAAAATACCAAGAAAACATCTAAATTAAAAATATGTTACTCCTTTCCAGTTCTCTACTTCAGGCACATATACTTTTGCCTTTTGTTTTCTTCAGACTAGACTTGTTCACATTTTGCTTTGTGGCTCTGTGTTTCCCTGTGCATAACAGCATTAGCTGTATATTGGGCAAAGCACACACCAGGAGGGGTTGTGACTTTCCCCAAGAGTGGTTCAGGCCATTATCAGGAATGGCATGCTGCAGATGCCGAGTTACAGCTCTGGTGCCCATCTTGTCCCCAGATGTGTTCCATCCGGCTGTAGATTATCCATCTTTAGATACC
Source organism: Corvus brachyrhynchos (assembly GCF_000691975.1). Classification (NCBI taxonomy): domain Eukaryota; kingdom Metazoa; phylum Chordata; class Aves; order Passeriformes; family Corvidae; genus Corvus; species Corvus brachyrhynchos. The sequence continues at coordinate 6,220,551 of NW_008238355.1, forward strand.
TACTCATGGTAAATGCTTACACCTGGGTACTGTACCAATCCATTTCCTAGTGTGATCAGGATCCCAGTCCTTGCAGAGCAAGTGGTGTATATTAGTCACA
>NW_008238355.1:6220661-6235999 GCF_000691975.1 Corvus brachyrhynchos
AAAGAGTGAAACTCTTAAACCTCACCTCATCACCATGGCACATAGCTTCACCTCTATGTCTTAACCCGTTTTAGAAAACGGCTGTGATGCTGGTCCGTGTGGAGTATTGATCTGAACCAGGAGCATTGTTATGTTGCTGGCAGCAAAGACTGGCTTAATAGACTCCTGCTCCAGGGAAATGGCCAATACAGTACAGCACAGCCCAGCAGGAACTGTGCAAGGAAGAAAAGGCAAGACAAGCAATATTCATGTGTGGACAGAAAACCTAGGATGTTGCAGAGTTTCCTTTCAGATTCCTACCATCAGATGGAAAACAAAAGGTTTTTCTAAGTTCTAAAGAAAGATTACAGCCACCTAAGTGGTCTGCTGCTTTTCTATGTGCTTCTAACCACTTCCGTGTATTTTAATTCCAAGATAATTCAGTGGTGGGAGAGAACACCTTCCCCATTCCAAAATAGATTAGGTGCTTGGCCATACTTTAACCTAGAAAAAACACACAGCCGAAAATTGGTGCATTTTGACTTACACGTGTAGGAATATTCATAGAGAAAATAATTCTAAATACCTTACAGTGGCTATAGATCTCTAGTTATAGGCACTTTGGGAGACTTACTTGCTGTATGAAGGGAATTTTGAAAAGAACAACTTGTAGATCATCAGGACAAAAAGAGGAGGATTACAAGGCAAAATTTACAAGCTGTGTGTATATAGCTTGACTGAGTAAGTGCCAAATGATAAAAAAAAGCCCCAAACCATTTATGACCAATTGATATTGTAACTACTGTCACAGAACTGAAGTTGTTACTCACAGATGTTGAAACATAATTAATTTAAGGGTATTAGAATAAGTCTGGGAGAAGGATCGGGATCAGGAAGACTACTCTGGAAGTGACGTCTGGTGGATTGCAAGTCTCCCAAGAGTATGGGAGAGTTTTCAGCATATAAATCATTTAATATTGAACTGGCAAGGTTCTCAAGAATATTGTCATTTTTTATTAGTACAGAGAAAGGCTGGATAATCTTACAGAGCTTTTTTCACTATGCTAATGTAGGATAATGTAGGATTATTTTTTCAGATATATCTTGAAGCATATTCCATTAGGAAATGATAGCTGTGTAACTCCTCTTTCAAACCAATCTCTTAGCAAATAAGTCTCTGTTTAAAGTTCACTCTCCTCTTGTATGTTAAATTTTACCCTTCTATGCACTACACAGTTATTTTTCCTATGTTGTAACAAAACCTCCATTCAATGTAATCTAACAAATTACAGCTTTCAAGTGTAAAATTTACACAGCATACTAGACTTCATATGTGTGCTTTCTGAAAGACACTAGACCTATATGATGACAACGGGAAAAACAGAAAGATAATACAATGACCATGACATTTTTTCTGATTTCATCTCTGATAACAAGAGAAAGCTTGACTTTGCTGCAAAAGAAATTACTGTTCTTGTCTGTCTCTTGTGTGATTAGCCACCATTTGAATTGACCACAAGGTCCAAATTGAGAGCTGACTTGTGACAATATTTGACAAGTCAGTCACAGTCAGACTTCACTACTGAGACAGAGCAGACCCTTTGCCCTGCACTTGCCAGCTTGCACACCTTTCCTGGGCTTTCTTCTTTGCACCGTCAATTGGGCACTAATTGCCACTGAATCTGTAGGGTAGAGAAGGTGCCAGTACATTGTGCAGAACAAGTAATATTTAAGGGCCATTGCAGTTTTTTAGCAGCTCTTTCTGTGAAAAGCTAGTGTTAGATTTAGGACCCTGAAAGGTAAATCCAGTGCAATAAGTAAAATACTGCAAGTTTTTTGAGACAGACTTTTCATGTTAAATCAACATTTTGTTCAATAATAACTTTATTTTTAAGATGTTTTCTCAAGGTTGGTAGTTTTTAGGTTTTCTGTTTTAAGAACTTGTGAGAAAAAGTCTTCCACACATAGAAGCAGAAATTACATCATCATGTTTGACTGAGTTCTTTTAAAAATTGTGTGCAGCATCCAGATGTAGGGATGGTCTTGGGTGAAACAGATGTTCTTGCTAGGACACTCAAAGCATAGAACCCCTACCTATACTCAATAATCCTGAGATCTCTGGATGCAACTAGTCCAGGTTTCCATACATGCACTTTTGCCAAGGATTTTTAGTTGGGGTTTTTTTGTTTAACATTGACATTGCTGTACATTTCATTTTGCATTACACTGTCCAACCAGCCTCTAAGAGAATCTGTCTTTCTGTCATGAGTCATAGACGAGGAAAAGACAATACAGTTTTAATTACCGGGGACAATAAGGGATATTTGACTGAAAAAGCCCAAGTTCTACATCAGTGCATTTATGTGCAAATGCTTGAGGTTTTCACAGAAATCTAACTAAAATTTTGATAGTTACTTGTCAGCAATTGAATCATGGACCCAGACCGGCAGGGAATCTGAATCATTTATTTAAAGGAATGAGCTGGTTTTATACACTTTTCCAAGGCAAAATATTTCCTTACATGGCGTGACCTATCCCGTGTTGCTACATCAGCAACACACTTCCTCAATGTCCTTCTATGGGGTGATCACTCGCTGTTCATCCGTCCGTCAGCTCCCGGCAAGGTCCTCTCCGTAGGGCTCTGCCGTGTGACACCTCCTCCCCCCAGGGTCTGGTGGAGACAAATCTCTGTGTGCCACCATGTGCTCCTTTGTGCTGGCATGTGCCTCTGCAGGCAGGTTTTACAGCTCACAACCCAATTCTCTCTTATAATTCCCCATAGTTACTGTCTAGTAACTTACTAGCCACTTACTTTAGCATCAGCTATGTCATGGTGCTTGGTACCAGCACTTCTGAACAGCTTTACAGTGATGCGGATGGAAATTTTCATAGACTGTGATGCTTCTTTTTTCACACAGATGTGCATACTCTATAGCTGCTTTTCTCTCTTTCAAAGAATACTTACAGGCTGGTTGACTTCAAAAGAAGTGAATATATTGAAGAGTGTGTCAAAGGCACAAAACCCAAATGGGTCAGTATCTAATGTTCCAGATGAAGCAACTCCCCTGTGGGGTCAGTGAGATCAGCGCATTGATTTTGAAGCTTGCAATCCCTGCAAAAGTGGTCAACACCAGCTGGTGTGACAGTGTTAGGATTCTACATCTGAATTTTTGTTTGATTTTTTAACACACATTTCAAATTAATTAGCTAACACTTCTGCTGCTTATAATGTATGAGGCTTGGACTGTGAAGTGCTCCTTACAAGTTGAAATTTGTGAATAATGACCTGTCTCAAGGTTACTTTTGTTCTGCCCATGGTTCTTCATCTGCTGTTTTGCTGGGGTACTGTCAGACACACAGAGAAACAGAGATATTTGTGAGAGAGTCCCTGAGTATGGCTACATTGCACTTATAGAGCATGCAGAACTGTAATTGCTGCATAGCCATGCACAATTTGCTGTAAACAAAGCATTTTAGTTCAGAGTGCCTGGGGACATTTCTCCCTGCAACAGCAGAGTGTATCATGGACTACTCCAAATATATTCAGCTTATATGATCAGTAAATCTCCATGTGTTCATCAAAGCTCTGCCAATTTATTTGACACTCAGAAGAGTCCTAAAACTTTGGAGAGATTGCCCTACTAATTTAGTGGTCAAAATACTCATTGATTCTACCCTGTAGCTAAAGAAATAGAAACTGCTGTTAAGTACACACCACATCTTGCATTAGCCACCATTGCCTTCGTATGAATACGGTTTGGAGAAGGTCAAAGCTATTCCAGAGGGTGTATGTTTCCTGGGAAAGGGCATTCCAGCAATGCATTAATACATAGTCTGATTCATGCTGAATCAATGAAGTAATTTCACTATTGTGAGCCTGCACAATAGTGAAATTAGTGGGCCAATGATACATAAATCAACAGATGGGGCCTCAAAACATTCATGCTCATACTCTGTCAACATGATCTCCACTGAATTTCCCTTACTTACTGACATCGTTTTCAGGACTGTTTGATGGTTTGTCTATTGTAACTAACTAGAAAGCATTTTGCTTAAACATAGTCCTCTCCAGACAAAAACACAACACATCATCAGTTTCTGACTGAGAAAATATGGGCATTCATAAGTTACAGTTTGTTGATTTTAGCCACTCAGTGGTGGTTTGGCAATTGGTTGTCAGCACTGAAAGGTCTGAGGTACAGAGTGCTGTGCAACTTTGTTCAAGCTGTGTCTTGATGAGATGAATTCTAATGAATCCCTCCTCTACAAGCTCAAACTTAATCCCTATTCAGAAGGGATTAGTATTCAAATTTATCATAGAATCAAGACTGATTAGCGGTCTAACACAAACAGTATGTCATGGAATATTCACTGGAAAGCTTTTGACATTTCTTGTTTATTTCTCAATTTTTATGATATTCCTACAGTTAGCGCGGTGGCCTTTCTCACTGTTGTCATTTGCCATTAGAAATTATTGATTAAAATGCTGCAAGGAGCTGATGGGGGAAACTTCAAGACTGCACACTGAGACACTTAGCAGCTGTATGCAAATTACGAGAAAAGTTCTCTGTTTCCTGGGGGAAGGTCAGTATGAAATCTGGTTGGGTGTGTTGGCTCAGTAGATGTAGTTTTGATCCTGCCTGTCTAAAGAAGTTTCTGCTGGGACATTTGATCACAGTCATGAACTACAGTGGCAGGCTTGTAAAGGAGCATTTGACTGAAGAAGTCTTGCAGATGGAGGGCGTGGATAGTTAATCAAAGTACTATTTTAAAGTTTCTTTCTGAGTAAAATGGAGCTAGGCTTCTTCCAAAACTTAGATAAGCTTGAATCATCTGAGGAATTAGATAGAACTAGTTGGAAGAAAACAGGAAAAGTAATACAACTAGGAATGTACGCCACCTATCAATTCAAATCGGCAGTGATTGCTGCTGTGAATCAAACAGCTCCTGAGTTCAGATTAACATTTTTTAAGCAAAATTTCATCATGGGGGACTATGTTCACTAGTGACTTGGTAAAGGACTCCAAGATTTCAGATGTGCATTTCAAAAGAACCTTTCTGTCTCCTCCACAGTCCCCATAAAAGAAAGAGTAGGGAAAATGTTTCAGATAATCTCATAAAGATAGGGGTTATAAAACATAAATAAGAGCAATATTTCTTCCCATTTCTATTAAAAATTTAAATGTATACTGTTGTATGACATAGTTGTGATATCTTTTTTTCTTTTACTTTGATTGAAAGACTACTGAAATCAATGGAAATCTTTCTTTGATCTCAGTGTCTTGTGGGTCTTCGTGCTTAAGAATGTTGAATGAGAAGTAGAAGAATGGGGAAGGTTTTCAGATCAGAAAAAAATGACAAGGCACCTGATTAGCATATAGGTTGCTGGATTAAGAAGAAAAACAATTGTATTGTCAATATAAAAAACTACAGCCCAATATTTATTACTTGCATATTGATACTATCAAGCAATCGCAACTCCATTCATTCTCCTGCTGTACCATCATGCAGATAACCAGTCTGATCATGGAGGAGTCCAGTACTTTATGGATGTCTGACACATTTGATACAAATAAAAAGTTGAGCAAGGGACAGTAAGGAAGGGTATAGAAGCATAAATGGTTGTGCCCACTTAAGCGGGAAGCTGTGATCTGTCAGTAACATGATGCTACTTTGCAATCTTTTATACATAGTTTTTGGTGTTGTGATCTTTCCTAATCTCAGATGCTAGGTGAATATGAACCTTTTGTCACTCATCACCACATTTTTTAGGGGTTTCTGTCATATTGGCACTGTGCCTATAGGAGCAGTAAGAAGTTAACTTAAAGCTGAAATTGTACAACATGTCACATAAGTACCTTAAAAATTTGGTTTGCAATATATACTGAATTTTTACCAACTCTTAAATTTAATTTAGGCCATGGTCAAAGTGAACTACAAGTTTCTGTACAGAGATGGAAATTATGTTCTTAAGAAGTTACTAGTTTGTTGCAATGAGTTTCAGCTCATTTTGTGATCTCATTGTTTAGTATCAGTGCTCTGAGGGCAACACAGTACTAAGAATCAAGACTAATGATGTAAATTAATTTACATCAGCCAAGTGTCATTATCATCGGCTGGCAACACCACCTCTGCAAATAGCTGATTATACTGAAGGAAACAGGGCAGCCAGGCAAATTGGAAAGCCCTAAAAAGGATGAGAAAAGCTCTGGGAACTGTGACATTCCTATTATAACAAACCATGCTGTTATCAACTCACTTGTCACACCAAGTCAAAGCTAAATGAGTGTGGACTAGGCACATCCCCTCCGCCTGTACAGTCATGTTGCAGTCTCATTCAAAAGCTATGTTTAGTTAAATAAGAAATACTGTACAGTGTTAGTTGCAGGTTGGGAGCTATTCCCTACCACCAGCAAAAAGCCATTTCATACCTCAGAGCATAGAATCAGATTACATTATTTTCTTAGCTTCCTGAATGATGCACTCAGGTTGTGAAAAGTCTCTTAAAAATCAACTGAGAGATAGGTATTTCAAAATAAGTTTTCATTTATGGAAGATTCCTGTTAAAAAACGTATGAGGAAACAAGGAACACAAAGGGTCTAGAGGAGAGAAGACAACGATGAAGAACTACAAATGGCTTGGAAGACACTCTGAAGAAAGATGAAAAAAAGCATTTTAGTTGGAAACATCGACCTTCAAGAGTAAAGACAGTTTCAATAAGTCTCAGGAAAGAAATAAAGGACTGAATCACTAGCAAAGACATAGCTCAATGACCCTGGGAAGGTGAGCTTTATCTCTGGTTGCTGTAAAACAATATAGTTCCAAAAAGCCTGTGTGGTCCACCCTTGCAAATTGCACCTATCTCCACAAAACCTAGCAGGAACAGATATTTTGACCCATATGAATCACTGAAAAGAACATGTTCTTTTGTTTCAAGGGAATGGACTAGAAGCCTTAACAAGTAGGAAGGATGAGAACAGGCATATACTGATAGCAAGATGTAGAGAATGGTAACAGTGACGTAGTGCATGGCGAGCAAAAGAAGGAGATCTCTGACTCCTTTTTGAAAACTGCTTTTTGACTACAATCTATGAACTTGGTTAAAAACTACACCACTCCTGACTAGTTAGATCACTTAGCAGCTTCATCCCTCTCAGTGGAGCCTCACACATGCCAAAATATCTTCTAAGTACCTTCTGTACTGATATTTTGTAAAAAACCAGCAAAAATAATGTGCTGTGCTGTATGCCCTCAGAGCATTCTTTTGCAGATTGTGTCAGAGAATCACAAAATGGCAGAATATCCTGAGTTGGAAGGGACCCATCAGGATCATCGTGTCCAACTCCTGGGCCTGTGCAGGGCATCTCAAGATCACAGCATGAGAGTGTTGTCCAAACACTTCTTGATCTCTGTCAGGCTTGGTGTGTGACCACTTCCCTGGGGAACCTGTTCCAGTGCCCAAACACCCTCTGGGGGAAAAACCTTTTCCTGATATCCAACTTAAACCTCTCCAGACTCAGTTTCGTGCCATTCACTCAAGTCCTGTCACTGGTCACAAGAGTGAAGGGATCAGTGTCTGCCCCTCCACTTCCCCTCATGAGGATGTTGAAGACCACAATGATCCCTCAGTCTCCTCTTCTCCAGGCTGGACAAAGCAAGTGATCTCAGCCACTCCTCATACAGCTTTGCCTGCAGATACTTCACCATACTCTTGGTCCTACTTTGGACGCTCTCTAACAGCTTAATGTTGTGTTTATACCATGGTAACCAAAACTGCCCCCAGCACTCGAGGTGAGGCCACCCCAGTGCAGAGCAGAGCAGGACAATCCCCTCCCTTGCCTGGCTGGTGATGCTGTCCCTGATGCCCCCAGGACACGCTTGGCCCTCCTGGCTGCCAGGGCACTGCTGACCCATATTAAACTTTCCCTCAACCAGGACCCCCAGGTGCCTTTCTGCAGCACTGCTCTGCAGCCTCTCATTCCCCAGTCTATACACACAGCCAGGGTTACTTCATCCCAGGTGCAGAATCCAGCACTTGTCTTTGTTAAACTTCATATGGTGAATGCCCATATCTCTAATTTGTCTAGGTCACTCTGCAGGGCCTCTATGCCTTTCGGGGAGTGCTCCTCCCAATTTAGTGTCATCAGCAAACTTAGTACTACTTTCAGTTCTGCATCCAAGTAATTTTTGAAGATGTTGACAAACACTGGCCCTAGGATGGAGCCCTGCAGAACCCCACTAGTGAAGTTCCTCTCCTCCGCTGCAGTGGTTTTATTCTCTAGTGCTTCTGTGTACATAAGTCTACAACCAAATAAACATGCAATGATTTAACTAAATCTCTTTTCTGGGTAATAGTTGATTAATCTTGATAGTTTGAAGTCAGTACAGCTAAAAAGGGAGTAAAAGAAAATCACATAGCAAAGTTTATTTTATTTTTCTTTTATAACTTAAAATGAGAAAAAGAAAAATTTGTAATTGTGTATTGCAATTACTGAGTCAGACCATGAAGCGGCGACAGTGGGAGATTTTGTGTATTAAACTCTGCAATACCACTTACCATACAATCAGAAAGTTTACTACATTATTGTTTTCTGTTCTCTTATATTCATATGGTTTAAGTGATAGTCCTGTTCATTGCATAAGTGATACTGCTTGCCTCACAGGCGCCTCACAATATCTGGAGTATGTTACCAAGGTCTTGGTTCGATTGCAGCCTGAGGGTGCTACAGCTGGTTTGCTATGGATTATACTGTCTCTATCTCCTGACCAGGTATTTATAGAATTTCCTCAGTAACCCACAATTGATTAATGGGATGAGAATATAAAATACTCCACCTGCCACAGCAGCCATGAAAACTGAATTAATGAGTAAGGAAAAAAGGGAAAACTAGTCTCAAGGCTTCAGTGTACTGAACAAGGAAGATCAGCTGCTTATTTGCCTCAGCTCCTAATGATGCTGTTTGTGAACGAGTTAGTTGCTTCCCCATTTAGATCACTAGCAGACAGTCATTCCAGGGAAAACTGCATTACTGTAATAAGTATTGTATGCCATAAAAACACACTATCTGTCCTTAAGACTGTGATCTTCAGGAAAATCCCTCACAGTCATCATTCTCCTTGTAGTGTTTAAGAACAGTAAACTGCCTATTGAGATACAGAGTGGAATTAACGCATTGAGAACAGTTTTCATAGGCTGTAGAGAATGTTCATTGGAAAAAAAACCCGACATGTTTCCAGCCTTTTTTGTTTGCAAGATGAAGAAAAAATCTTTATATTAAACTATTTACTTTAACAACCATAAACTTGGGACCAAACTGTGTGACTCCTCCAAGAAATTGAGAAAGTTTCTCAATCTTTATTTCAAATACGTTAGCAATCTTTATTTGAAAAATATTGTATGCAAACAATCACATCTTGATTTAAAACTAGATCCACTAATTTCCCTGTTATGTTTGAATTAATGTAAATCTTAGTAATCCATATCTAAACGGAATCCATGAGCACTTTACTAAACCAATAAGAAACCGTGTGCCTCCTTTAGGTGGGGAAGGCTTTCAGCATGGTCTGCAAAGTAATCAACTCAAACTGTTGAGCCAAAAGGAAATCCAGAATATAGTAACTGAAAATGTAGTCACCGCTTTTTTTGCTTATAAAAGGAAAGTGTCTCAGCAGCCAGGTGGATGGAAATGTAAAGACTTTTACATTTTAAATGCTCCCATTTTAAAACTAGTTTATCAACTTTTTTTTAAGTCCACAGAGTTTTGAAGACATCATTTGCAGCTGATTTTTTAAACCAACACTTGCAGTTTTCAGCGAACAGTGAGGAACTGACATCTGCAAGCGAGAGTTCTCACACTCAGCTACTGACTGCCAGCAGTCTTTCCACTTTCATTTCCATGGAAACTGGGCAAGAAAAGGTTGTATTTTTTATCTTTTTTTTTAATTCTTATTTTTATTCGCCCAGCCACTTAACTTGCAAGGATGGGAATTAGCCCAGAGCATCTAAGGGAGTTTATCTGTGACTGATGCTTGTAGCAGATGTAGTCTAAAGCTGACACCAGACCTAAAGTTCATTGACTGGAGTTCCTTGTTGTGACACTTTTACCTTTTTTGGTTTTGTTTACTGGTAAGTCTCAAAAGCTCTGGTGTTTCAGTAGCAGTTTTGCTCCTTAGGTGCATACCAAGTAGACAGCTGATAGAAAGATGCAGATTTCTTCTGCAGAGCTTTACATGCAATTTCTAGACTCTAACCACTGTACAGCTCTGCATCTGTACTTGTTCCCCCCTATTTATTCTGAACACCAATGAAGATGGGTTTTGATTCTGAATTAATTTATTTCTTATTCAGCTTGCGCAGTCATATATCTTCACTGAGTTTAATTAACTAATCCCACATTTACCTGAAAATTAAATTTAGATCAATTCCATTTAAGAAATGTGAATGTCATCCAGTACTTTGGAAACCACTGCAATTGGTAACTGCCTCAATGACAATACTGAAAAATAATATTACTGCAGGTTCTAGAAACCTATCTGTTATAACCAAATTTACCTCTGTGAATCTAGTCTTGTACAAGAATGTTTACAAAAGGAAATATGTTGAAAAAAGAAATGTTATCCACTTTCTCTAACAGCCTTCATAGCAGCGTTGGATCTTGTTAGTTTATTGTTTTTTGTGACCTGAGATACTAAAAATTCCAGAAGTGGCTGGATTAATCAGGTATCATTGAATACAATAAGATGAGTAATGAAAAAAGAAACTGGTAACTGCTGAAAGTATTCTGATGATTGGTAATAAAAAGTCCAGCAATTATTTGGTCATATTTTGAATAATTTAAAAAAATGGAAATTTATTCCAGAAAAATGTCAAAATTTGTGATATGAATAATTCATAATGAATAATTCATCCATCTCTACACTGTATAGAAATGTTCTTGGCATTCTGCACATGCATTCATACCATTACTTTAAAGCTTCACTTCCAGTGGCTCCAAGCAGTGTTCAGCAGCTGAATAAATTCAGGACCCCAGCAACTTTCCCATGCAAAACAGAAGACCAAATAAACAATGCTTGTTCATGACAGCCCAATTGACACATTCACCATGCTAGTCCAGACTGATCATGGGTGCACAGGAGCTGTTCAATGTGCTCCCTTTCCAGTGCTGGTTGTTGGACTCTCCAGGGAGAGCTTCAGGCACAGTTAATCACCAGATTTATAGAGGTTACACCCTCTGTTCACATGCAGAAATATTTTTAAGACACCATTCTTCCCAGCTTTGACCTGCAGGGTTGTTATTCCCTCCCTGGGAAACATCTCACTCTCTGTATCACATTGAATTCAAAAGGTTGTTATTAGACACCCCACCTTGTCTGTCTCCTTGAGCTGCTCCTGAAAACTCACAGGCCAGAAGTCCCCGTGCAATTCAGTAACATGCTGGATGCAGTCTTTTCAAATGTGGGTCTCCCACTAGCTACTACTAGCTACCAGCATACTTTTCTTTGCTACAGAAGACTGTGGGCTTCCATATATCCATTAGCTATATTTTCTTTGAAAAGAAAATAATATTTCAGAGTTGCTTTACAGTTGCTGCTACAGCTTCCACAGCTCCCATTCTAGGGAAGCTGTGATTTGAATGTCTCTTTTGACAACAGCTGTGACCTCAAAGTATGCTAAAAACCATTTTTACTTCAGCCCATTTTTTTCATTACTATTACTAGCCTACACATGAAGCTTCCTACATACAATAGTGTAAAACATCATGAACATTTTCTTTATAAGGAAACATCTCAGTTAGTGCATGTAGTGCATGCAGAGAGTCTTTCCTAGATGCAGAACAACAGATAACAGAAACCCACAAACACTTCCCTTCTGCAACAATTTTGATGTTTCAATGACTGTTTGGTGATTTGCATAATTGTATTTTAGCAAGAAGAAAGTCTGGTCATTTTTATTTCCTTTTTCAAAAATGTAAACTGCAATGGTGTTGTTCTCCATCAGATTTCCCTTTTATGTAATTTTGTAAGTTTATTGTGATAGCATTCAAAAGGCTGTGCCTGAAAAGTTCTATAACATATGGCATATATTTAACATTGCTTGTGAATTAAAAATAACAGCCTGCCATCTGCCTTTCTGAGCAGATTTTATCAAAGTCTAAATGAAAAGCTCAACGATGTGAATGTTGTCAATTAAAATATGAAACACTCAGGTTCATGACAGGGTAAAAGTATTTAGACTTACCTTACTTGAACCTGAGTCACTAACAGCTTAGTCTCCATGTTTGAGTAGTCACTTTATAGACAAATAAAACATCAAACCATAGACGAATAAATCAAAAGCAAGTCTTGTTTTAAGAAAATATAAGCTTCAGAAATCAGCCTATTGTCTGTTGGTTTATCACATATGAACTGTTTGAAAAAGTGTGATATTGGTAATTTTCACTTATGCTAACTATTTAAATGAACATTTCTATAAAATCTCATTAAATCTTTTCAGTAGCAACTGATGGGTTTGTAGATTTTGCTGCAATAGAACAATCAGTATCAGCAATACCTTCCCTCAGTTTTCTCCACTTATTGAAGATAGAATTATTAATAATTTATCACTGGCTGAGTTTTAGCTTCAGGGTTATTTTTTTGGGGTTTTTTTCTAAGCATGTAGGTGCTTTTTCCTTTTTTTTTTTAAATGAGGTAAATGACAATCCCTTTTAAAATAGAAAGTAAAAACATTTCATTTTTAAAATGTCAACCAGAGACACAGAGACTTTCAAAAGAAATCTCCCACTCCCTCAATCTCACTAAATTTTTTAGCTAAAATTATATACTAACTTGTCAAAAGATATAACGGTAGCCTGGCTGACACTGTCTGCCCATAACAGTCTATGTTTTTGTGACCTTCTGACTTTGTTATTGAAACTTTTTACCCAAACTACTTTCAACTGGTGTACTACCACCTGAGAAGAGTACAGAGTTTTGTCCTCATCAGCACCTGTTAAACCTACAACTCAAAATACACACTCTAATAGTGCACCATAAATAAGACCAAGATTTTGTTACTTCTGCCAGCTCCACTCTGAATATGCTTTCTGTTGGATGTAAATACTTTTCCATTTTCACACCCACTTTTTAAATTCTTTATTCATTTTTTACACTGATTAAGCTTTTTAATAAATTGAGAAAAGAAGAAGGAAGCAGCAGCTTTTGTTTCTACTTTCAATACAAAACAGGAGCTCAGATGTCATAGTGATGCTGTACAGTTAAAAGAGTTTGTAACATCCATAAGATGTGTCACTGGAAAGAGAAGCTGGTCAATATTTCAGTCAGTTGCTCCATCCTTTGCTCATGTATGACACATCACACAGAAAGCTCCTAATTTAAGTGGAATTGCATATGGGTGGTGTGGAACCAATTTTGGTCACCTTTAGTTGCCCTGAACTGCTGTATGGTCTCTAAAAGAGGGACTCAAGAACATTGTCTGGAATCTGATTGCTGGACAAAAGTGTCTGCTGTTGGGGAATGCACGACTTCCCTCAAGAGATCATTCCAAATGGCTGATTGTTCTTGTTGTGAAATAAATTTTCCTTTTGTGTCCAGTCAGAATCTCCCCAGGAGTAATTTGTACCTATCACCTCTCATCTTTTCTATGTGACTCCTTTTAAAAAGGGACTCTAGATAAGTTATTGAATAAGTAAGTTGAATTCAGTGCCCAGTTTGCTTTCAGCATTTTTAGTAAAACTTCAGTGACTTCAAAGAATGTAATAAAACTAGGTTAATATAAAACAAGTGTAAGCAAGTTCCAGTTTTTCCACAGAAAAGCCGAGTTACCTTTTTGAGCAGCACCATTAAGTAAGGGAGTATTGAGTTGCAAGGAACATATGACCTAATCAACCTAGATACCTTAAATGAGTCAAAATAGATTTGATTTAGATTTCACTAGGAAAGCGTTGGAGCAATTGTCATGATTTATTTAGCTTAGAGAAAAGACAAGTTTTATAATCATATTCTCTGCAATATGTAAAGAGCAGAACTCCAAAAATGTATCGTTAGGGAAAAATACAACTTCTTCATGAAAATGAGCTTTCTCTTTGTGAAGGTGGTTTGGCATCAGAAGGTGTCTGGCAATGAACATCTTTGAATCCACAAGACAGGAAAAAAAAGCTTTTTTGGAAATGAAGAAGTAACTCAATGAAGATATGAATAAATAAAATCTTACATCAGGCACTCCAGAAAGCTCATAAAGTTGCAGGAGTTGTGATTCCTCACTTACATATTGTTTTGGACTACATTTTGATAAATACACTGGATCAAATGCATTAAAATTTCACAGCCAGACAAGTTCAGTGTATCCATGTACTCTCAGAAACAATTAATTTGTCTAGCTGCAAACATTCAACAGCTTCTCTGTAGAACAGCCTGAACTTTTGGAGTTTTACCATTTCTCTATCTCAGTCTTGTTTGATCATTTATCATCGTCTTGTTCCATTTCACCAGCTAAGTAAATAAACAAAAGCAGAAGGAAAACAGAACTGTGCAATTTTTCATCATGGACCTAGTGAAGCTTTTGCATAACTTCCTGTGCAAGTGAGGGAGCAACAACTGGAGGCAAAGAGGAGGTTTGTAGTTAAAGCACAGGAATAGTAGTCAGGAAATGGTCTTCCTTTCTCAGTTGCCATGGATGTTCCATATGATCACAAGCCTGGTTTCTGCATATTGATACTTAGACTTAGCATTGATTTGGATAGAAGTAGAAGCAGCCTCATAATATAATTTTTCATCTGAAAAATGGGCATCCTCTTTGATCCCATAGAAAATACTGTGATCCTTATAACTATCCTTGAAGGGCTCCTGGGAAGAACAGAACCATTTGTAATGACAAGTAAGTATCTGATATTCATAAGTTTATATAAAGAATGTACCTACACATATATAATCTATAATTCACTTTGTACAGACCTAAGTAGATAACAAACCTTTTGAGAAAAAATGCACTACATTTACCTCGTAATTATCCTTCCTAATCATCTCTTCCGTATTTGCCTCCAAATAGCATGCTTGGTTTGTTTCTGTATTTTTTTTTTATTTGACTCTACTGAGAACATATGCTAAACTGTAAGAAGTAATTTCGATATGTATCTCCAAACTAATTCTGCCAGGAAAAAAACCAAAATCAAAACCAGTCATAAACAAGGAAGTATTTTACGTGGAAGTTCTCTCCTTTCTTTTCATATTTTTTATGATTTGCTGGGGAACTGGAGAAATGATGTTTCTTAGGTTTCATTGTGTATCTCCTTCACCTGCAGACTTCACAGAATTACAGAACTGTTGGGGTTGGAAGGGACCTCTGGAGTTCATCTACTGCAAT